>NC_058406.1:6499658-6665912 GCF_002201575.2 Neomonachus schauinslandi
GCCCCCTTCCCCTGTGCGCCGGGCAGACCCTCCCAGCAGAGTCCCTGTCCCCGTCCCCTGTGCACCAGCAGACCCTCCCCGCAGAGTCCCTGCCCCCTTCCCCTGTGCGCCGGGCAGACCCTCCCAGCAGAGTCCCTGCCCCCTCCCCCTGTGTGCCGGGCAGACCCTCCCAGCAGAGTCCCTGTCCCCGTGCAGGGGCCAGGGCAAAGGCAGAGAGTGATCAGTGTGTCCCTGTGTGACCTCCCCCACCCTCCAGCCAGCTCTGACCAAAGCCACTTGCTCTGACTCCTCAGGCCTTGAGACCTTCTGGGGCTGAAGCCACAGCTAGAGGGACTATGGTGTCACCTTCCTCTTTCCCGGGGTGAAGGGGTGGAGATGACCATTGTAGGGGGGGAGACAGGGCCCAGCGTGGCCCCCAGGCCTGCCCACTCCCTGGACATGCAGAAGGAAAAGACCTACTTGCAAGCTGCAGACTGGCCGTCACCCAAGGGAGAGTCCCTGCCCATGGGTCCTCCCCGCCCCCACCGCTTGTGACCGCATCTCCCACTTAAGGAAGGCTTTTGTCTGCATTCCTGCGTTTTCAAATGCTCCCTTTTACGGCTCCCAGAGAAGTTTGGTGAGGTTTTTTTGTGATTGTGGGTTTGGAGAGGGCTCAGCTCTTTTCCTCAAGAGGCTTTTGACTTGGTGACCTCCTCCTGGTGTCCTCCTGGCCTCCCTAGATGCCCTCCCAGGGCGCCTCACCCGCTGGTGGCTCCCACCTGCACCCGCATTCCAGCTGGGCTCCAGGGGAGTACCTAGTCAGGGGCACTAATCTCCCCAACCTGCAAGGGCTCCTTTCTGGGGGAGAGAGGCCACTTAGGAGGGAAGGGGTCATTCTGGGCCCCTTTTCCCCCAAAAGTCTGGTCATATGAGGACAACAGGCTCTCGGAGTCGGGGGAACAGGGAACCAGAGTCGCATCGTCACCCAGCCGGGTGTCAGGCATCTTTCCCTGGTTGCCAAGAACAAGGGGTCGGTGTTTTGTTTTGCTTCTTTTTTGTAAAAACCGCTTACTGTCAAGGGGAAACGCACACATAACCGGATGGTCCTCCAAGATGGCCGTCCTCCACCCATGACTTTCTAGAATCCATTTCACGGAGCATTTTCACTGTAAGCTACGTGCAGGAGTAAGCATGCAGTCAGTCAGTCTCCGGACCGGTGAAGACGATGGGTGAGAATGAGAACGTGGCTGGGTCAGGGGCAGTTCCTGACGTGAGCCATCTGTCCTTGACCTCACAGACCCAAGTTCATTCCGTGACAGCACAGCAGCAGGCTCTGAAGGCGTGGGTTGGGTTGTAGTCTCTCTGAGAAGTGCGGGACAGCCACAGGCTGGCGTGCTGGGCTGTGCATGGTCAGGACACCAGGTAATCATTCCTCCTAGACATGTGGAAGTGAGCGCAGAGACCCATCCGGTTCTGCAACCTTTGGCTCCCATAAATAGCACCTGATTCACTTCCCAATTTCTGTGCTGTAATCAGTGCCCCCCCCCCCCCCCCCGCCATTCATATAAACTATGTAAAGTTTAGGACGAGCATCTCAGCTTCCTGGAGGTGGGCCCAGCGGCCGAGGCCCCTTGCACAGGTCATCAAAGAAACTTTGGCCTTCCCTGTTTGGGAACTTCTTTGGTGGAACTTCAGGGGGTACTTGACTTTGTGGATGGAGCTGGATACAGAGCCTGCAGGCCCCCGGCAAAAGCGTTGAGGTGGGGAAGGCCTTCTCGGGTTCCGTTAGTGACCAGCTGAAATCAGGACAGACATTTTCCGTGGCCTGGTTGCCCACATCCGGTTGCACTCCTGGACTCTGCCCGGCCTTTGGAAAGCAGTCAGACCATGACCCTGTGCATCATCATTTGTTCCCTACAAGAGCCAGGAAGGAGGGGGATGACCTGTGCATGTATTTGTGGCCCCCAAGAACAGACCCATCCCTGGGCTGCTTGCATGACTGGCCGTATTTTCAGCTCAGGGTGCATCACTGCATCTGCTGTAGCTGCTTCTTCTGCAACTCATCCCGGCAGATCTGGGATGTCTGAAGGACGCATCCCTTCTGGGTTCACAACCGCTCCCTAACTGGATTATTCAGTGTGGTCCAAAGATGGTCAGGCAGAGGGAGCTCCCATGTTGGCGTAGAGAGAGCCAGACTATTGGCTGGACCTGGGTGTATATCCACATTTTAGCCCTGGCTCTCCCCTCCTCAAGCCATTTCCCCATCTGTAGATTGGGCAGGGGTGGGGACCACAGTGCCCGCCAGGAACCAAGCTGCTGCTCGTGCTGCGATGTTAATTTCAGGTCAGCTGTCACCAAAAATAAGGGAGCTGGAGCGGGGGCTGTGCAGGGCTCTGCCATTTAGAAACATTTCTTAGTGAGGGTCCCCATGGGATGCCTGAGAAACCATTAAGCTAAGAGGCTCTGATGGGAACTCCCTCTCAACCCTCCTTCCGCAGCCCTGCACGGCACTCTGGCCACATTCAATGGCTCTTGATACTTTCTCAAGTGTCCCCAGCCAGCAGGGGAAGCCCCTCTGCCTCCCCATGGGGGCTGAGCCACATTCTGGAGGGAGAAGGGGCTGGCCCGATGTGGCAGATGGAGAGAGCTCCTGAGTGGGGGAGAGGAAGGGCCGCCGAATTCCCCCACTCGATCCACTGAAGGGCCACTCAGCGTGTCCAGGCCAAGAGCCACTGGGAGGCATTTCTGGCCTTCGGGATCTCAGCGGGAGGAGACTGAAGCATCTGCTCCGGATTCCTCATCTTCCAGATGGGGAAACTGAGGCCTAGGCAGCGGGAGGGGTGTGCTCGAGGTCAGGCTGCTGGGCAGGGTGGAAATGAGGAGCCAGATGTGGGGCCGCACACACAGGATGCCTTACGATGAGGGAGACCCAAGGTTCTGTGGGCTCGCGGGCGGGAGAAGCCCGTCCCTGCTCATCAGGAGTCTGGAATGCTTGGACCCCAAAGGGCGGAAGATCATTTAGCTCATCCTCCTGCCTCTAGGCAGGGCTCCCCTTAATCATCCTGTGCTGTCCAGGAACAGCCCCGTTTCAAAGCTTTTCATGAAAAACATTGACCAATTCGGTTCCCTTTCCCGTCTCGCTGTGGCTAACGGCCCATGGGAGATGAGCAGTTGCTCGCCTTCTTTTAAAGCCAGGAATTTAGTCAGTGTGTTACCAAGCCTGAGATTTATTCTTTTCATAACAGCTCGGTTGAGATGTAATTCACAGGCTGTTCTAGTCCCGCATTTAAAGCGCATGACAGCCTTGCCACCATCAATACGATCAGCTTTAGAACACCTTCATGCCCCCCCAAAAACCTGTACTCATCAGCAGTCTCTCCCTATTCCCCCCACGCCTCCAGCTGTAGCATTTGCTCATCAATAGTTCAGTTTTTTAAATATTATTTTTAAAATTTGGAGACACACGTTGATCCACTTCTCATGGGGGGCATGGGGTCTTGAGGGAAATGTTGGGTTTGTTTTTTTTTTTTCTCAGTTTTTTGGTCACAGGGCAGTCTCAGTGTCAAGGGGAGACCCTGGCCGAAGCCACAGACGTGCTCCCTTCAGCTCTTTCCAGATCCACGACGCCGTGGGTCGGCCCTGAGCAGCTCCAGGCGTGCTCCCCTGCACCTTGCTTCTGGGAAGAGAGCCAGGAAGAGTCAAGTGCAGGGAGGCAGGGAGAGCGGGGCCCACTCTGCCCCCCGCGGCCTCCAGGGCCTGGGAGGGAGTGACTTTCACACTCCGTCTGGAGCAGAGTTTATCTGAGACTTGGGCTGCATGGAGCATCCCTTGGGGGAAGACAGGTGTCCCAGGCCATCTGGGGACATAAGGACCGAAGTGCTCATGCAGGCTGCAGCTGGAAGTCCCTCTCAAATACAGGTGCCCAAGGCAGCACCACCGTGAGCCCTGGCCTCAGTTTCCCTGGCTGTGAGATGCTCTGGCGGTGCCCGGGGCAGCCTCGAGGGTCCCGGCTGCGGCGGCTGGGCTGACATGTCCACTTCCCCTTGCCTGGGCCCCTCAGCTTCACTCCGTCAGGTGGGAAGAAGTGCGAGGACCTAGGGTTTCTATAGACACTCCCCCTTCAGGCCGTGGGGCGGCTGGGCCTGCCTCCTATAGAGTGTGTCTCTGGACCGGCATTTCTTCCATCTTCCTTGGCAGCACGGTTTGGTGGCTAAGGATGTGGTTGCTGAGCCCGGGCTGCCTGGATTCGGACCCCAGCGTGTAACCTTGACGCATCAGGCCCCCTCTGCCTCAGTGCCCTCACCAGTGAGGTGGGGACAGCTGCAGCACCCACGAGCACTGGGCTAACGTGGATTCCCTTCCCGAATGCCTGCGCGGGGTCTGGAGCTCTGGCCTGTGCTGGGACGGGCTGTCTTCCATGCGCCCGGTCGGACACGCCATGAAGGCTTGTCCGGGGGGTAAGAGGAGCGACGGCCTGGGTTCAGATCCAGCTCCTCCTGCCAGCGCTGTGACCCTGGGCAAGGTATTTGGACTCTCTATCCCTCAGTGTCCTCATCTGTAAAATGGGGATGATAATGCGGATGCCTCCCTGGGAAGGTTAAGTCCCCGAGAACAAACCGTAGTAAACCGTCGACTGAGCTGGCTTCTCCAGAGGCCTCACAAAGGTGCCCGGCCCAGAGCAGGTTCTCCGTGTTAGCGATGAACAGCTGGTTTAAAATGTGAAGTTGGCTCGTTACTAATCGTCTACTGACGCTAATTCCGCTACGATGGCTGTCCTTGTTAGCGCTGTTCGTTCTAGAGCCTTCCAGAGCTGTGCTAACGTGTCCTCGCTCTCTCCTCCGTGCCCCCAGCCGAGCCCCTGCCGCTCATGGATCTCTGCCGCCGCTCGGTGCGCCTGGCCCTGGGCAAGGAGCGTCTGGGTGACATCCACATACTACCGCTGCCGGCCTCCCTCAAGGCCTACCTCCTGTACCAATGACGCTGCACCCCTGCATCGCCAGCACGCCGGCCACCCGGTGCCGCCGCACCCTGCGCCTCGGACCGGGGTCCGGCCCCCGGGAGGAAGTGCCTGCTCTTCCTCCCCGTCCTCCCTGCCGCCCCCGCCGGCCGCCCACAGCTTGACACAGGCTCCTGCATTCCCCGTCCCCACGTTGGCAGAAGCCCCCCGCATGCCGTGTCCACAGGCCCTCTTCGGAAGAAGACACAGAGAACAGACTCCTAGGAAGCCCTCCACCGAGCCCCGACCCGCCCTCGGGGTGGCGCAGGGATCCCCGCCCCCCCCCCCGCCCCGACCTGCCAGGTCCCGGGAGGAGGTGCCCCGGCGCCAAGAGCAGATGCCAGGGGCGCTAAGAGGTGCTCAGATGGGGGCCCGGCCACCGCAGACAACACTCAGGACGTCAGGAACTCACCGCGGACACCGAGGCAGGAGCCCAAACGGAACCTCCACAGGCGCATACGAGTGCCCTGCGTCGGCCCCGGCTGTCAGCCCCCCGGTACCCTGTATTTATTCTTTTCACAATGACAAAAGCCATTTATTTATTCCATTTAGAAAGGAAACCTGGTTTCTTGCCCTCTCTCCGGAGTGTTCTGTTGCTTTGCTTCCACCTGCCCCTCCCCGGGATGTGTGCGCCCCACCCGTCCCTCTCGTGGGCCGTGGTTGTGGCTTGTCCTCACGTGGGCACAAGGGTGTCCCTGTGTGGGTCCCCGGACCTACAGTTTCCGGGCGTTCTGCTCTGGGTTCCCGAGCACATGCAGTATGAGAGTCTTGGGGGGCCCGTCCTCAAGGGCTGTGGCGCTCCCCGTGTCTCCAGGCAGGAGACAGACATCTTTGCACGTGGTTTTCCTTCTTTAGTCTTCTGTGGGGGGGGTTGTGTGTGCTTTTGCTTTCCTAGCTGAAGACCTCCCATGTGCATCCTCAGAAGCTGCCTTCCCAGAGCCGGAACTAAGAAGGGAGGATGATGAGTGGGTCTCCGGCCCCAGGGAAGCCAGGGGCGCGCGGCGGGGTGGGGAGACCAGAGTGAGGTCGTGCCCCTCGGAAGCCAGCGCAGGCCTCCACTTCGTGCCCCCGTCCGGGCTCTGCGCCCAGGGGGAGCAGCCTCAGCTCATCACGACCCCCCAGAGCCACACGAGGAGCAGGGCGGGGTGGGGCGGGGCAGCCAGCAGAAGAGGGCCGCTCGCGCCCTGCCGCAGCCCCCCCACGTAGCAGACCCCAGCCCCTGCCGCCGCACACACCGCCCCTTTGATCTTGAAGTCAACTCGCTTAGAATCTGACTTCTGTTCATTTCTGTACAGGTACAATAGATGACTTTATTTGTTTAAATGTTTAATATATATACATATATATTTGTCTGTAAGAATTACGTTTTAAACAGCTGCTGTAGGGTACCTTTAAAAAACAAAGTCTTCCCGTGGAGTATATTTTTTAAAGCACAAAATTGGTGCCAAGTCTGGGTGAGGGATGTAAATTACCCCCTTATTATTTTGAGTTTTTTTCCAAGGACGGGGGAGAAACCTTACCTGTAAGACTTTTAAAGACTTTTCCTCACTCCTGTTTCAGGGTGGGTCATGTTCTCATGAATGTTGCACACGAGAGAGTTTTACTTACACAGATGCCAGCCGAACCGCCTTGACCCAGCGTTCTCCCGCCGACGCCGGATGGATTGCGGGCTCTCGGTCATCTCTCTGCACCTCTGTCCCCGGCTTCCCAAACCTCAGCCCCACCCTTCTTTCCTCTCCTCCCAGAACCTTGTGACCTGTACAGTTTTAAAACTCCTGTTCTATTTTATGATGGTTAATAATAGTCAGTAACCTAATAAAGGAAAGTTTATTAAAATACAAAACCACTTTTGAGTCCCTTTCTGTGCCTTGGGGGGAGGGAAAGGGGTGTGGCCAAGCCCCCCCCTTCCCAGGCCCAGTTTTCAATAGATAATGAGGTGATCCCGTGGGACCCCGTGGCACAGGGTGGGAGGCCAGCCAGAGCCCCAGTGAGGAGGAGAATCCTGGAGAGGTGATCCTAGAATGTCCCCATCCCTTTTCAGAAGTTCTCGAGCCTGCAGCCCAGACTAAGACTATCTGAGCCCGATAGGAAGGATTCTGCCCATCAGTGAGAGCCTCTGGCTCTTCGGTATTCTACAGCTTGGGTTGACAGTGGGCTTTTTAGGGGCAGGGTAGAAGCCCGTGGGAGCATCCTCAGAGTCCAGGCTCTGCACACGTGGTAGAAGGAGCTGGTCCCTCACTCACCTCTGTGTTCCCACTGCCAAGTGTGCAGTGATGCTGATGAGCCTTCGTGGGGAACCCGTTCTGCCCGCTGCTGTGGGCGGGGACCCCCCCCCTTCTTCCCCTAGCAGAGGAGACAGGAAAATCCAGCTGATTCAGAGGACTGGTGAGTGATAACGTGAACAGTCAAGACATTTACTAGATACGATTGCATGTCATGACTAGTTTCCAAAGAATTGGCAAGAATGCATTTCAGCTCCCTGTGGGCCTGTCAGGATCTTACGGTACTATGAAAAGTGTCCCGGTCTGAGGGCCCAAGACGCCTCGGACCAAAGTCCCGTGTCCCTTTCTCTGCCCGCCTCCTAGCCAGCTTTCCTCAGACCACCTGCATTGACATCCCACGGAAGGTATTGGCCAAAATGCATGTTTTCTCAGAGCCCTGCCTGACATGAACCGAATCAACGTTTCTGGGGCCAGGCCAGGGATCTGCAGTTTTCTCGAACTCCCCAAGTGACCTTGCCTAAGAGAGTTTGGAGACCACTGTTTGCAACTGTGTCAGCTCTTTTTCCCGACAAGTTGCTGAGGAAAGGGAAATTCTTTCAGTGTGTTGGTGGGTTGGCCCAGCGACGAGCACAGGGACTCCTGAGTCAGACCTGGGTTCAAATATTGGCTCTGACCCCCCTCCCTCGCTGTGTGCTCTTGGATGAGCCTCCGTCAAATGGCAGGCCTCACAGTGCCCATCTCATAGGAGGGTAGCAAGGGTGAAATGAGGCTTTAGAACAGGGCCCCGCATACTAGCAAGTGTGCAAACAAATGCTTTAAAAGCTCATGCACTTCTGTTCTGGAAAATGGCAGCCCCGGGACTGGAATTGGTCTTTGAGAATGGTGCAAACATCCCTAAACCAACTTCCTGATAAATGTTATTTCTTCTTGGGCAAAGTCTCCAAAGATCAAGGTGGGTACGGGGGAAAAGGGAGCCCTAGATGCCTTCCGCAGACGCGTATGGAGGAAAGGGGTGGCCCAAAATTATTTTTCGGTTGGAGTTCATGTCTGGGTTGCAGTTGGAACTCCGCTGGCTTTGAAGGAGGTGGCAGGGGGAGGAAGGGGGTCAGGCGGGGTGGTGGGGGGGCAGTAATGGAAACCCAGGGAAAATAAGGCCCTTTGTACTGCCCGGAGACTTCTCGGGGAGCGGGGTTTCGCGTTGGAGGGAGCAATCTTAATAAAACCATCTTGCAGACCGGCCCATGTGGTTGTAATTAATACCCTGCCTTCGAGCAGGTAGCCGGCCTGGGGCTTGGCCTTAGATGGGAAGAGCCCTCCCTCCTCCTCCTGCCCCAGGCTTCCCTCCCACCCTTCCGCCCGCGCCTCCTCGGCGGCGAGATGAGGAATGTGGACTTTACTGAACCATAAAGTATGCCGGGGGAGCTGGGGAGGGGGCCGAAGACAGAGCAATTAGTTCATGCTCCAGTCCAGACACCCAAACATGGTTGGAGTCCAGCTGCAAGGAATATTTGAAATAAATGAGCTGCCCGGGGCCAGGAGTTTGCTGTGTTTTCTGTACGGGGCCATGGCAACCAGGGAGGAAATCATGAGCTAGGGATTGGGCTCTAGAATCAACAAATGATGTCCTGGCCGAGCAGGCCCAGAGGAAGCCGCTCACGGCTCTCCGAGGGCTTCTAAGGGCTCAGCTGCAGGCGGGCCGGACGGTCCTCCTGGTGTACTCCGAGTACTACTGCCCCAGACTCGGACCTCCGTGTCCTCTTCGGGGCTCTGACCTTTTTTCTCTGTTTCTCTTTTTTTCTTTTCTTTCTTTCTTTCTTTCTTTTTTTTAAGAAAACCGAAAGCTAACCCTTCTTTGGAACCTTTCTTCCTGGGCCAGAGCACAGCTGCCGCTGCCGGTCCGATAAAGATTTTGCTGAGCGGAGGCAATGTTCCCGGTGGAAAAGCCCGGGCTGAGGGCAGCTGGCTAGATGGAAGGTGGCGTTGACTTACCCTGGCTCTGTCTTCCCGCCCAGCCCAGCTGCAGCCCCTTCAGCGTCTTCTTCGTAGGCAGGAAAGGCAAAGGCCTCATTTATCCCTCCCCTGACTCTTCTGAGGGTGGGCTTTACAGCCGTCCCTGAGATCGTGTCTTCTAGAAGCACACGGAGAGCAGGACCTGGCGTGGGGGCCCTAGGCTGAAGTTCACAGGTTCCTCCTGCATCGGAATCTGTGATACGGCGGCCGCACTTGCCTCCCTGGGCCCTCTTAGACCACTAGAAGCTTACGGCACGGCGCATCGAGGTAGTGGGTACAAGGACCTCCTACCTCATCACCCTTTTCCAACCGGCCTTTTTTTTTTTTTTTTTTTTTTTGAGAGAGAGAGAACATGAGAGGGGGGAGTGGGAGAGGGAGAAGCAGACTCCCTGCTGAGCAGGGAGCCCGATCCAGGGACTCCAGGATCATGACCTGAGCTGAAGGCAGTCGCTTAACCGACTGAGCCACCCGGGCGCCCTCCAACCGGCTTTCTAAAAAATTGCAGTGAACCTCAAATAACGTCACATTCACCATTTTAAAGTGGACACTTCAGTGCCATTAGCACATTCGTGATGTTGGGCAACCACCCCCTCTGCTTCCAGAACATTTTTATCCTCCCAGGGGAGACCCTGTGTCCGGTGGCAGTCCTGCCCCTCTCCCCAGCCCCCGGCAGCCGCCAATCTGCACTCGGACTCTATGTGGATGCCTCACACACCGCCCGGGGCCCCCCCAGACCCTTGTGTGCTCAGAGGGCGGTGAACAAGCTTTCCTAGGAAGGCATCTTGCAGGGAAATTGCCTGCGCCCCAGAGCCTCTGCCCTACTACATGGAAATGAGGTCAGTTTTCTAAAAACCCGCCTCATAATCAGGGAGGCAGAGTACGGAGCAGTGAAGAGATATGTGGCCTTGCCCCGTCTCTCTGACCCCCCATTTCCACATTGCATTAGGTTCCCGTGGGTGCCATAATAAATTACCACACACTGGGTGGCTTAAAACAGCACACATTTATTTTCTTATAGTTCTGGGGGCCAGAAGTCCAAAATCCAGGTGTGGACAGAGCCATGCTCCCTCCCTCCAGAGGCTCCAGGGGAGAATCTTTCCTGCCTCTTCCAGCTTCTGGTGGCCCCAGGCGGTCCTTGGCTTGCGATCACATCACTCCAACCTCTGCCTCTGTGGTCACATGGTCTTCCTTTCTGTGATCCTGTGTCTGTCCCATAAAGACACTCATCATTGGGTTTAGGGCCCACCCAGGATGAAATCATCTTGAGATCCTTAACTCAATGGCATCTGCTAAGACCCTTTTTTCAAATAAGGTCATGGGGTTAGGACGTAGACACATCTTTCTGAGGGCCATCATCCAACCCCCTACACATATCTTTTAGAACAGGGCTCATAGGGGCGCCTGGCTGGCTCAATCGGTGGTGCGTGCGACTCTTGATCTGGGGATTGTGTGTTCGAGCCCCATGTTGGGTGTGGAGATTACATAAAAAATAAAAGTTAAAAAAAAAAAAAAGAACAGACTTCATAAGAGTACTTCCTCTTAGACTGACCATGAGGATTTACGAAATGATGAGCGTAGAGAATATACCCCAGTGCCAGGCCCGGTAAGGGTTAAGGTAAGGATAGGCCACGTCATTAACCGCACGGGCATCTCCCTTCTGCCCCCGCCTCTCACGGCCAGTGCCACCAGAGCAGATCTGCCCTAGGACTGGTGGCCGTTCTTCCACGGGGTGGGCACCCAGGTGGCGCGTGGAAGCCACAGGGCCCGGCTCAGGCCAGGATGTGAGGAGAACGTGAAACTCGTCAGTGGCCGGAGCTCTGGGCTCTCCCTGGGTGTCCCTCTGGCCAGCCACAGTGAGCAGTCCCGGGGTCTAGGAAGGTGCTGAGGTCTAGGAACAGAGGCTGAGCCCCCGGGGTACGATGGTGGCTTGGTGCCCATGTGCCTCCATCTTTCTTTGGGACCGAGGGTGCTAGCTCGCATCCTGCAGCCTCTCCAGCCGGGCCAGCTCCGAATTGATCGTAGAAGGAAATGGAATGTGAACCCCAGGCTATTTAAAGAGCAAGAGGGACTGGAGGCACGGCTGGGGCCCGGCCAAGCAGGGTGCTTCAGGTCGGCGCGGGCTCCTCTTTGCACATGGTTTGATTTACTGGAGGGCCGCGAGCAACTCCAGCTTCAGACAGAGAACTATTTGAAGCAGCTGCCAGATGTTGTGTCTGAGTTGGGTTTTTACAACTTGCTTACTGGTTAGCAGCCTGCCTCCCGCCGGAGTTCAGCTTGCCCCCGCGGGTTCAGGGCCCTGGCCGCGGCCCATGGGCCTTTGCAGAACGGCGCCACTTCTCCTTCCTGCGCAGCCCGAGCCTGTTCTCCTCGGAGCGGAGCCAGGGTAGGAGCCCGGTTTCCCAAGCATCAGGCCTTCCTGGGGTGGCAGTGAGGCCCCGACTTCGGGGGGGTCTTGCCAGCACCCTGAGCTTGTGGAATGTTCCGTCTGATGTTTACTGTGGGGCCCTCTGGGAGAGGCAGGGTCTAAAACAGACCTTGAGACCTCGAGAACAGCTCTGCAATGAGGCATCCCTTGGAGCAGGCCCTCCAGGCCGGGGCTGTCCCCCAAGCCCTGGGCGTGGCCTGGGAGGACGGGACACGGACCTCTCCCTTTCTCGCCTGATCTTCCGTCCTGCTCCCGCCCACTGATTTCACTGCGGCCACTTGAGGCCAGCCCTTTTCAATGGAGCGCGGAAGGACACGGGGGACCAGCGCTGGGACCACAGTTCACCCAAGGGGTTCTGGAAGGTTCCCAAACCTCTGGAAATTCGAATGAACCAGGGACGTTCCAGGGAGGCCCCAGTAGGACCAACCTTTGGGTCCAGGCCACTGTGTCAGGTCAGAGGCCAGTCCTGCCAGTTGGGATGGGATGTGCCCAATGTGACACGGTTGGGGTTCACAGGGCTCACGGTGGAGGGGTGTTTCTCAGCCCATCCTCCCATCAGGGAGGCCTGTGGCGGGAGGCCCGTGATTCAAGTGTTCACTTCCTGAAGCCACTTGGAATGACTTCTCAGAAGTTTGCTGTGGAGCAGAGCAGATGACAAGGGAAGGGGCGGGGCAGGTGAGGAGCCCGGAGGGAGGGAGGTTGAGTGATTAATCTTGTTGCATGTGAAAGCACACTTGTGTCCGTCCAGGAACCCCAAACGCGGCCAAAGTGGACAGAGTGTTCAGTCCCCTCCTGAAAGTGCCAGAAATGTTTTGTCCACTGGGCAGGAAAACATCCTCTGCTAGCTCGCTGGAGTTTGGCGCTCTGCCTCTGAGGAGCCGCCTCTGAGGGCCGCGCTGGGAGGAGCCAGGCCTGGTGGCCGAGGGACAGAAGGAACAGCCTGTGGGCCTCGGGACCCTGCCCCCTGGGGTGCAAGGGGACGCCTCCTCCCTGCTCCCCAGCCCCAGCCCCTGCGCCCCCTCTCACCTCTGAGTCCTCCAGAGAACTGGAAAGAGAAAAAATCACAAGCAGGGAGCCCTCACCCGAGACCCAGCAAAGGTGGTGGAATGTAGGAAGTTCCCTGGCTGGCCCGCTGCTGGGTGAAGCCCGCAGTCGTCTGCAGAAGCACAGACAGACCCAGGTGAGGGGACAGGAGGGCTGGGGTTTGGACTTCAGAACACCAGTCACCGATCCTGTGACTCTGGACATCACCTTTGGGAGCTTCCATTTCCTCTTCTGTGAAGTGGGAATAATGATACCTTCCAGCCAGGCTCCTGGTGTTGCAAAGGCTGAATGAGGACTGGGTATGCAAAGGCGGCAAAGCCCACACGTGCCCGAGGTCTTCTAACATCCATTTATGAGGAAGTGGGAAAGAGAAGCATCTTGGATATGCGTGTCCCTCCAAGGGAACACCTCTCCTCTGGTCCTATGGCTTCTCCTCGGGCACCCTGCAGCCATCCCTGGAAGCTGGGGGTCCCCTCTGGGGATCGCCCACCCCTAGCTTCCTAGAAAGATGAGCTGGGCATGAGCTGGGGCAGCAGACCAGCCCAGACGCACCGTAGGAGGACAGGCTCTTTAGGGCATCCTGGCCACCTACGAGGGAGACAGGCAACCTTTTCCTCCAGGAGGCCCTGCGGGAATGAAGAGAAGAGGGGCCACAGCCTCTGTTGTCCCATTTGGCAAACGTGTCTTGGCCCCCTGTCTTTGCCAGACACATGGAGATGCCAGGGATTCAGACTCAGAAAAGCAGCCTTCTGGGGCGCCTGAGGGGCTCAGTCAGTGAACAACCCACTCTTGATTTCGGCTCAGGTCATGATCTCGGGGTGGGAAGATCAAGTCCCAAGTCAGGCTCCGCACTCAGTACGGAGTCTGTTTGACATCATTTCCTTCTCTCTGTCCCTCTCCCTGCTGGGGCTCTTCTCTCTCTCAAATAAATGAATAAATAGGGGCGCCTGAGTGTCTCAGTCGGTTAAGCGTCTGCCTTTGGCTCAGGTCATGATCCGGGAGTCCCAGGATCGAGTCCCGAATCGGGCTCCCTGCTCAGCGGGGAGTCTGCTTCTCCCTCTCGTTCTGCTGCTCCCCCTGCTTGTGCTTTCTCGCTCTCAAATAAATAAATAAAATATTTTTAAAAAATAAATGAATAAATAAATCTTAAAAAAAGAAGAAGAAAAGCAGGCTCCTGAGCAAGCTCAGTGGATGCGCACAGAGCAACAGGTGTGGGAGATAGGGTTCCAAGTGATGCAGAGGGGGTCTGGATGGACCCCACCAGGAGATCAGGCGGGGATGCCCTACCAGGGTTTTGAAAGATAAATAGGAGTTTTCCAGGGGGAGGGCAGGGAATTGAGCCCTTTTGTGTAGGTTCCTCTGTGACATGGGGAAGGGGTAGGACCTGCTCATTGAGTGGCTCTTTATAAGGTGCTAGAAACGGTGTCTGGCACATAGTGAGTGCCCTTGAAGGATGGGGTGGATCTAGTAATAGTAATAATAGTACTGTGACCTCACTGCCTCTGTGCCCCCCAGGCCGCCCCATGAAGGAGCCTTAAACCCAGAACTTCAGGTACTGGGTCATGGATCCTGCTTACATCCAGAAGTTCTTCCATCTCTGGGCAGCTCCTGGTCCAGGCTGTGGCTCTGAATTGCCCTGGGTGGTCCGTCCTTGAAACCCACCAGCAGTCCCTGCGCTGGAGAAGGGCCTGAGCTGGTCCCTGGGGCTCCCGGGGCCCTGCCCCTTGGTGTCTACTCAGCCCACTCTGCATGGCGACGTGTTCCTCGGGTGCCCCACGGTGTCAGCGGGTCGGCCCGCTGGGGAGTGGACAGAACCCCAGCGCACCCCGGTAAATCGAAGCTGGCTTCCTCCTCAGTCATTCCTGGGCAGGAGCCCAGCGGGAACTGGGGCGTATTCCTCCGGGGGATAGTAGGTTCGAAAAAAGACTCAGGGTACAAGATCCGGGCTCCAGCTGCAGCTCTGAGACTCATTAGTGGTCCTGGGAAAAGGAAACCACATCTCTGAGTCTCCGCAGCCACCCTCCAAAGTAGGCCTGATCATGGTATCTACCTCTATTCAACAGCCCAGTCCTGAGGACTCTCCCGTCCCAGCGAAAGCACTCACCATGCGCACATTAATGCGTGCTATCCCCTTGACGGCCCTCTGTGGGGGGGCCCACCATGACCTCAGTTGCTCAGATGCGCCCCCCCCCCACACACACACACAAGGTCACACAGCTGAAGTGGGGAAGTTGGAACTCAAACCGCTCACTGGCACCACACCTCGGGCTCTTGACACCTGCTGTGTGGCCGTCTTCAGGTGGCTGAGGGCAGAACTTGGTTCTCATTCATGCAGTGGGCCCTGGGTGTGGCCCCCGGGGACAGGGTGGCCCCGGCCCAGACGTTCTTCTGCCACAGGAACGGGAGGGCGAGCACCATGTCTGACTCCCTGCTTGACCCTGGCGTGTAGTAGGTGCTCAATAAATACATGTCGGCTGAACAAAAGAAGAGGCTGGGCTGGAGGCTCAGCTCTTGAAGGTGGGGCTGCGCACTCGGGGGAAGGGTTAGCAGGAGAAACCAGTGGGCTTTCCGAAGCAGACGGAAAAGGAGGACAGGACTCTCTGACCGCGCAGCCTCCCGGCGCAGGGAGGGGCCTTGACATCAAAAGAGCAGGGCCTTCAGAGCGAGGCAGAAGAACAAACCTGTACTTTGAGCCAAAGCCAAGGTAGGAGTGGGAGGGCAGGACATGCTTGAGACACAGCGGACAGCAGGAGAGGTTACCTTGCTTTCCGCCCCCACCCAAAGGACCCTGCAAGCAGGGTTTACCTGCTGTGCACTCTGTCAGCACCTGGCCCTCTGTTCACACGAGAAGCCAGGCGTCCACACAGCGTCCACTGCCCCCCGAGCACCGGGCACACTCCGACCCAGGCAGGCTTGCTAGCTCCCCCATTTCTCAGAAGCAGAAACTGAGGCTCAGGGGCTGCTGGGATCGTGCGCGCGGCAGAGCTGGGTCCCTGCCTTTTTCATCTGTGCTGGAGCTCTCTGCTGCCCAGGTCTGGGCCCCTCCAGCTCGGCCCCACCGCGTCCACAGCAGAGCCTCAATTACAGCTGCCTTGCCCTGCCCTTTCCCAGGAACTGACAGTTCTGTTTGGAGCTATGCTAACAGACAGAGGAGCTTCCCAGCCAACCCTGTGGCCAGGTTTCACAGGTGAAGGGAAAAGGGATAACAACTGAGCTAAAGAGGCACCGACCTGGCGAAGCTTTCACCTCCTAAACTCTTTCTGCCCCTTATCCACGTAGTCCTCATCCTGAGACAGAGATTCTGTGTTCATCCCCATTTTACAGATAAGGACACTGAGGCCCCGGGGCAGCTGGTGCACCATCCAGAGGGGACCGGCAGGCTCAGGCCATGTCCACTGGGCTCACATGCACCCTGCGCTTGGCTCCCAGCTCCCGCCTCCCGGGGCCTCCCAGGACCCCCAAGGCCTGAGGGAGGAGTTGAGGCTTTACTGCCCATAGATGCAGCTGTGAGGACCCTTGCCTAGGTGGGAGCCAGGGCGTCTCCAAGGTGGGGGTATCTGAGATCGGTTTCTCTAGGTGGGGACCAGGGAAACACTTTCCAGAACAGAGCAAGCAGCCCATAGAGAGGCTCCAAGGCAAAGCGGGCCCCTGGGGGGAGGGTGTGTGGACATCGTCACTGGGCAGGAGGGTACACACAGACAGGACCGGGCTTGGGACCGGCAAGCGATGAGCCGGGGTGCCACCTCCCACAGATGCAGAGTCAGTCACCCTTTAACTGAGGTAGTGATAGGATCAGATCATGTGAGAGTCCCCAGCACTGAACTCCAGGATGTGAGTCTGTTTCATGTGTGTCTCCCCGTGCCTGTCTGGAGACCTCTTGAAGACAAGACCCGAGTCACTGCCTGGCACTTTGTGAGTGCTCAGGACATATCTGTGGATGGACTGAGCCAATGAACCAAAGAACAGGTAAACAGATGAGTGAACGAGCAAGTGAGGTGGCAGGCCTGCCATCCACACACATGTCCCCTCCATCAGTCACCCAGGGCTTGGCTCCCCATGAAGGCAGATAACTGGGGGGACCAACACCGGCCTCTGGGCTGAAACCAGAAGCCCCAGGGGAGGGAGGCTGGGTGCTTGGTGGCCCTGGGAAGGCTGACGTTTCCACAGACGGAGTCCCAGCTGTCCCAGAAGGCCTGTCCTGAGCAAGATGGCTTTTCGTTCATCCCTGCCTGCCAGCCGGCTCCTCAGAGAGACTCCAGAGACCCTGCAGCCTCCCTGCGTGCATCTCTGCATCAACAGAGCCTGCTGGCTCCCCCGGGGCCACATCAAGGCTTGTTTTCTCTGAAAATATCCCAGTGTCCAAAACCAACGTGGACAGTTGACCTAGCCGGTTACCTTGGTTTGCCCAGCCCAGTGACAGTTCCTCGCTTATTTTTATGAGCTGTTTAATCTGCACACTGTCTTCTGTTCTCAATAAATGGGGCTGCGCATTCCAGGATGGCCTCGAATGATAACACCAGCTGTCTAGACGGAGGCCAGCCCACTGACACTATCATAAATAAAAATAGCTTTGTGTTCCAGTCTCTCACCAGAGCCCAGGGAGGGGCCAGCAGACTCCCTGCGGGCTGGCTGGGACAGAGCTCACCCGGCTCCCTGCCCCCAGTTCCCAGCCCCATTCCCAGGGGAGCCAGCGAGCCCATGCTGCCTCTGGGAGGGAGGAAGGAGGCCCATGGGGCCCTGGTAAAGCATCTGCCCTCTCCTCGGGGCTTCCCTTTCTCTGTGGCTTGCAGCTGCTGCTGGGGCCATGGACACCCAGGTGGCCGGGGGGCTTTCATTTTGGATTCCAAGGGCAGTGCTCCACCGACTGGTCCCAAGGCCCGGGTCTGGTCTGGGAGAAGCTGCAGACCCAGGCCCAGAGCCACTTGGGGTTAAACTGGCAGAAAACTATCCCTGCACCCAGCACAGAGCCTGAAGCTAGCCAGGGTCTCGAGCGCAGCTCAACCCAGGAAGGAAAGGCACATGGTCAGACGCTTCGCAGCTTATCCGCTCCTTTCTCTCCCTGTCACCTGCCCCTTCCTTCATTCGTTCACTTATTTGGCCTCTACTTATTTCTTGAACCCTGCCTCAGGACTGCCCCCAAGGAGTGCAGTGAGGGTGGGGATTGGGTGCAAGAGCGGCAAGCAGGTGGTTGGAACTCAAGGCATCCTCCGAGCTCAGCAGGGAACGGCACAGCTGCATACGTGTGTGTGTGTGTGTGTGTGCACGTGCGTGCCAGAAATGTACAAGTGCCTCCCTGAGTGTGTCCAGGACAATGCAGGGTTCACATAAAGGAAGCTTGCCTCAGCTACCCAGAAACACAAGCCTGCACGCCCACACTTACCCACACACCTCATATAGGTCAGTTTTGTGTACACTGACAACAGTGTCCTCATAGGTTGAGGCCCCCTTGTGCAGTACACAGCCTGAACACCTGTACAAGGCAGCCCTGTGCCACCTCCCCTCCCTTCCCCCAGGCCCAGCTGGATTGAGTCTCTAGAACAGAAAACCTGGTCAGTAAAATCTTCATTTCACCCTCTAGTATGGGCTGGAGAGTCCCAGGGGGCCAGTGGTCAAGCAGAAGAAGGAGATTCATACAGAACCAAGAGGCTGATACTTTGAGATGGACCTCTCAGAAGAGGAAGAGTCAAAGAGAGGTGGTGGGGTGGAGATGGGCCCCACTGGGATCAAACAAATGACACAGGGAGTGACAGGTCATCCTTTCTGATCTTGCACTCAGGGAGGGGCTCAGGGATCAAGGATACATCTCACCAGGGACAGGAGCAGAGGACAAGGACAGGGGAGATGATGCCCCCGCCCCCCCACTAGGGGCTCCAGAGAGAGACAGCAAGGACCAGGGTGATCGAGGCTATACACCCCGAACCCTGCTCCCCTCGGCCCTTCCCCAACACCCAGGAGGAGCAAAGACAGAGCAGAGGGGAGAGTGAAGGGAGGGGCCAATCAGAGCGTCCAGGCCTCCGCTTGCTAAAACTGAAAGTGAAGGAAATTCTGTAAGTCAAGGAAAGAACGATTTGACTGAGCACAGCTGGGGACCAAGTGACTGGAGCAGAGTCAAACCACACTGGGCCGTTTCATCAACTAGCCACCAAGCCTGCGACCTAGTGACGGCCCCATGCAAGGTGCGCACGCACTCCCTCAGCTCTGGACGCGCCGCCCCGGGATTGGTAGTGGTCCCCCCTTCAGAGGTGGAGACCGAGGCACCCGGGGGACAGGCTGGCCCCAAGTGTGGCTCCGGCTGGGAGGAAGCAGGGCCCGGGTTCGGCTAGAGATGCTCTGTGCTGGGCTGGCACCAAGCTGGCACCAGACCTGGTCCTCCCAGCCGGCCTGGAGCAAGCGGAGCCCCCCACCCCCGCGGCCGCACTCCCGTGCCTCTCGTGACTCACATCAGTCGCCCGCCAGCAGTGACTGAGGGGGCGGAGGGCCGTAAGGACAACAGGCGACCAGCGGCCAGCCTCTCTGGGCCTCTGAGCTGCCTGGCCACAAGATGAACAGAGAGGACACAAAGGGAGCCCAGAAAAGACACTGAGGCGCGCTGGCTCCCTGCTGGGCCTGAAGATGAGACTCGGAGGTCAGGTTCCTTGATCCGCACAAGGCGCTTGTCCGATGCCTGCTGATTCTCCTTGGTCCTCTCGACAATGGGGAGCAGGCCCCATTTATACAGCAGGGAAACTGAGGCCCAGAGGGCGATGGTGCTGGGCCAAGGTCACACAGTGTGGTTGTGGCAGATGGGGCCCATCCTGCTCATTCACTCTGTGGGAGCCTTCCTGGAGAACAGCTGGGGACATCCGAGCTGGGGCAGACTTCGAGGTAGCAGCCCCATCCCTAGGGCGGGCTTACGGTGCTGAGGCCTGGGGCCGGGTTGAGTGTCCTTCTGCACCCAAGTGCCTTCATCCCCCTCCCCAGACAGACTCCCTGCCTCTTCCTTCCCAGTCTCTGGCCAGACACAACTCCTCTGCTAAAGCGGAAGGAGCCCCAGTCCCCCAGCTGCCTGGCCGCTCCATTCCCCCCCCCCCCGCCACAGGTGACAGACAAGACCTCTGCCCACCTTCCCCACCTGCCCTTTCCAGAAGTCTCAGCCGCACCCTGATTTTCCTTTGGGGAACCACGTGCCCATGTGACCCAATCCACCAGTGTCTCTCCTGGGACTTCTGCAGGCACCGTGGAGAGAGAAACTCCCTTTCTGCCGGGAACCTGAAGCCAGGAGGCCAGGAGCCGTCCTGTCCCCTGGCCCTCCCAAGCACAGCCACCTAAGAACGGAGCTGATACAGAGACATGGAGCTGACAGGAGGGACACGGGCCTTCTTCAGCCATCATGTGAGCACCTGAATCCAGAGGTGCCTCAGGCGAGGCCGCCACCCCAGACTTTTCATGCACACGAGCCAATACATTCTCTCTTTTGCTTGAAGCCAGCTGGAGCGGGGTTCCATTCACCCACAGCGACAAGAGTCTGGAGCAGGCCCCCGCAGTCAGGCCCCGCCGTCCCCACCTCTCCACGCCCCAAAGGACGCCTGTCAGAGGCAGAACTGGCTTAGGTGGGGCTTACTCAGTGGTATGTTTAACGGATGGCTCTGGAGGGTGGGCTGAAAAGCCCCGGTCTGCAGCATCTGCCAATTTCCATGGTGTAAATACTCTCACTATAACCAATTTCAAGCTACAGACATCACTTCCCTGAACAATCAGCCCTCACAAAGCCCATCACTGCTGCTGATTTTACCCCATTCAGGGATGGGCACATGACCATGAGATGCCTTATCAGAGTTCTCAAGGGTTGTCAGAGGAGGTTGGTTCTAACCCTTGACATTGCTAAATAGATAGGATGTTAGTCTGAGACGGCCAGCAGCCAACTTGCCACTTCTAGGGCGAGAATTTGTTCGAGAGAGAGAGAGAAAGGACACTCCTGGCATCATCTGAACTCCTGAATCCAGCCATACCTGAAGCTGGTATATTCATAGACGTTCCACTTGCACACATCAGAATTTCCCCTGCTCTGCCTAGGTAGTGTGACTTGAGTTCCTGGCACCTGCCAGGGATCCTGAGAGAAGGAGGGCATTACTCAGGGCAGAGAGTAATGGTCATGAGCAGAGGTCCGGAGGCAGACCTGAGCCCCATCTCAACTTTGGGCAGGAACTGCCGCGCCTCTCTTCATTCGGGAGGGAGTGACACTAATCGTGAGGATGGAAGGAGATGACCTGAGGGCCCAGAGCTGGTCAGTATGCCCATCGGCACCCAACAGAAAGGAGCTGGCACTTCAAGGTCATTCAAGGAGAGTCCATTTGCGAGGTGGGGGTGTAGGGGGACCTCGAGTAAAGAGAACGTAGGACCCAGGGCTCTTACCACCAGAGGCGCCGAAGGACCCAAGCCCAGAATAAAAGAGTCAAGCAGATCCGGACACCTTGAGCAGGATAGTGACCTTTGATCGGGGGACACAGCCAGTCCCAGAGGGCTTTGCAGCAGGTTGAACAGTGTCCTCCAAAATTCATGCCTATCTGGGACCTCAGAATGTGACCTTATTTGGAAATAGGGTCTTTTCAGATGGGATTATTTAAGGATTCTGAGCTGAAGAGCTAAATCATCGTGGATTTAGGATGGGTCCTAAACTGACTGGTGACCCTATTAGAGAAGGAGAGGAGACAGAGAGACACGGCCATGTGAGGGGACGGCCATGTGAGTGGAGTGGTGTGGTCCCAAGCCAAGGATCGCCCAGAGCCGCCCAGAGCCAGGAGAGGCCCGGAAAGATGCTCCCAGATCCTCCAGGGAGGCTGTGGCCTTGCTTATATGTTGATTTTGGACTCAATGACCCCCCCCAGAACTGTGCAAGAACAAATTTCTGTTCTTTAAGCCCCCCAGTCTGGGGTACTTTGTGATGGCAACCCCAGGAAACTAACAGGCTTGGAACGGAAAGAGTCAGGAAGAAGGGATCCCCTGCCCTCAGCCTCCTCCCTCTCTCTAGCCTGCGGTGGGGCTTCCCAACCAGAAGGTGGAGAGCACGGGAGCCCCTGGTGCCCACAGGGCAGCCTCGAGGCGGGAGCAGGGGAAGGTGGAGCCAAGATCTGAGGGGCCAGTGGAAGATACTAAATAATAGTTATGATTCCAGGGCGCCTGGGTGGCTCAGTTGGTTGAGCGACTGCCTTCGGCTCAGGTCATGATCCTGGAGTCCCGGGATCGAGTCCCGCATCGGGCTCCCTGCTCGGCAGGGAGTCTGCTTCTCCCTCTGACCCTCCCAACCCTCCCCCCTCTCATGTGCTCTCTCTCTCTCAAATAAATAAATAAAATCTTAAAAAAAAAATAGTTATGATTCCGGTGCTATCAATACCCAGACCCCAAAGCAAAAGCGGTGGCTCTTCTGTCCCGAAGGTTGTGAGAACGGAAGCCACTGAGCCCTCGACGGAGCCCAGCCCGCCGCATTTCTGTGTTGCCGCTGACGGTGATCGCCTTGGCCTGCGTGCACATTTACTCTGCTCATTGTCATACGTGCACCCCCGAGTTTTCTCCAGAGTCACATGTGCTTTCTTCCCCACACCCCACCGACTCTGTTCCAGACCGTCATGGAAAAAAGCGCTGGAGAAGGGGTGCCTGGACAGCTCCGTCGGTTAAGCATCTGACTCCTGATCTCAGCTCAGGTCTTGAGCTCAGCGTCGTGAGTTCAAGCCCCACGTTGGGCTCCCTGCTGGGCGTGGAGCCTTCATATAAATGAATGAGTGAATGAAGAATGAATGAATGAATGAAAAAACATTAGAACAAAGGATTCCATTTGCAGTAGGGTGCCGGGGAGAATGGAAGCAGGTGCTCACCTGGGGAGAGGCTGCTCTCCGTTCCCCCACCCTGTGCAATACCATGATGATAGAAGACGTTCAAGCAGGCAGGACTCAGGTTTTCATGGAAGCTCCCCGAATGAAATTGTTCAAGTGCGGTAGTTCATAATTGCCCCCCACAAACACTGAAGCGGCCGCTGTCAAGATAAGACAGGCCAGAGTGGGGATGATTCCTATGCTACTTTCTTTCCCACCGGGGAAAATGGAGCTCATTATGCATGGCGGGGACTGTGTGACATGATTATAGGACGCTTCAGGTTGCCAGGGACAGAATGCCACCTCGAATTGGGTTAAGAAGAACAGGGGATCTGGTGGTTCCTGTGTCGGAAAGTTCAAGTCGCTGGGGGCTGGACTGGGGTGTCCTCCGTCCGTTCTCCGTTCCTGATTTCCGGTGTGGCCTCCAGCTCAGGGCAGACCCTCACCCCACAGGGGCCAGACGGCGGCAACGGCTTCAGGCTCACGTTCATCGTCAGCCACCTCGGTGGAAAGAGCGGTTCTCTCGAGTCCGTGGTTTCCGTGAGAGTCCCCGAACTCCAGGCCACGGCCCTGCAGGCCCGGGAGAGGTACGGGGAGAGGTGCTGACATCTCCCTGCTCTGGTCACCTGCTCCACCCAAACGCGGGGAGGGGCTGAGAGCGGGGCGGGAGGTCCCCGGAGGAAGGGCCGGGGGCTGTCACCAGGGCAAGGGGCAGCAAGGCCACACGGGGCAGGCCAGACCTCACAGCCCCCGTGTTCACTTCCTGCAGCTGCTGTCCCAAACCACCACGAAATGGCGGAAAACAATACACATTTATTATCTTGCAGTTCTGGGGGCCAGAGGTCTTACAATCAAGGTGTTGGCAGGGCTGACTTCTGGAGGCTCTAGGGAAGAATCCAATTCCTGCCCTTTTCCAGCTCCGAGAAGTTGCCTGCATTCCTTGGTTCATGGTTCATGGGCCATTTTCCTTCCCCCCCAACCTCCCCCTCTTGTCCTTAAGCTGCCATACAAAATATCATTCGCTGGATGACTTAAACAACAGAATTTTATTTCTCACAGTTCTGGAGGCTGGGAAGTCCGAGATCAAGGACTGATCTGGCCCATTCAGTTCCTGGTAAAAGCCCTCTTCCCGGCTTGTAGTCAACCGCCCTCTTACTGTGGGCTGGGGCCTTGCTCATGTGTGTACACAGCACTGGGGGAGAGGGAGGGGGTCAGAGGGAGGGAGGGAAGGAGGGAGGGAGAGGAAGAGGGAAGGAGGGAGAGAACAGCTTTTCTGGTGTCCCTTATAAAGATACGAACTGGGTGCCTGGGTGGCTCAGTCGGTTGAGCGTCTGCCTTTGGCTCAGGTCATAATCTCAGGGTCCTGGATCAAGCCCCTCGGCAGGTTCCCTGCTCGGCGGGGAGTCTGCTTCTCCCTCTCCCTCTGCCCCTACCCCCTGCTCATGACTGTCTCTCTCTCTCAAATAAATGAATAAAATCTTTAAAAAAAAGAAAAAAAAGACATGAACTCCATGGGATCAGGGCCCCACCCCATGATCTCATTTTGCCTTCATTACATCCTTAGAGGCCCCATCTCCAAACACAGCTTCAACACAGGGATTTTGAGAGGACACAAACATTCATACAATCTCTGCCCTTTCTGACCTTCCTGCCTCCCTCTTGGAAGGACCCTGGTGATAATCCAGGATAATCGCCCCACCTCAGGGTCCTTCATTTAATCACATCCGTGAAATCCCTTTGGCCACACTAAGTATCATGGTCACAGGCTCTGGGGCGCGGGGGGCTCTGGGCAGACTCGTTCTGTCTAGCACGTCCCCTACCCAGATTCGCCTTCATCCTAACGCCCTTACCTTCCCACCCTAACTTACAGCAGCGGGTCATTCAGACCGACCTCAGAGACCGGGCCGGCCTAGTGGGTCCAGCAGCTGGCCATGCTGCCCCTGACCCTTGACGTCTGCACCGGGGCCCAGCGCTCAGCCCCGCAGCCCAAGGAGAGCTTTCTCCAAAAAACACCCGGGGCAGGGGGAGGGGTGCAGAGGTGCAGAAGCCCAGTGGGTGTGAGAGCCAAGTGCCCTGGAGTGTCACGGTCCCCCCAGGAAGTCCCCGCAAGGAGGGAGGGAACTCAGCCACTTTCTACACTTTCTCTCGATCTACCTACACAGGGCAGAACTTCGGACCCAATAAAGACCTCCTCTAAGATGGAAAAAAAGAAAAGAGGTAAATGATTTACAAAGGGACAGGAGGGGTGGGTTCCAGCTTTGTTCCCCGGCTTGACACCTATAGGCTGCCTGACATAATGGGCGAAGCCCGGGGGCTCCCGCGAACTTGTTGGCAAGGAGCTGACCCCACCTGCCACGTCCTGGGAGGGTCTCAGCCATCCCTGGAGGGGGGAGGGAGTGGAGAAGGAGAGGAAGGTGCTTCTTTAGAGGGTCTGGCAGTCCCTTGGCTGTGCAACCTTCTGCCATTCTTGAGGGCCACGCCATACAAGCCCAGAGCCTCCCTGAGCGCTGTCACACTGGACCCCAGCGGATGGAAGCATCCGGCAAGCCTCGTCAACAGGTCCTGGGGGGGCCAGGAGCTAGAGGATGTCTCCTGGACCCTGCAGGCCTGGCCTCTGGATGGATTCCAGAGCCTGGAATCCTTCATCCAGGCCTCAGTGACCCAGCACCTGGAGAGGTTTTATTGTACTTTTTTTTTTTTTTTAAGATTTTATTTTTAAGCAATCTCCACACCCAACGTGGGGCTGGAACCCACAACCCTGAGATCAAGAGTTGCACGTTCCACCGACGGAGCCAGCCAGGTGCCCCTGGAGAGATTTTAAATGACTCTTCGGTTAAGTCAGCGAGGCTGAGAAGCAGCCCTTCCGGGGGTGTATGGGCCTGGGCACGGCAGCGGCTGCTCGGTTGGCAGGGGGCCCCTGGCCAAGGCCAGCCGGCCCCGCCCACGGACAAGCCAGGCTTTTCCTGAGTGGAATGTACCAGGCTTTTCCTGAGTGGAAACAGGGTTCATATCCCCTGTGCTCCATGGGACCGAGGAGCCGGGCAGGCTATCCGGGTCCCCTAGAAAAGGTGGGGAATTCTGGCCGCCCGCCGGGAGGAGAGGGAAGAGGGTGCTGAGAGGCGTCAGGCTGCTTCTCCACCCTCCTGAGTCACACGGGAACGCCTGAGACCAGGAGGCAGGTGGCCGGGGGGGTGGGGGGGGGTGGGGGGGTGGTTGCTGGCGGCCACAGGATCTGCTAGGATCACAGCGGGGACAGGAGGAGAGGGGGCCTGGGGCCTCGAGGAAAGAGGCTGGGGGCAGGGTACAGCTGCTGCCTGGGCCCGGATAGCACTTCCTCTCCTCCACCCCTCCCTCCTTTCCAGGGCCATGGCCCACCTCGTTCTCTGGACACACTGGCTGGCCCCACCCACGGGGACAGGGGACTGGCCTCCCCATTCCCAGCTGATCCCACGGCAGCCCGCGGTCTGGACTCACATCCTCCCCTCTCTCTCCTACCATCATGAGCTTCGTCTCCTTCGTTCCATCCCCAACATCAAGCACCAAGCCAAGCATGAAGTTGGTGCTTAATAAATGCTAGATCCCTCACCTCCTTATGTGTCATGATCAGTCTATCGAGTCCCCCAGCTTGGCCCCAGTAGGGTCACTCACAAATGAGTAACTAATCATCAGCATAAGCTGAGTTGTCTGCCCCCAGGGGAAGAGGCTGCCAAGGACCAGCCAGGGTCGTGCACACACGCTGAGAGAATGGGGATCCCACCTCCTCTGCCCCAGGGAGATGCTTGCCTAAACCTGCTGCCTACAGCCACCCTCCATCCCCCACTCCCTGGGAGGATCCTACAGTCACTAGATTAGAAAGCTGCCTAGGGGCACCAACCTTGTTTGCTATTTGGTGCTTCCAGCACGCAGAGCCTGCTCGGCCCATCCTGCAGCTGGAGGCCCAAACAGGGAGTCCAGAGGAGCCCTTTGAAGTCCCCGACTTAGCTGACAACCCTTCCCTCTGGCCTCCCACCAGGGAATCCCACCGGTGTGGACAAACACCCCTTAGAGCTCGGAAAAGAGAAGCCATCTTTCCAGAAAACCTGCAGCCAGGCTTGGCCCTGCTGGAAACCATTGCACACAGTTCTTGGAGGCTGGGACCATGGCTTTCTGCAAACTGACATGGGCTGTGGGGTGCCAAAGGGGGAAGCAGAAGACCTCAGGGTGCCAAGCCCAGACCCGCTCCTGGCCACCTCTCACACGGGCAAGGCCGAGGAGAACCTGGGAGGGGAAGGTTCATGCTAGCCTGCTCCCTTGCACTCGGGGACTAGAGATGGGACAGCTGGGATTAGTCAGAAATTCCGAACTGGGTCCCCAGCCAGCCCAAGCATGGGGACCTTCTCCAAGTAGAAACCTCGGCCCGGGCTTGGACAGAAGTTGCCTCTGAGCTGGAACCAGTCTGATCCACCTGGCTGGAGACACTGATGGCCCAGGACACTCCAGCCTCTGGGGGTCTGTAGGGAGAAGAAGTTGGGCTTTGATATCTCTGAGCCCTGGAGGAGAGGGAGGGCTCCTCCCCACTGGAGCCAGGACCCAAAGAGGTGAGCGCTGAGACGCAGAGACGGATGAAACTTTGTCTCCTACTCTAGAGGAATTCCAGGCAACACAGTATGTCTGCACAGAGGCCGTGGAAGCCCAGAGAAGAGCCCAGGAAGTGCCCTGGGGCCAACCCTTGAAGGACCGGGAGCCAGGCTGGAGCGGGCTGGGGCCAAGAAGATGCTGCAGAGAGACCTCTGCCAGGGCTTGGGGGGCGGGGGGTGTGCTCATTTGTTCAGCGGTTCCTTCCCAAGTGCCCACCGAGCGCCAGGCCCTGAGAGACGTGGGCCAGTGTACCAGCCCCACCACCGTCCGGGAGCTGCACCTGCCCCGTCCCCGGCCAGGGGAAGTGACTCGCCTCCGAAGCGCCTGCAGGCGGTATCCCAGGAGAGCACACAGGAAAGAGTTTGCAAGTTTTACGGCCACTGAAGTCAGCTCAGGCCTGGGGAGGGCGAGGGCCAAGCCGGCAGGTTCTAATTAGGGGATTGAGCTCCTTGCAGTGGCCTCGGGGCTGGGGGGTGACGCCAGGTTTGCAGAACAGCCAGCACTGTTTTGCGCCCGTCTCCCAGCAACGGGGGCCCCTCTGGTGAGAGCTACAGCCAGCCTGGCTGCTCAGCCCTGTGAGTGGCCAGGGCACGATGCCCACCGGGCTGGAGCTGGGCCACCCCCTCCTGCCGCCCCCCTCCCCATCAGGCTGGCCTGGGGGCTCACAGATCCCCACTGGGCAGAGGGAAAACTGCTTCCCCCCAGCCCCAGGCCGCAGCACCGTCAGGACCCAAAGGAAGTGAGGGCAGGGCCTGGATCTGGGCTTTACTGCCTTGAGTTGCCCTGGGCAAGCACTCTGGTACCACGCCTGGCACACACACATAGTAGGTGCACCCAAAAAGGACCGATAACTGGGACCCCGTATCTAGATCATGCCTGGCACACAGTAGGTGCTCAAAAATGTAGACCTGATAACCCAATTCAGGGCTTAGGACCCTGCCTGGCATACAGTAGGCGCTCCATACGATGTGCTGAGCAAGTGAAGGACTGAAGTTCGTCTTGGCCCGGTGCAGGAGGCTACAGAGGCAGGCACCCTGCTGTGTCCAGCCCGCATGGGCAGTGCCCGAGTCAGGGCAACAGCTCTTGCCCTGCTGCTGGGGGCAGGGGTGAGGGAGGGACGCGGCCCGGCCACGGGTCAGACAGTGTGAGTCTGGCCTTTGAGGGCTATTTCCAGCAGTTCCTCTGATTCACAGCTGTCCCAGGAACAGTCATGGCTGTGTCAATAAATATGGGTGACTCCGAATGACCTCTCCGTCTCGCAGGGCCATTAAGGCTTTCCTGCCCCTCCAAAGACCCAGTCCGGGCCGTTGTTATTCTAGCCAGCGTGTCACTCTCCCTGCCAGTTCGAGGGCCTTGGAGAGTGAGTGACCCAGTGAGCCCGTGGTCCAGGAAGCATTTGCTGTGTTCTCGCTGCGCTTCCTCGTCTACGGGGAACTCCCAGGCCTCCCCGGCATTCGTGGCCCTGGGGTGCAGATGAAAGACCCTCAGAAAGAGCCAGAAAGATGCTCTGGTTGGCCCTTCTCCCCCCACCCCCGCCCGCGTGTCCCCTTTCGCCTCCCTCCGTGCCAGACAAGAACACGATGCCCAGCAAAGAGGAGCTACCCCTGCTCCCCTCATGGCTCACACTTCCCGCAGCTTAGACGGCTTAGCCGGTTTAGACGGAGAGTCTGAGTTCTGAGCGCTACCTCAGCCGCGCCCCCTTTACAGGAGGCGGATTTCACAGTGAAGGGACAGGATAGTTGTGAGCACCCAGGATGTGTGTCATCTCCTCGATTCAACTTCAGAAAGCATTGACTGCGTGTTGTCCGTATGCCAGGAACTCCGGGGACCAGGGGGGACACTGCCAGACCCAACCCAGGCTCCATCCTGTGCTCAGGAGGCAAAGCAGATCATTGCAGAAGCTGGGTATGAAAATGGAATTTTGGGGCACTGGGGTGGCTCAGTCGGTTCAACGGCTGCCTTTGGTTCAGGTCATGATCTCAGGGTCCTGGGATCGAGCCCCGCATCGGGCTCCCTGCTCAGCAGGGAAGCCTGCTTCTCCCTCTCCCACTCCCCCTGCTTGTGTTCCCTCTCTCGCTGTGTCTCTCTCTGTCAAATAAATAAATAAATCTTAAAAAAAAAAAAAAAAAGCAGGGGAGAGGGTACACAGGCCAGAGGCTCACACTCCGAGATTGCTGCACGGAGAGCAAGCTGGGGCCAGGAGGTCCTGGGGGGCCGCGGCAGGGATTACTCAGCTTTAATCTGCATTATTACCCCTTCTGAGTACAGGCTGGCAGGAGGTGCACGGTCTTCGGAAAGGAACCCCCAGCACCCCCCACCCCGGCACCACCCATCCCACTGGGCAGCTCTGTCCTCCTGAGGTTATTGTCCTTTTAGCTTCTGCCCGGTGGGTGGGGGTGCGGCGGGCCGAGGATGGTGGCAGAGGGTGTGGAAAGAATCGGGAGATTCTTGGGAGGCAGCGCTCACAGGGCTTGGTGCTGGCTTGGATGTAGGGAGAGACGGTGTGCAAGGGTCACAAGAACCTCTAGTATCCGGCATGAGATCCAAGATAGTGGGGGGCCGCTGTCAGAAGTGGAGACTAGGGGAGAAGCAGGTTCCGAGTGGGAGGTGAGGAGCTCAGTTTCAGACATGCCAAGTTTGGAGCTTGTGGGGTGTTCAGTTCAGGGCTCCAGGAATTTGCAAGGGCCTTTGCCCAAATAACCGGGAGACCAGAACTCTGAGCTCGGGCCTGAGCTGGGGGCTGCCGTGGCCTTCGGTAGCGTCGGCCAGGTGTGCTGGGCGCCTCAAAGGTGGGGCCCCGACCAGGGCCAGGGCAGACAGGGGGACGTCTGGAACAGAAACTGTGGCTGTCTATCCTGCATTTGTTTTCCCAGGTTCTTCTCCATCTGCTGGGAGGGAGGGGTAGGGCTGGGATCACAGCATGCTCCATCCCCACAGGGCCATGATGAGCCAGGATTCCCAGATGCACCGGGAGGCCACCCACCTCCTGTCCCAGGTCAGAAAGGTCTGATTTCCCAGAACTTGGCGGAAATGGAGCCACATGTTTCAGCCTGGGTTTTCTACGTTCCACGTGTCTAGTTTATTTATCATTCGGGCAATGCTGGGTGGCTCGGTCGGGTGGGCCGCTGGGTGCCTGGTCCCTTCCTGGCCACCTTCCTGGCCACCTGGAGGCAAAGCTCTCATTCCCATGACAGAGGCCTTCAGAACATAGCTATCAAGCACCTCCCGTGCTCCAGGCAGCATTCTAGATGCTGGCCGTGTAACAGTGAGCACAACCAAAGTCCAATCTAGAACAGTCATAGTTTATTATTGTGGTAAATAATTATTGATAATGACATGATATGATATATGTAGTAACAGGCAAGCATATGGTCATGCCGACCATTTACTGAACACTCAGGATAGGCCAGGCACTGTGCTGAGTGCCCTCCCTCCCCTGTAACCATCACAACCACCTGTGTGCAGTCTTATTCTCCCCATCTGACAGATGGAGCACCAGGGCTCAGAGAAGCTAGGTGCCAGCATGCCCATCAGCAGCTGAGAGTTAAGGAGTTTGAGACCCGATCCTGGTTCAGGTCCAGCTCTGTCCTCACAGGTTTGGCCTGATCCCACCGCTTCTCTGTGTCTTCCAGATCCTGGGCTCCTCCTTGCTTCTGGATCCGACCCTGGCTCCCTGCTTGGGGGCTGGCTCGGCCCACCTTGCTCAGCAGCCAACCCGCACAGAGGGGAGGGCTGGGGGGGGAAGGGTGCTGGCCCAGAGACCGGTTCAGGTAGGCATGGGAGGTATAGAGTTGCCAGACATTGCAGTGGACATACTTAGATTAAAATGTTATTTGTTGGGGCACCTGGGTGGCTCAGTCGTTAAGCGTCTGCCTTCGGCTCAGGTCATGATCCCGGGGTCCTGGGATCGAGCCCAGCGTCGGGCTCCCTGCTCTGCGGGAAGCCTGCTTCTCCCTCTCCCACTCCCCCTGCATGTGTTCCCTCTCTCGCTGTCTCTCTCTCTCTGTCAAATAAATAAAATGTTTAAAAATAAAATAAAATAAAATAAAATGCTATTTGTTGCTTATCTGAAGTTGAAGTGTAACTGGGAGTCTTATTTTACTTGCTAAATCTGGCTCCGTTGGGGGGGGGTGTGAAGCAGTGAGGGGTTTCCCAACAGCAAGGGGTTTCCCTCGGCCACCCTGCTGACCTCACCAGTACCCACATGCCAGGCCTGCCAGGCAGGAGGTGCACAGTCTTCGGAAAGGACTCCCCCGCCCCTGCCCCGGCACCACCCATCCCACCGGCAGCTCCGTCCTGCTGAGGATATCTTCCTTTTACCTTCTGCCCGGTGGGTGGGGGTCCTTCCTCCCCGCCGAAGTTCAGGTGTAGCTTCCCGTCTCCTGATGGTTTCCACTCCACCAATATTTGCTTATAAGCTTGACTAGTAAAGCAGAAAGGTGCAAGCCGGGCTCAGAGTTTACCATTTACAGTGGCCAGTGTAACACATCTACCCCATCTAGCCATGCTGTCACCATCCCAGCCCCAATCCCGGCCTCTGGGGCCTGTCCTTCTGCCTTAGAACACTTTCTCTCCAAGAGAAAGAACGACGAATGAGCCGGATGACAGGATACTTGTTTTTTTTTTTTTTTTAAGATTTTATTTATTTATTTGAGAGCAAGCACGAGCAGGGTGAAGGGCAAAGGGAGAGGGAGAAGCAGACTCCCCGCTGAGCAGGGAGCCCGATGCGGGGCTCGATCCCAGGATCCTGAGACCATGACCTGAGCCGAAGGCAGACGCTTAACCGACCGAGCCACCCAGGCGCCCCTAGACAGGATACTTTTTGAATGCTGTCTGAATGACTGAGTGACTCAGTGCAAATGACCTGGTGCCCAATATTTTGCCAGCTAGACTGGGCTAACTCTGAGTGTGCCCCTCAAGGCCTCCCCCACCCCACCCTACCCCCTACCCCCAAGAAGCCACCCATGCTCACACTCTCCTGTTCCAACACTCTCCGTCCAGGTGAACCTGGGGCTTCTGGGCCATCTCCCAAACTGGGTAGGCTCTGGACCTGCCCAAACCAGGAGGCTCCCACCTTGGGTTCTCAGATGCCCACCTGTGCAGAGGACACAGCCTCTGTGTGTGCGCCATGTAGCCCCAAGAAGGCCCACCCAGGGCATCTTGGTGGGCAGGGAGAGTGGACCCTCCAGGCCAGGATTCCAAGAACCAGTCCTCACCCCAGCTTAGACACACAGAGTTCCAGCTGCAGGGCTGTTGGCCACCGATCCTATGGAAGCTTCTCCCTGCATGAAGAATTTCCATATCCAGGCTCACGTTCCATGCTGTGCTACTAGATGTCTAACAACCGGTTCTCTGGGGGACAATGACCCCATAAATATATGTGCATAAGTTCATTATAAATCTTACTACAAATAGGGGCGCCTGGGTGGCTCAGTCTGTTAAACGCCTGACTCTTGGTCTCAGCTCAGGTCTCGGTCTCAGGGTCGTGAGTTCAAGCCCCGCTGGGCATGGAGCCTACTTAAAAAAAATAGTAATCAATCAATCAGTCAATCAATCTCACTACAAACAAATGCTTGATTACCCTCCAGCTCAGCAAAAGAAATAGTGAGTGGGATTCTGACCTGAAGCTTAATCGATGTTTCCGTTTCAATGAAAGACTAGGGAAAAGTGAGAGGACGAAAATTGTTTATTGGAACTTCACTTTCTGGTGGAATTGGATAATAGTGTTTGAATACTGGAAGAGGTTTTCCCTGATTTTTTTGTGTGCTCCTCCCAATGGAAGGACCAGGGACACAACTCACCTTCAGGTTTAATCTGCATTATTACCCCTTCTCCGTCACTGTCTTAAATCTAGACGATCAGCAAAACAATAAAGCAAGTCCTAAGAGTGTCCGTCAGTTTCCATGTTGGAACTGCTTACCACTGTTGATTTTATTTCCAGTAGATATAAATATCTTTAAGAGCAGAGACAATAGCCAAATAATCAAGAAGTGATGAGTTTTGAGTATCCATTAGCTTTGTTAATGTAATTCATTTAATTGTAAGTTTGTAGAACTGAGTTATTAATGAGAGCTATATTTAACCACTGGCTCATAAAATTCCTGAAAATTGAACATTTGCCTTTCATGAGCCAGTACAAGCCCGCTCCAACATTCCGGTGAACTCACATTTCATTCCCCTGCAACTCTAAATGATGGGTTTAACTATCTCTGTTTGACGAATCAGGAAGCTGAAGCTCAGAGGCTCAGGACAAAAGCTTGCCCCCAGGAGGATCTTAATGCCAAGATGACTTCAGTCCTGCGCCAGTCACCTGAGCTGGGCTGAGATGAGCAGGGACAGAACCACAGGTGTGCTTGGGGATTTGTTGTGAACCAGTGTACACACTTCTCTCAGTCTGGTATGGCCTCCAGACATCACAGCCCCCACAGCGTGTAGAATCCTCCAGAACAAAGTTTCAACAGAAAGCCTTCAGAGGAAGATAACGTGGTGGCAGATAGCGCCTTGGCCAGGCCTTGGATGCTGGCTGAGCAATGAGAAAACTTGGCAAGTGTGAGAGGACCCAGGGAACTCAAGAGCCAGCAAAGCACACCCCAACTGATTAGCCAACCTTGAGACTCCAAGGCTGGACTTTTTCCAGAATGGCAGCCCTAGGGATTTGTGCGAGGGTGGGGCCTGGAAGGCTGGGCCTCTTTCAGACTATCACCCATTCCTCACGCTACTGGGTCTGGTGTCAACAGCTACGGGGTCCAGCATGTGCCTGACACTGCCAGGTGCTGTGGATACACAGGTGAGAGAGGTGGAGAGCCTGCCCTCTGTCCCCACGTCCAGCTCCCTGATCGGAACAAAAGCTCCAAGAGGGCAAGAGCATTGGGTTTTGCGGAGCCGACAGCAAGGGCTTAATATATACCTGTCGTTGGAGGAATGGGAGCCAGGTGTTTGGGGCCTGGCGGGGTGGCGGGGGCGGGGGGTGGGGGGGGAGAGAGACAGATGTATAAACGGAAGGTTTTATGGAGCCAAGAAAAACTTCGTGGACACCTGAGCTGAATTTTGAAGGCCTGGCAGGAGCTAGCCAGCTAAGAGTGCCAGGCAGAAGGCACAGCGTGTGGGAAGTCAGAGCTTTGCTGGCTGGATGTGCAAGGGTCCTGTGGCTGCTGTAGCCAATTAACACAAATTTCGTGGCTTAAAACAACACAGGTGTATTTTTTTATATATAGTTCCAGAGGTCAGAAGTCTAGAATCAGTCTCACTGAATGTTATGGGCTGATACATGTCCCTCCTCCCAAATTTCTGTGTTGAAGCCCTAACCCCCAGTGTGACTGTGTTTGGAGATAGGGCTTTTAAGGAGGCAATTAAGGTGAAATGAGGTCATCAGGGTGGGGCCCTAATCTGATAAGACTAGGGTCCTTATAAGAAGAGGCAGAGACGCCAGAGAAAAGATCACGTGAGGTCATAGCAAGAAGGCAGCTCTCTACCAGCCCGGAAGAGAGCCCTCACCCAAAACCAAATTTTCTGGCACCTTGACCTTGAACTTACAGCCTCCAGAACTGTAAGAAAATAAATTTCTATTGTTTAAACCACCTAGAGTGTGGTGTTTTTGCTATCGAGAGCCAAGTAGACTAACACGCTGGGCTAGAATTGGGCTTTGGGGAAAACTGGGTTCCTTCCAGAGGCTCTGAAGGGGGAGCCTGTTTTCTTGCCTTCCCAGCTTCTAGAGGCCCCCGCCCGCATTCCGTGGCTCTGGGACCTCCCCAGTTCACTCCAGCTTCTGTTCCTGTTGTCACATCTCCGTCTCTGACTCTGACCCTCCTACTTCCCTCTGATAAGGACCCTGGAGATTATTACATGGGGCCCAAGACAATCCAAAACAGCCTCCCCCATCTCAAGATTCTTAACTCCAATCACATCTGCAAAGTCCCTTTGCCATGTGAGGTCACATAATCCCAGGTTCTGGGGACTGGGGTGTGGACATCTTTGGAGGGCCATTATTCCGTCTACCATGCTGAGGTCAGCCAAGAGAAGCTTGTGTGTGACAGTGTGTCGGGGGGGCTGGGGGGCTGCGAGGATGCAGAAAGACTATGGATCAAGACTTTGTACAACAGGCTATAACTTTTTTTTAAGACTTTATTTATTTGACGGAGACAGCGAGAGAGGGAACACAAGCAGGGGGAGGGGGAGGGGGAGAGGGAGAAGCAGGCTTCCCGCCGAGCAGGGAGCCCGATGCGGGGCTCGATCCCCGGACCCTGGGATCGTGACCTGAGCCGAAGGCAGACGCTTAACGACTGAGCCGCCCAGGCGCCCCATAACTTTTTTTTTTTTTTTAAGTAATCTCTATGCCCAACGTGGGGCTTGTACTCACAATCCCCAGATCAAGAGTCTCAGGCTCTACCAACTGAGCCAGCCAGGTGCCGCCTTTAAAAAAAAATCAACCTGAACTCGTTCCTCCTGAGGACACTCAAGCTACATCCATCAGAGTGGAGCAGCAGTACCTGTGGGCTTGTCCCTTACTTAATAGTGCCAGAAACACAATTCATACCGGCTTGGGGGGGGGGCAGGGGACAGCTATTAGCTTTATCTGAAAACTTAACAGTTCAGCTTCAGGTACATCATGATCTAGGAGTGCAAATGCTGTCATCAGGTCTCCATCTATCTCCACATCTCTAAGATTAGGATTTCTCTAGAAGCCCATCACAAGGGGCATCTGAAACCCATAGTTTGCCATCCTTCTAACTCAGCAGCGCCCCCGCACCCAAGGTTTCTCATTGACCAGGCTGGGTCACGTGTGTATTCCTAAGCCAATCACTGCAGCCAGAGGTGGGAGTGGGTACCCTGACTGGCAGGCTCTGAGTCCTGGGCCCACCCCCAGGAGAGGAGGGCGGGGTCTCAGCAGTGGTGGCCCATTCTCTAACCTGATAGAGCGAGGCTTCTATCAGCAGGTGGAGGGGCTGTTGGGCCTACAGGAACAGCAGGGCCCCCTGGTTGGGGTGGCCTGGTTGAGGCCCCTCCCAGCTTTAGCTCCACAGTTACCCTTCCAGTGGTCCCCCAGTCTCTGAGGAAAGCCTGAGTGGACTTTCTCTCCCTGAAATCAGAAGGACCCGATCCCAGCACAGAGGGTGGTTCAGGCCTGCCAAGAAGTTCATTTAAATTCCAACACGCCAGGGACGCCTGGGTGGCTCAGTCGTTAAGCGTCTGCCTTCGGCTCAGGTCATGATCCCAGAGTCCTGGGATCGAGCCCCGCATCGGGCTCCCTGCTCGGCGGGAAGGCTGCTTCTCCCTCTCCCACTCCCGCTGCTTGTGTTCCCTCTCTCGCTGTCTCTCTCTGTCAAATAAATAAAATCTTTAAAAAAAAAAAAAATTCCAACATGCCAGGCCTAGACATAAGGTCACGTCTTTAGAGCATCCTGCTCTCCCACTTGGGGCTAAGGGCTTAAGACACTGGGGACAACGACACTCCAAGTCTGGGCTGGGTGGCTGGTCAGCAACAGGATGACAGAGATTTCCCTTGAAAACAAAGCACAAATTCTATACCCCATGGGCGCTCAGCAGTTTTTGGGGTAGATTTAAGCTTGTAGAGAATGACCCCAAAGAATTTCTGACCATCACTGAAAAATAAAATCGTGACCATATCCCATGCCATGTCCCCTTAGGACTTGGGAGGATCATCTAGTCTGCAAAAATACTCCCAAGTGCCTCCTGTGCACCTGGCATTGGGCTGGGCGCTGGAGGGCAGTGCAGATAGCAGTCGCTGGGTGCCCCTGTCCCACCCTCCCACTCCTGCCCTGGTCCCGAGCCCAGGCTCCCCACCCTGTCCTCGTCCTGCCCCAGCAAGCAGGGCTTGGCCAGCTTGACCTGTTTTGCCTTCTAAGTGGAAACAGGCTGCTGCAAAGGAAAGTCAGCTCAGGGCAGAACCCAGTGACTCTTGATTCATGTTCACCTCTGACCAAGACAGAAACACAGCTGTGGTTATCAGAAAGCTGCTGAGAGGCTGGGGTGGTTGGGGTGGGGGGGAGCCAGGAGAAGGAGGAGGGGTGTGGGGGGAATGGAGAAGCTCTGAATCACACGATCTTATTCATGGGGGCAGATGTGGCCACAGGATGGGGAGAGAGAGGAGACGGGGAAGGGAGGGGGTCCTCTGCTGAGAACACACTTCCTCATCCCCCTCCTCCTTTGTCCCCTCCCCTCCCCAGGGTGCAGGGCATTTCCTAGGAAGAGCAAAGGCAGTGCTTTCCCTGAGATCAAGGGCCAGGAGACTGTCCCGGTCCTGGGAGGTGGGGGGCGGGGTAGTTAGGCTGGCCCAGCCAAGGGGGGGTAAAGGAGTCCACAGCCCTGTAGGGCCACCTGAATCCTGAGAGCAGATTCCCAGGGGGTCAGGGCAGCAGTGGCCTTGGCAGAGGCCTGGGGTAAGTGTCCCCACCTGAGCAGGGCAAGACAGGGCCAAGCAGACCCTGACCCCTGGCCAAATCTGTTGGTTGGCCAACCCATGGAACCGAGGTAGAACCCCCACCCCAACCACCCATGGCCAACAACTGCCCAAACCACTTGAAAATGGCGAGTCTCCCATTGGTTGGAGACTTCAGACTTTGGAAAGGTCAGGATTCATTAGCAGATTGCTTTGCCGGTCCTTAGAAGGCAGTGGAGGAGGCAGGACCACGTCTGTGCAGCAGGTGGGCCTGGGGACGGCCGGTCAAGAAGCTGGTTCCCAAATGGTGGGCTCCCCCTGGCCCGAGATTCTGAGCAGGGAGCAGCTCTCGGCCCACGAGCCTGGCCCAATGGCCTAACTTCCCACAGACGCAGGACACTTCCAGGCAACGGGACCTCCGAGCCCAGAGAGAACGCTTCCAAAATTCCTTAGGATTTTTCTTCCTTAGTCAACCAAGTATCTATTTATAGATGTGGAACTATGCATGGAGAAAGGACTGGAAGGAAATACACGAAACATTACCATGCTTATTTTCTTCTTTTCCTTATTGGATTGTCTTACCAAACATAGATACGACTTTCAAGATAAGAAAACAGATTATTAAGGGGCGCCTGGGTGGTTCAGTCGGTTGAGCATCCGACTCTTGATTTTGGCTCAAGTCATGATCTCGGAGTCATGGGATCGATCCCCCAGTTGGGCTCCTCACTGAGTGCAGAAATTCTCCTTGCTGAGATTCTCTCTCCCTCTGCCCTTCCTGCTCGTGCTCTCTTTCCCTCTCTCTCTAAAATAAATAAATAAAAATCTTTAAAAAAAAAGATTATTAGGATAATTAATCTTGGTGTCAGTATTCATGCTTGTTACAGAAAGTGAAAGGGAGAAATCAGAAATCACCCAAAGTACTGCTAACTATTAACATTTTGCAGTCCCTCCTATGCAGACATTTTGGGTGTGGGGATGTTGTTGTAAGTTTAACAGTTATAATCGTATTCTGTTATTACAAAACTTTTCTATGTGACCACCAAGTTATCACGCTCTCTTCTAAAATGTCTGTCTGCCATTTATGCGTGTATAGTACATACTGGTGTGGCTGTTCTCCCACATTGGTGTGTCCGAGGAGTTTCCACATCTTCACTGTTATAAATAACACCGATGTGAACATCTTCACATGGAAAATTCTTTTGTGTTTTTAAGATTCTTAAATTTCCAGATGGGGTCAAATTCCTAAATTTCCAGATGTAGAATTATGGTGTGAAACAACACTGTGACCTGGGATCCACATGGGTGTCATGCCAAAGCCCCCATCTTTAATCCCAACAAATGGTATTAAGAGAAAAATGGGAACGAGGTTTCACTGGGGACCCTCTCCCCACCCCGCGGGGTTTTTATACGGGTGGTGACGGGGTCCCTGAGCTCAGCCCTGGCCTCAGCGGACAGGGTGCTGCAAAAGGTGGAGAGAATTCAAAGATTAGTCCTGGGAGCTGGGGAGCTAAAATCTGGACAAAGGAGCAGCTGGGACCACGAGGGCGAAACCCTTGTTCCATGGGTGGGAGGGCTTCTCAGAGATGAAGCCGCCTCTTCTAAGACAGCAGGGTTCCTGCAGGGTCCCGGGGTGGGCGGGGACGCCCGGCTCCGGGGGCTCCGGGGGCTCCAGGGCCCTGGGCAGGCAGTGAGAGCCCCGGCAGAGGGTCTGGGAGATGAAACAGCAATGAGATGCCAGGCAGGCGGTGGACGCGTGGTGGGCACACAGGTCCCTGCGAACAGGAGGCACAGCCCCCGGCCCGCACTCCTCAGTGTCTGAGGGCATTTCCCCCACCCATCCCCCATCCCCCCATCCCGGGGCCCCCCCTCCCCCCCACAGCCTCCAGGCCGCCGCACCTGCCCCACGCCCACCCTGCCGGAGCCTCCGCTCCCTCCCAGGTTCCCGCTTTTCTGTGGAGACCACAGCATCCTGTCCCGGCCCAGGGACCGCAGCCGCCCTCCGACACGAACACGCAGGGCCAGCGACTTCCTGCCGCCGCCAGACGACAGGGCTCCCGCCTCCCGCCTCCCGCCTCCCGGCTGGCTCCGGCCCACAGCCGCTGCGCATGCGCGCTGCCCGCCCGCTGCCCGGTCTCCTGCTCCCACCTTCCCGCGCACACGCGCGCCCAGGACACGCTCCCGCCTCGCACGCGCGCACACGCGCACACACGGCACGCTCCCGCCCCGCACGCGCTCACACACGACATGCTCCCGCCCCGCACGCGCTCACACGCACACACGGCACACGTGCGCGCACACACAGAGCACACGCTCCCACCCCGCACGCGCTCATGGGCTCACGCACACACAGCACATGCTCAAGTGCACACAGCACACGCTCACACACAGCACGCGCGCGCACACAGCACCCGCTCAGGTGCACACAGCACACGCTCTTGCTTGGAGCCGCCTTCCCTCCTGGCCCACACACAGGGGCACTCCTGGTCAACGCCCCTCATAGGGAGGTAGCCCCCAGGGTCAAGTGTGAGGGCCCCCAGCAGCTGCAGCCCCTGCCTCTGCTCCCACGCCTCTCCACGGAGACAGAGTGACAAGCTGCTCTCGGACATCCGCCGAAAGGAATGACCCAGGTCCATTGCTCGTTACCTCGTAGGAGACTGGACTCTGAGCCTCAGTTTCCCTATCTACAGGCACAGTGCCTCCTTCACTGGAGGGTTAGGCAAATTAAGTGACATAATGCATGCTAATGCTGAGTGTACCTAGTGCTGCTCACACAGACTGTCAACGCTTGGTAAACGGAAGAGCTTCCAGATCATCGCGATCAGCACACCTCCCACGTCTAGCTACCACGTCAGCTTCTGGGGCCCCCCGGGGCTAAGCGACCCTCAGCTGCCCTCTGTGCCCCCACAGACAGCGAAGCCCAAACCTGGCAGGTGGTGCCACTGCCTGGCTTCCTGCCAGTCAGACACACCCAGACAGTGGCATGCAGCCACCCAAAGCAGACACTCATCCCCAAACTGGGGCAGCTCCGCCCTCCCCATCCTGGGACCTCTGGGCCCTACCTGCTAACCCAGTCGGTCAGTCACGTTTTATAATCATTTTATAACTACGGTTTACAACTGTTTTTATAACTCTGCTCTGCCCTCTCTTTGCTCTAATTACTCTGGTGTTTTTCCTCTCTCCAGCCCTGGGGGGGGTCCGCTTCCCCCTCCCCGCTTTCCAGCCCCCATCTTTCCCACTAAGTTCACGGCCCTCCCCTGCTCTGGCGGTCCACATCCCACCCGCTGGACCACCCCACCACCTCACGCCCATCCCCTCTTCCTTCTCCCCTCTCATCCTCTCCCTCCACACCGGAGCCTCTTCCTATGACCCCTCCCCCACTCAGGTCATCATGCCCCCCCCATCCCCATCCCATCCATCCACACCACCCAACCAGACCCATCCATCCACACCACCCAACCAGACCAAGCCAGCATCCCTGGAACACAGCTAAAATTTCAGCCAAAGAGGGTTCTTTCCCTGGAGCAGTCTCTCAGCAGACAAGGGCTGGTGTGGAAGGGGGTGGCCCCAATGGGAGCTTCAGGAAGCAGAACAGGCGTGACCAGAGTGAACTGGGCACAAGGAGCCACACCTGTGTCCCTCCTGCAGGAGAGCCAATGGCTGTGGATCTCTGCACTCCCTCTCTCTGGGGCCAGGCAGTCAGTAGGGGGGTGCAAGGGGGGGGGCAGGCTGGACTGAATAGGGCTTCTGTCACATTTGGAATAATGCCCGTGCCAGGGAGGGCATGAGTGCCCAGCCACTCCTGCAGAGCCGTGAGCCAGTCCCAGGCTGATCTGATCCATGGTAGCTGGGTGGCCCCACTCTGCCCCCCCAGTAATCTCCCCAGGACCTTTGTAGAGGGGGCAGTGCAGGCGGGGATTAGTGCATATGCTGGGAAACCTCCACCCTAGTGATGGTGCTCAGGGCGCTCACACCGGCGACAGCCATTTGGAATTCATCTCTTGCCTAGGATGGCTCACCCTTGTTTGGGGCAGATTATTATGAATTCAGTGCTTTACACTCTGTGGTCACGGAAGCCAGGTTTGGGGCCAGAAAGACCTGAGTTGAGACCCAGCAATGCTTCTTGTTCACTGGGTGACCCCAGGCAAATTGCTTAACCTCTCTGAGCATCAGCATTCTCATCTGTATAATGGCGATTATCAGAGAACTTACCTCTAGGATTGTGAAAATTAAATCAGCTCGTGCTTGCAGAGCCAGACACGGGGCGGGCAGCCGAATGGTCTCATAGAAGTCGCAGTAGCTGCTGTGACCATTATTATTTCTCAACTCCGTTTGTGAGTAAGGTGTCAGGATAGCAGATGAGATGTTGTTCCAGGTGCCCCTAAGCAACTGGGGGGAGGGGGGTGCGGGTTGGTCAGAAGCCTCAGAGCCCTAAGCCAAGACTGAATGCTGGGACTTGGCACCAGGCCTGATGTAGGCTCTCCCCTTCCTTGCAGTCTGGAGCCCGCCCTCTCCCAGACCCCAGAGATAGAAAGGGAGAATGGGTTTGTTTCAACTCATTCTCAAAGGAGCACCTTGCAAAGCTCTGCTGGGCCCCATTTGCTTTTGTCGGTGTTGCCGCCCTGCAAGGCTATTTTCAGTGGTATGGAAGGATAATGGTAACTCTGGCTGGTTTCTAGGGCTCCTGAGAGAAGATAACACCGAACTTCAGCTTGGAAGAACTCCGCTTCTCCCACTTCCAAGAGAGGCATTTCCTTCTCTCCTTCCCTCTTTCCTTCATCTCCTTCTTCTCCAAGAAGTCCCAGGTAGTAAGTGGGCCGGGGGATATAAATCATGACACAGGTTAGAGTAAGAACCAGTTGACATGAGTGGTAGAACAGTCCTACTTTCGTTTTCTTTTCCTGCCCAAATCTTTTTTTTTTTTTTAAGATTTTATTTATTTATTTGTCAGAGAGATAGAAAAGCACAAGCAGAGGGAATGGCAGAGGGAGAAGGAGAAGCAGGCTCTGCACTGAGCGGGGAGCCCAATGCGGGACTCGATCCCAGGACCCCGGGATCATGACCTGAGCCGAAGGCAGACGCTTAACCATCTGAGCCACCCAGGCGCCCATTCCTGCCCAAATCTTGCCTGGCAGAATTAAATATGGAAAAAGCCACTCCCACCCACCCCCACACATACCCCAATCTGTATTTTTAACATCTTGAGAGGTAACTTACTTACAGTAAGCTTCACCCACTTAAAGTGTACAATTCTCTGAGTCTTGATGGATGTGGACACCTGTAAAATCACCACCTCATTCAAGAGACAAACACAAAATCTATTTTACTGGTTTCCTATGAGTGGCCCATTTGTGCTATTCATGGCATTTTTATTGGCAGGTGCCAGGAACTCAAGTCACACTACCTAGGCAGAGCAGGGGAAATTCTGATGTGTACAAATGGAATGTCTATGAATACAGCAGCTTCAGGTATGGCTGGATTCAGGAGTTCAGATGATGCCAGGAGTGTCCTTTCTCTCTCTCTCAAACAAATTCTCGCCCTAGAAGTGGCAAGTTGGCTGCTGACTGTCTCAGACTAACATCCTATCTATTTAGCAATGTCAAGGGTTAGAACCAACCTCCTCTGACAACCCTTGAGAACTCTGATAAGGCATCTCATGGTCATGTGCCCATCCCTGAATGGGGTAAAATCAGCAGCAGTGATGGGCTTTGTGAGGGCTGATTGTTCAGGGAAGTGATGTCTGTAGCTTGAAATTGGTTATAGTGAGAGTATTTACACCATGGAAATTGGCAGATGCTGCAGACCGGGGCTTTTCAGCCCACCCTCCAGAGCCATCCGTTAAACATACCACTGAGTCAGCCCCGCCTAAACCAATGAAACGGATTCTCCTAAGGACAGAGATACTCTAGTACCAAAAGAGGGGAAGTAGAAGCTGGTCAGACAAATAAAAGAGATCTCAGAAAGGAATGTTCCAGATTTCCTCCCACCCCGAAACCCCCAAGGAGACACTGACCAGGCCAAGGTTGAACCCACCACAGAGACAGTCTAGCCAATGTGCAGTCTTCCAGGAGAGGGGCGCTGGGCTCTGCTCCTCTCCCCTCCTCCCAGTCACATTCTATGGAAAATTAAGGAACTTCCTGAGCCTGCCGCTTTCTGCAAAGCCATTCCAGCAACGTAGGCCCACGATTTTCAGCTTGTTCAGCTATTTTAAAACAACCCTTTCAAATCAGCCCAGAAATAGGGGCTGTGGCTTGATTTGAGGTTAAACAAATAAGTGCCATTTATCCACCAACACTCTAGGAATGAAAAATTTCTTAAGGCAAATTCCCAAGCTATGTGCTCCAGAAAACTGCTGCCCCAGATTGCTGGGTCCCAGTCCAGTGTTCTCCATTTTCAAAGATATTTGCATTGCGTTTGGCTATGCTCTGCACAGAGCGCTCGGACTGACCGTGGAGTCGGCGGCCGGGCACGCCACCTCTTGGCCATGGCAGCGTCCTCCCCAGCGCCCACAGGACCCTGGGAGCTCCTGGGCTATTTCTTGGCCTGCTGGGGAATGGCTCCTCTCCATCCTAGGGGCCTGGGCCAGACTGCTGGCTGGCTGGGGCGGATGGCTTTTTCCCACATGTTTTGAGGGTAGACGAGAATGAGAAAAAGCAAATCAAATAAACAAACAAACAAAAAACCCCACCTTCTCAAACAAATAAAGCTGCACTCCACCAGACAGGAAAGTTGAGCCTCTCAGAATGTAGGTACAAGAGCAACTCAGCCGAGAAGTCTTCCTGCCTTTTCTCTCAAGAGACATGGGTCTTTGTGCCTAAGCTGAAAATCTGGACTAAGGGTTTTCAGATCCACTCTTGGGAGTATCCTGTGGCAGAAACAAGAATGCTCACCAAAGATGCCATGTGCTTTCCTGCATGTCCCAGCTGGGCCAAATGACTGGTTCAGGCCAGGGAATCTGAGCACACACGATGGGTGTGAGTGACAGGCCAGGGCAGTATAAAGCCCATGGCCCATTCCATAGTCTCTCTTTCCCAGCCAGCGGGACTCTGGAAGCTGTGTGTTCCAGGTGGTGCGGCTCCAAGATGGTGGTCCATCCACCTGGGTCCCTGAGTGAGTCTGTGGAGCAGACCCACCTGCTGGCCTGCTGGGACATATAGGGTGAGCAAGAAATAAACTTCTGTTGTGTTTAGGCGCTGAGACCCAGGGGTCGATGGTGCCTGCGGCATTACCCGGCATACCCTTACTGGTTCACGCTCCTGGCACACTCGGTATACTTTACCATGCGGTTCACTGGGAGAGACCAGCATGCGACAGGTGGAAGGAAGACTCCTCCTCCTCCAGCCAGCAGCCTTCACCCAAAGGAGTGCTTATCAGGGTATATTCAGGGGCCCCTACCTCCCCAAAAACGTAGGGAACTTCCTTGCACTTGGGCCCGGGTCTGTGCCTGCCCTTGAATGTCTCTGCAGCACTTGGTTGGACACCTGCATAAAAACACGCCTCTCTCACACCCTGAGGCATTTAACAGAGCCCGAAGTACTTTCACTGGTGATCCCCCGTGAGGCAAGTGACAGTGGCTTGTTTCCGATTTTAAAGATGAGGACGTTGACGCTCAGAAGGATTTAATGTTGAGGCCGAGGTTGCGCAGCTAATTAAAGAACTTGAACCTAGGTTTTGTGTCTCTTGCCACGATGCCAGTATTTCTCAAACTGTAGCTCACAGACTCTGAGATGGGGCCCAGGAACCTGCATTTTCAAAGCCCCTCAGGCCATAATTATACTGTTTGAGGACCCTGGCACCACACCATGCTCCCTCTCCCATCAGATGAAGCCAGCACCAGAGTGGGGGGATTTGGGGGTGCAGCAAGGGACCAGCTCGCCAACTGAAACAACAACAAAAGGTCTCCCCTGCTGGACTGCTCTTTGTGAAATTCTCCCAAAGGGCCATTTCTTTGGGTTAAAATACAAATTGTCCTAGAAAACACTTGAGACTTGCTCATGAATTAACTCACATTATCCTCGGCTAGAACAACTGCTTGTACGTCTGTCTGCCTTTGGCTCAGGTCCCCATGATCCCAGGGTCCTGGGATCGAGCCCCGCGTCGGGCTCCCTGCTCGGCAGGAAGCCCGCTTCTCCCTCTCCCACTCCCCCTGCTTGTGTTCCCTCTCTCACTGTCTCTCTCTGTCAAATAAACGAATAAAACCTAAAAAAAAAAAAAAAAGAACAATTGCTTGTAAAAAGTGACGCTGCAAGATAAGTTTCTACAGGGAAACATTAGTCAGGAGTCAAGACCTTGCCCTGAGAGCTGAAATCCAGCTGGAGACTGCAGGGGGTGAGGTCCTGGAGGCAGGAAGAGGCTGAGCATCCTGGGGGGGGGGGGGGGGGGAGAGGGGGGGGGGGGCCGGGTGCTCCGAGGAGAAGAACAAGGCACAGCTGGGGGAGGCGGTTAAAACCTCACACATGAGAAAGAACTGGAGTAAAGTCTCAGCCTTACTCCTTATGACCTGTGTGAACTTGCAAAATTTACTTCATCTCCCCGAGCCTCAGTGTTCTCATCTCTGAAATGGAACTAGGCACGGACCCTAGATGTTGTAAGAATCAAATGCATTTGGGCATACCACAGCTGACCTTTAGTGATCCCCTTACCCCAGGCCAGTGGCTCTTCTGAGTGCTTGACATACATTCACCCGTTTCATCATCACAGCTACCCGATGACGTGGTTATTATTTTACCCATTGTATAAATGAGGAAACAGAGGCACAGAGAGGTAAAGTAACTTGCCCACGGCTGCAGAGCAAGCTCCTAAGTGTCAGAGCCAACATTTGAACCCAGTCGGTCAGACTTCAGAGGCAAAGACCCTAATGCTACACTTAGCTGGGAATGCCTCATCTCACAGGCAGGGCTAGGGCTGGAGGGGGCCCCAGTGCAAGCTGGGGCTCAGGGCAGGGCTCCCGTTGCGCAGGTCCAAAGGCAGGCTGCACAGTGGCCGTAACTATTAATATCACTACCGAGCTAAAGGGTGAAGGAGCACTGTACCTATTCTCCCCTGCAGCCCCCAGGTACTAACCCTCCTCCACACCCAGAGGAAGACACTGGCTGCTGCCTCCCGGAGACTCGAGACCCCAGGGTGGCCCCAGCCCCTGTGCGAACGTCCCGTACCAGTAATCTTGCCCCACTGCCCCACCAGGCGGTTGTGCTGGGATCGATGCTTTGGTTGGTGGTCTCGGCTGCTTTTTTGATGCACCCTTAAATAAACTGCAGCGTTTCAAAGAGAAAAGGGAACCGGCCTTTACTGAGCAGTTACTATGGGCAAGACTGCTTATCAAGCAAAGCCACGTGTCTCGTTGGGCCTCACAACTTTGTGAAATACACATTGCCGTCTCCATTCCACAGATGAGGAAACCCGGGCCCAGAGAGGTTGAATTACTTGCAGCAGATCAGGAGCACTGTGAAGCGTCAGACCCTGTCTGTTTGAATCCAAAGCCACTTACAAGAAGTGAGGGCCAGCAGGAGCTTTTAGATCCAACCCCCATAGATGAAGTTCCCTGTTTCTCATTCATTCCTTCTCACGTTCAGTGTTTCTGGGTGGATGCTCTATGCCAGGCCCCGGATCAGTGACTGTAGCAACCTGGCCTCAGCTTCCTTCTGTTCAGCTATGAATAGTGAATTCAGAGACATTGCCGTCATCCCTAGGTTCTCTACGGGCTGACCCTCAGCCTAGGGGCTGCTTCTCAGGCAGAGGGGGATTCAGCCTCCTCCTGGGAGAATCCAAGCTCTGGGTGTTTCAGGAAATGTCTGACCTGCCAGGTTTCCGTGTGACTGATCAGTTAGCGCTGAGGAAGGGGGGCCGGGAGGGGAGGTTTCCCGTCAGCCCAGCTTTTGTCTCTCACATGAGCCCGAGACAGACAAACCACAACCACAGACTCGACCAGCTGTGGAAGCATCGAACAGGAAACCCAGAACATCTGGTGCTCCACTTCCTCTGAAGGCTGTGCAAGCCTGGGTGTGTGTGTGTGTCCGCTTGTGTGCAAGTCTGTTTTCTTTCCCACTGTTGTTTAGTGGGATGTGGATGCAGACAGGGTTGGAAACCACAGGCTTTGTGGTGACAAGGGAGCCAGACACTCGCTCCCCAACCCTGTTGGTGCCTCGTCCCTCCCCAGACAGTGACCCAGGATCTGACCTAATCTCCCAGGCCACCCTCCAACACACCGCACATGTTTAGCTTCAAGTCACTATGCACTTGAAGAAAGGGTTGTTTTTTTTTTTTAGGTGGTTTTAGAGGAGCTTTCTTGGGGATGAGGTGGGAGGGCTCTGCTTAAATATAACTTGGCCTCAGCATACAGACCCACAGAAAGCAGAGTCTGCGTGAAAGCTGTTTTTAAAACAATTTGAGGAGAATCTGTGGATGACCTCTAAAGCTGTGTGCTGGTCAGGAGGTTGTTTTCCACTAGTGGTGGGGTCCTCCATGTACGCCTGAGATAGACAGGGGCTGAGAAGAGAAGAAACACAAGAATGTACAAAGAAAGGGCCTCCCAAACTGTAGCATGAGGTTTAACTCTCATCAGTCACCTGTAGGAGGTAGGCGTTATTATGCCCATTTTTAGAAATCATGAAATCAAGGTGCAGAGGGGATCTAACTCACCCAAGATCACTCAGCAGAGCCTGAGTTCAAAATCAAATCTGACTCCTAGCCACATGCTAGATCCTAAATCACACTTCATTCTCTCAATGAACAGTAATAATCTAAACTGTGCCTAGCACACAGCTGATGGTCAACAAACGTTTCTTGAATTAATCAGTGAAATGAGCTCTCACTGCTGGCATGGATGTCATGATCACTGTACCCCATGGGTCAGTACAGTGCGGGCCAGGAGTTGGGGAACAGAGACACTTCATTCACCTGGAGGGCATCTACTTAGCCAGGTCGACTGTCCCAAGTCCTTGTAAGTTCAAATCCTGACTCCGAGAACTTCTGAGGCCCTCACTCGGAGTCTGGTTACTCTTACTTTACAACCTGAGCCACAAACCGCATGCTGATCTTAGAAGCGCCGGTTTAGAGAGGAGGTGGCCTGCTAAGGACGCTTGCTGGCAACAGCAATTTGGGAATTCAACGAGCATTTTCAGACGGGTAGGTGGCATTATGGATTCAACGAGGAATGCCCCAGGAGAGGAGGAGAAGTGATCGAAACAGTCTGACTCTCGGATATCTGCCCTTAACAGCCCCGAGAGAGCCAGATGGAACTGCAGCACCTGCGCGGCTGCAAGCCAACCTCCACCACGTTCGCTCACAACTTGGTGTTTAAGAGCTACACATGCGCCATCTCCGACGCCCTATTCGCCTTCATACCTGTGGGTCTGCGGGGCCCTTCGCGGAGCCGGTGTGACGTCATGCACGCGCCGCGGGTTGTGACGTCATCCGAGCGCGCCTCCTGCCGTGCCGAAGCCCTGAGCGCGGACTGGCAACGGCGTTGCTGTGGAGACGGTGCGCCGGGCCCCGCCTCCGAGACGGGACTGGAGGAGAGCTGGTCAGCTGACTTTGGGGAGGTTTCGAACGCGCGCGCGGAGGCCCGGTGGCGCGCTCGCGGCGCGGGTTCCCCTGGCAACCCGAACGCCCTAGCGCCTTGCGGACAGGCGATTCCCGGGAACCCTCAAAGCTGGAGTCCGAGCCCAAAATGTAATTTGAGGAGCTTTTTCACCAAAGATAGTAAATACCGGATGTGCCTCTGGCCCAAGTAAAGTAGAAATTCAAACTGCCCTAGACTGGATCCCGTGGAGGGCTGGAGGCCCCAGTGAGGCTACAATTTATCACTTAAGCAGCGTCGGGCGGGAAGCAGAGTCTGGCCCAGGAGATTTAGTGCCAAAAGTGACCTAACCCCTTTGAGTCTCAATTTCTTCTCCATGAGAAAATCTCCAGATCTTTCCCATAAGCATATAAATATATTATTTCTTCCTAAGAAAACCTTTCCGTGATTCTACTTCTCCCTCTAGCTTCCAGCTCATCTCTCTCTCCCTTTTTCTAAATATCACAGCTCCTTGGAAGAGTGTCTGTATTCGGATCCCTAGTTCGCTTCCCACTGTACCTTCTCCCGGCACAGTTTCTTCCCCGTGGCCACCTTATCTGCTCTATCAGCAACATTTGAAACAGTTATCAACCTCTCCTCCACAAAACACAGTCTTCACTGAGCTTGTGGGGCAGCACACTCTTGGTTTTCTCTTCTTTGATTGTTTTTTAAGATTTATTTAAGAGAGAGAGAGAGCAGCCAGGGGAGGGGCAGGGGGAGAGAGACTCTTGGGCAGACTCCCCGCTGAGTGGGGCCTGAGGAGGGGGGCGGCGGGGGCCGCATCCCAGGACCCTGAGATCGTGACCTGAGCCAAAATCAAGAGTTGGATGCTCAACCCACTGAGCCACCCAGGTGCCACACACTCTTGGTTTTCTTGCTGTATCCCTGGCTGCTATTTCTCCATCACATTTGCTGGTTCCTCTTCGTTCCCCTGAACTCTAAATGTAGCAATGCCTCCTGGGACTAGCTCCTTGGACTTCTCTCTCTCTCTCTCTCTTTTCACTTAATATTTTAAGTGATCTCATTTAGTTCCATGACTTTAAAGGCCATCTGTTTTTGCTGATGAGAGCCTGGACCTCTCCCCAACCCTCCATACTTGGATGTACAACTACCTGTTTGGCATCAAAACTTGAATGCCTAGTAGGCAAGCTCAAACTCATCATGTTCGGAATGAAATTCCTGACCTTCCCCCACCAGAAGGTGCTCTACCTGTGTTCATTGTAATGACACCTCCATCCTTCCAGCTTCTCAGGCTCCAAACCTTGAGTTCTCCTTCACCCCACGTTCAGTCTGTCCTACTGGTAAATCCTATCAGCTTTTTCTTCAAAACTTATTCAGAATTTTACCTCCACTGACACCATCTTGGACCAAGTCCCCATCATCTCTCACATGGATTATTGTATTGGCCTCCTCACTGGCCTCCCAGATTCTACCTTCAGCCCTTTCCTCCTTAGTCTATGTTCACATGACAACCTGAGTGATTCTGTCAGAAGTCATATCATGTGGCTCCTGTGTGAAAACTTTCCAAAGACTCCATTCTCACTGAATAAAAGGCAAAGTTTTACCATGGCCAGAAATGTCCTATACCACCAGCCTCCTAGAACCTGGCTGAGCCTGTCTCTTAACTGTGACTCCCTTACTCACTTTACTCCAGCCACATGGGTCGTTTGCCAGGCTGTTTCTGGGACACAACTTGCTTTTACCTCTGCAAAGAACTTGTCCTCAGATATCCCCAGGGCACCCTCCCTCAGCCCCTTCAAGTCTTGGCTCTAACATCCCTTAGTGAAAAAGGCCTTCCTTAACTTCCTGATTTGGGGGGGCGCAGAGGGAGAGGGGTAGAGAGAGAATCTTAAGCAGGCTCCATGGCCAGCATGGAGCCCAACACAAGGCTCAATCTCAGGACCCTGAGATCATGACCTGAGCCAGAATCAAGAGTCAGACACTTAACTGACTGTGCCACCCAGGCTCCCCTCTAACCTCCTGATTTTAAACACTAGTCTGACTCCCCAGTCCCTCACTCCCATTGGGCTCTATTGCATTTATCACCTTCTAATGTACCACATAATTTATTGATCTTATTCGATGTCCTGCTCCACATGAAGGCAGCAATTTTGTCTCTTTTGTCATTGCTGTATTCCCAGTTCCCAGACAGAAACTGGCATGTGAGAGGTGCTCAGGAAGTATCTGTTGAGTGAATAGATGCATTTCAAAATTGGACAGTTAGTGGCTGAGGAGAAAAGGCAATGGCGAACACTCACAAACTCTACCTCAGCCAAGTGATTAAGATTCAAAAAAAAGGGGGGGGGGCAACAAAAACAAAACAAAAAAAGTGTCATTAGTGGTTAAGAGCCAGAGCTGTAAGGGCTTGGGTTCCAGTCCTGTTCTGCCACTTAGCTGCTTGGTGAACTTCAGGAAATTTAACCTTTCTGAGCGTCAATTTCCTCATGTGTAATGGTCGTGGAAACAGTACTTCAGCCTTTCACCCAGCGATATAGAACAGCCCCCTGTATGAGCAGCAAGCCCTGTGCTAGTTGCTGAAGACACCCTGGAGAACATGAATGCACATGTTTCTTCACCCCCCTGGAGTCTACATCCTGAGGAGGGGGTACAGACAATAGCCATATAGTCATCCAAATACATGATTATTCACAAACTGTGACAAGTGTGATGGAGGAAAAGCCATATGGTGCTGAAGGAGGGGAGGGGTGGGGGAAAGCACCCCTGAGGGAATGACTTCTCAGTTGTATTAGTCAGCTCAGGCTGCCGTAACAAAATGCCACGGGTTAGGGTGCTGAAACAACAGAAGTTTGTTTTCTCGCAGTCCCGGAAGGTAGAAGTCCAAGATCAAGGTGTCACAAGCTTGGTTTCTTCTGGGGTCTCTATCCTTGGCTTGCAGATGGCTGCCTTCTTGCTGGGTCCTCACATGGCCTGTTCTCTGTGCACCTATTCCCCTGGTGTCTCTCTAGGGGTCCTAATCCCTTCTTATAAGGACGCCAGTCAGGTTGGATTAGGGTCCACCCTAACAGCCTTATTTGAACACAGTTACCTCATTAAAGGCCCTATCTCCAAATATAGTCACATTCTGAAGTGCTGGGGGTTAACACGTGAATTGAGGGGTGGGGAAGCACAATCCATCTCATAGCATTAAGACCCAAAGGATGCACAGGAAGGAGATTTGGGACAAGGGAAACCTTCCAGGCAGAGGGAAGAATATGCGTAGAAATTCTGTGCCTGGGAGGACTGTGACAGATTGGAAGAAATGACAGGCCCACGTGGCTTGAGCTCAGAGGGAGGGGTCTTGGTAGGAGACACACGGGGGGTTGAGGGAGCAGAGTGTACAGGGCCTTGGAGACCACCGAGGTCTGTTGTTGGTGATGATGTGATAAGTTGTCTTATGGAAGGATTACTCTGACCCCAAATGTGTTGGAGGAAGGCTACTCCCAGCTCCAGAGTTGTGTGACTACCTGACAGAGTGCCTGGTGAGCTGTTTGCAGTTAGGGCTCAGTAAAGAGTTAATAAGAGGGGCATCTGGGTGGCTCAGATGGTTGAGCATCTGCTTTCAGCTCAGGTCATGATCCCGGGGTCCTGGGGTCGAGCCCCACATCCAGCTCCCTGCTCGGTGGGGAGTCAGCTTCTCCCTCTCCTTCTGCAGCTCCCCCTGATTGTGCTCTCTCTCTGTCAAATAAATAAATAATATCTTTTTTAAAAAAGAGTTAACAATGGGTATTTTTAATAATGCCCGCCTGATATAGTTGATGGAAAGATTGAATGAAAAAGAGCGCAGGAAGGGACTTCATAAACTGAGGGATAAGCAAACATAAGAGCCCACGAAGGATATGCATCCAAAAGTACTGAATCTCCATATTTGGGGGTGCTGCATATAAGTTAGTTTAGTATAATTGAGGCAGATGTGGTTTATGATTAAAATCGAAAGTTTTTTTTTAATGTTTATTTTTAAATAATCTCTACACCCAACATGGGGCCTGAACTCACAACCCCGAGATCAAGAGTTGCATGCTCTACCGCCTGAGCCAGACAGGTGCCCCCCAAATTGAAAGTTTTAGATGAATTAACACAAAGGAGAAAAGGTGTACATGGACGTACCCCATACATCTGTCTACTGGAAGCCAAAATACAGTGGAAATGATTTGGTGAGAAGGAGCTTACATCTTTTATTTCTTTTCTTCAGGTTCAGCCAAAAACTTCCCTTAGGTATACCTCTGGAGGACCAATACATAGCAGGTACTCCTAAAAGATTTGGGGCAAAGGGGATGGTCAGGCTCTCAGTAACAGTGGCATTAGATGGCAAGAGGGTTTCTCGCTTTATTCCTAGAATTCAGTGTCAGGAAGCAGAATCTGGTGTGACCTCCCAGCCACCGTGAACCTGAGTGGGGACTCCACCCTTTGATGATTTAATGCAGCAAAGACTCATTGCCTCTTTGTGTTGGAAGGAACCAGGATGAGCATTTCATCCCGGTGGCTAAAAAGCAATGACTATCCTCTTTGACACCCTGGACAAAGTGTCATAACATGGGGGTGATAATTTGCCGGTGATGGGGACCATATAAGGCAGTCAGCTCATCCTAATTTTGAACAGGATGAGTTGTTAGAATCTGCTGTGTACTCCTAGTCTGGCCTTCAGGAGCTACACAGACCCTGATCCTTCCTCTTTATAGCATCACGGATTTGGCAATACCTGTGTGGTACCCTTGTGAGGCTCCGGACTTCTGTTCCCAAACTGAACACACCCCTCCAAAAGTGTTCTTTGCTTAACAGTGCTTTTATAAATATTCGTGCACGTAAATCTTTACATACCTGTCTTTGGATACATTTCTATAAATGAAGCTGTGAGGACAAATGGTACATTCTATAGTGTTTGCTGTATATTTCTGGATCACTTTCCAGCAGGGGTGCTTTGGCTACCCGCCCATAAGTGGTTTACAAGAGAGCCTATTTCCCCACATCCCAGCCACCAAATGCAGGGAATTTTCGTTCTTTTAATCACTGCCAATCTGATAAAGGAAAACGATTATCTCATGGTTGCTTCAATTTGCATTTCTTTGATTATGGGTGAGGTTGGACACGTTTTCCAACCACATCCTATACTTTTGCAATCGAGTTTTGGAGCTAACTGCAGGACCTTGCATGTATTCCAGTTACATTTTATCTTGTTGGATTCCACCAATCATTCTTTCCTGTTGAGATAATTTGGATCCTGATTCTATAATTCCAACGTGTTGGCCTTCCCTCCCAGTCTTGTGTTATTTGCACAGTTGATAAGCAGTTATCTTTGGCTTTATCCAAGTTGTTGATAGAATGTTAAAGATTTTAGGGGCCAAGGACAGAACTGTTTGGCAAGCCACTAGAGATCGCCGTGGAAGGACACCGTCCCATCTGCTGTTAGGATCCACCTCACCGTGCCCAGGTGCATAGGCGGTGGATGGAGCCTTCACCTGGAACACAAGGCCGGGCACAGATTCCAGCCTTGCCACTAAAGAGCGGTGTGGTCTTCAGCAAGTGGCGTCATCTTAAACGGAGATGTGCCACATGATTAGCTAATGGCTCTTCAAAGCTCTAGCAGCCTTTTCAGCACTGTTTTGTCCGTAAGAATTTCTTGAGAAATTGTCAAACTATTGTCACAAGTCATTGCCCTATGGCAAAGTGCTCACCCGAATCATTATCCTAGTGAAAGACATTCCTCCGATAGTCAATATGGACACTCACAGTCACCCATTCTAAATGCTGGGCAACCATTCATTTGATTATCTGCTCCGGAATTTTGCCCATGATCAAAACTAAGTTCACTGGCCTTCAGTTTATCCAATTAACATACACATATAGATTTTTTTTATATTTTATATATGTATATATATTTTTAATTTTTTCTTTTTTTACATTTAGGACATTTGCCTCGATTCCCCATGATTCCTCCAAGTACCCTGAAACATCAGAAGTGCTCAAAGCCCCCTGCCAGGGCTTGTCAGATCTCTCGTCCTGGTCCAGTTTTCTTCCGTACAGAGAAGGAGCAACTCCCTGGGATCGCCTCCTGCCCTGCCAGCGCGGCAGAGGGCCCAGGGTATTGGGAGGAGGCTTAGCCAAAGCTGGGACAGCATTACAAGGAGACAGTTTGAATGGCTTAGTTTGAGGGCACAACGGGGGTCTTCATGAGACTGAAAAATGCCAACTGCTCTCACCACTAGCTGAAGAAACAGCTCCATGGGCCTGGGAGAGGGACCTCTGGTTATGCATCTTGGGGCTTCATGCAGAAACGAAGCACCAGCAGAATCATCGTCAAATGAAATGATGACCCCTTTCTTTTTTTTTTTTTTAAAGATTTTATTTATTTATTTATTTGACAGAGAGAGACACAGCGAGAGAGGGAACACAAGCAGGGGGAGTGGGAGAGGGAGAAGCGGGCTCCCCGCTGAGCAGGGAGCCCGATGCGGGGCTCGATCCCAGGACCCTGGGATCATGACCCGAGCCGAAGGCAGCCGCTTAACCGACTGAGCCACCCAGGCGCCCCATTGATGACCCCTTTCTTTGAGTTACTTCATTATTAAAAATCAGACGACTGTTCTAGGGAAGAAATGCTAACCATTAAGCCCATGGAACCAATTTAAGTGACAAAGCGAATCAGTCAGACCTCCGGCCACCTGGCTTCTTGACCCCCCGGGCCTGGAAGGCAATTGCTGATTTACACCTTGTAAATGTATCACTACACTACGTACAACGAGGGCCACCGCGGGGTGTGTGTGTGCGCTCGTTCAGACTCGCAGTGATGGTGACAAGGATACTGACCCTCTCTAGGAATCAGGCGCTGTTCTGGGTGCTGTGCATGCACGAACCCTTGCATCCTCACAGCGCCCCTGGAGGGGAGGTACTGTTTCCACTCCAGCTTTCACAGACTGGTGAGATGGAGGCGCAGAAGAGAGCGGCAGGGACCTGCCCAAGGTCACCCATCATGCGGGGGGGGGCCGAGCTGCGGCTGGAACTCAGGCAGCCGGGCTCCCCGCCCCAGACTGCTGCTGCCTCTCTAAGAAAATGAGGAAAAGAAAGGAACAGCTGCCGGGTATCATTTCTCCCCTAGATGATGAAACTGCTTTACGAACGGCGGTCTCCACTCCGATGGGGTCACAAACCCACACTTTCATCTCCTGAATGGGCTGCGTGGAAAGGCAGGAGGAGTGGGGTGGAAAGGGAAGCCGAGGGCACGAAAAACCTGTAGCCTGGGTGCTCAGCTCCGAGGGATGGCGCATGAGCCCACAGCGAGCCATGTGTCCCCAAGGCAAGAGGCAGCGCGCTGGGACCCCAGAACCAAACTGTAACCACGCGCGTTTCGGGAGGCAGGCCCTGGCTCTGCGGATCGGGAGGGATTCCGAGATCCGTTGCGGTAACCACTGGAGCACCACCGAGCCACAGGCTCAGCCAGTCGACCGGCTCCCAGGATTGTCTTCCAGTTGCTAGACTACGCCGCTTTCCAGTACATTATTTGGAATACCAAAAAAAAAAAAAAACCCTAAAATGTAAGTAAAGCATTTTCACACAAATAATTTCAACCGCAACAAGACAACGAGGCCCCTGATGAAATTGGCAAGAAAAGGTAATGAACTCATTCCGATTGACATATTTAGAGGTCCTCTTGCCAAATCCAATTGGCAGCTTCATAATTATGGAAACATCCATGTTATTTCCACTCAACCAGGGTTAGGCCTGCTGGTATCTGATTCAATGTTTACTTCATGAATGAGGTCAGTCCCCAGCACAGCTGGGGCTTTAGCAAAGAATCAGAGCTGCTGGTCAGCAGACAGCATTCTCACAAGCATCTGCCCAGAGTTGTGGGGGCTCGCAGGGCCACCTCACGGCTCACCCAGGTTAGCCGCTCTCTCCGGCGCGTCTGGGGCCTGGCTCTTCTCCCTGCTCTGCGAACGCCTCCCGCGGAAGCCGTCGGAGCCCCAGCGACAGCCTGGGCATGATGAGATCACGTCAAGTGTCCCACAGCCCCGCCGTTCGCTCCAACCTGCCCCCTTTGCGTATTGCGACATCTCACCCCTTGTGAGTTTCAGAACTGCCAGGAAACAGGGTAGGGATTTTGGTTGGTTTTTTGTTTTTAAGTATTTATTCCAGGATGCCTCCATTTGTGGGGTGTGAGAGTGACTCAGAGTGCCTTACAAGTCACCTCCAAAGGTAACTGTCTCATAGGCCCGCATGGCCTCTGGGTCAACTCCCCACGCTGGCTAAAAACAAAAACAAAAGCTCACAAGGTCTCAAAAGCCTCATTTTAAGAACATACGTTGATGGAGCGATGTCCTCTAAGTTCACAGAAGTCCCTGGGAACACGGCTGAGGGCAGAAAGCAAGGGGACGCTCCACAGCAGGCACAGCGCTCGGCTCCTGAAGACTCTGGAAGCAGCCAGGGGCTCCAATGCGCTGGCCTGTTGGCGCGAGTCCAGCGCTGTTGCCCGGAGCGGCGATGGGGCGTGTGGTTGGAGTCCAACGCGCCTCTTTCTCAGCCTGGCAGCAATTTCTTTATCTCAGTGGATAAGGTCCTAGGAAACTTAGAGGTAGTGATTTGGTTTGGGTCCCAAAATAACTGTGGGCACCACGTGCTGGAACAGTTTTGCCTAACAAAATCGGGGCAGGGGTTGGGGTGGGCGGGGGCGCGGGGGGGACCTGGAGCCCGAGATGGTTTAGGAGCTGGAGACAAAGGCGGATCTGATAAAAATGCTTCCTCTTTCTCCACGTTGACAAAGCAGAGGTGGTGCCACGCCGCACATTTGCACCTCCCGATGGGCCAACAGCTGCTGATACAGATGGGAAGACACCCAGAGGAGGTGCCGTCCCAGACATAAAGGGGTGAGCTGTCTCTTCCTCTGACCTCAGCCGAGGTCGTTTTAGGATGAAGACTCAATGCTCTCTTATCTCAAGGGTCAGTCCAACTGCCACAGATTTCAAAACATCTCTCCCCACATGAGGGTCAGCATCGCAGTAGGGCTCGAAGAGCCTGCTCCCGTGCAATTCAGGTTACTGCTCTCGTAGGCTTTCCTCCAGAGCACAACCTGTCTCAGACCCAGGATGCTCCCGTTGCTTACCCAAACCCCGCCGTGCTTGCCGTCAACTCTGTAGCCTGTCTTATCCATCATTGTCGAGGTTGCCATCTTAGCATCTGAATGACTTTTCCCTTGAATATGCTCCTGGCAGATTTTGAAGATGGGACCCTAAACAAAGTTCACTCCTTCACTCTCTCTGGCTCATTGTCTCTGCACTCTGCCTCCTCGGCTGCAGCCACACCGGCTGGACGCACCAGGCACACATCCACCTCGGGACCTTGGCACATGCTGTTCTCTCCACCAGGAGCACTCCTTCTGGGTCATCAACATGGCTCCCTCCTTCCCTTCCTTGGGGTCTTTACACACACGCCCACTCATCAGTGAGATCTTCCCGACCACTGTCTTCCAAGGCCCCTCCACACGTGATTTCCCTCGAGCTGGAACCCCCATCTCAGCACCCGCTACGTGTCTTGTTCCTTATCTGCCTCACGCATGGGAATGCCAGCTTCACGAGGGCGGGGATTCCTGACTCTCTTTGGCCTCTGTCACAGCCCAGTACCTACAACAGTGCTCAGCATATCCACTCCACAGGACTGCACGGAGTGTCCGCCACACACCAGTGATGGGGGAGTTCTCAGTGCCTCAGGCTGCAGGAAACTGCATGTCTCCTGAGTCCTGGGCGACACTGGAGGAGTTGGGCCACGGCTCGCCTCCCTCCCTCCTCCTCACCCCTCTCTGACTCCATATATTCTGCTTTCCCGACAGACATGGGAAAGTGGGGTCCTTCTGGAGGAAGACGGAGCCTTCTGTGATTTAGGAACACAGGTGTTTGCTGAGCCAAAGGCCAGCCGGTCCTGCCTGTCTCTGAGCTCCTGGGAGGAAATGCATCTGAAATGCGGTCATGCTCCCTGGTTGCGAGCAGGGCTGTGCAACGGGCCGAGCTGTGGGCGAGGCAGCCCATGCAGGCAGGCGGCCCTTACGCAGGCTTTCCAGAGAGAGCTGGAAAGCAGATGCCTGAGCCACAGGAAAAAGGATGACCGCCTGCAGCCAAGAGCCTGACTGGAAAGTCCGCGTAAAGGACACCTGGAGGAAGCGGGGGCCTCCATCACCTCCTCCGCCCGCCTGTAACCCTTCTTCCTCACTCAGCCACCCGACCAGAGGCGCCTTCCCGGAGGCTCACCTCGCCTTTGCCATCTGAAAGCTCACCGCTTTCTCCCAACAGATCAGAACGTCTTTTCTCTCATCTTGTTTGCAAAGTCTTTTTGTGAGGTTGGGAGGGACCCAAAAGTCGCCTCTCTATTCCTGTCTGAGGGGAGAGTATTTCCAGGTCGGGGGTGCGGTCCGCGTACACGAATACCGGATTAGGCCTCCTAACCCCGTCTCCGAAGCGGGTGCCAGCCACGGTTCCAGAATGAACCAGAAGCAGAGAGAAAGAAAAAAAAAAAAAACAAAACTGTGAATCAAGAGGTTTATTATTTTCCCCCAGTATTTTGAAACCAAGATTTCCACATTTTTAAGGGTTTGATGTCATAAAATTCCCATGTATGACTGCATTTTAAAAAACGGAGTCATTGTGTGTGTGTGCGCGTGTGTTGGAATATAAGAGGTTTAGCATAGAACTCAGAAAATAAACTCCTCAACTCAGAATTTGAGAAGCACAGACACAACGGGCCACCCAGCTGTGGCTTCTGCTACAACGAATTCGTGTGATGTTAAGACGGCCCCAGAACTGTCTGGAACTTAAATGTTAGTCTTCTGAAAAGAACCCCGGGACCTCCAAGTGCCGGCTGTTGTTAGTCCAAGTGCAATGTAAGCAGGTTTCTATTTAAAACTTTCACACCTGGTCCTTGAATACTTCTTGTTTTCCAAAGGCTTCCCTCTTTACCTCGGATTCTTTTCCACCTTCCCTTTCCCATGTTAGTCTGGTTTCACCCCAACCTGCTGGCACGAAGAGAAAGATATTTATAACACTTGTGAATAAAAGGAGCTGGGAAGTAGTGGTCTTGAGCCTTCGCTGCCGAAACCGGACTCAGGTGGAGACCAGACAGTCCTCCAGCAGGGCTGGGGAGGGAGGGGTGGTGAGGGGCCCCGGAGATGAGGAGGAAAGACTGTGTCCCTGTCTTTATGCTAAAGAGAAGGCGAGGCAGTTGTTCAATTCCTTATACCTTCACAGACTCCTCTAGTAAGGCCCTTGGATGCCCCCCACCTGGGTCCCCGGGTGCCTGATCTAAATAAACTCCGGATCTGTCACCGTTGGCTGGGGGTGGGCGGGGGGCGAGCCCACGGCTTTTCTCATTGTCTAGATCCAAAGTCCTCCTTGTCTTAATTATGGAGTGAGAAGCAGTGAGGCCCAGATACTCCAGGACTGAGGGTTTAAGACTGTGGATTTTGTTCCTCTGTTTATTTCCCCAATTGTGTAAAACTTCTCCCTTCTGATCTTCACAGAGCCCTCCACCTCCTCCTCTTCCTCTCTTCTTCTCCTGGGCACCACCCGTTGGGGGGGGGCAGGAGCGGCTCGGAGGGGACAGTGGCCGGGACAGAAGTGGGCTGGAGCAGGCCTGCCCCAGCGGTGAACAAGGCAGCTCTGTGTACAGAGGCTTTTTTCAAGGCAGTTTCAGAGATCCAGGGATGTTGGACAGCAAGGAACAGAGAAATTCCAGAGATTTTTCACGTGCAAGCGGATATTTCCTTTGAGAGTTTCTAGACTAAATAATACTCCTTGTGTCTAAGGGACGGTGTATACTGCTGACCTGGCAATGTTCTCTGTGCGTGGGGTGAGCACAGGGAGCCCCACGGCGGCCTGGAGTGGGGGGAGCAGAGAGAGGAAGATGAAGTGGCCTGAATAAAGGTCTTTCCTAGGTGAATAGTGAGGCTCTTCTCCCTCCGCCGGACGCGACATCCATTTCAAATATGGAGGAAGAATTTGTTGGAGGACCTTGGGAATGAAATGGGCCGGACTTCTAAGAATAAATATACCCAGGCCTCTCTATTAACCATTTTCATATATATATGCCCCTAACCCCTGGCAGCCACCGATCCTCTTACTACCGCTGTTATTTTGCCTTTTCCAGAATGTCACATAATTGAAATCATATAGTGTGCAGCCTTTTAAAATTGGCTTCCTTCACTTAGTAACGTGCATTGAGGTTTCCTCCATGTCTTTGTGGGGCTTGATAGCTCGTTCGTTTTGAGTGCTAAACAATCTCCCATTGTCTGGATGTAGCAATTTTCATGTGTATTTAATGCCAGGTTTTTAATGGGGGTGATATGATTTATTAATAACTAGCATTATAATAAAATCTGTGATAAGACGGAAAGCAAGATTTAGCTTGACTAGAACAACCTCTATATCAGCCCTATTAATATGAAGGCTGTCACTACCTTTCTGGTTGTAATAAGTAAACTGAGACACAGAGAGAAGCTGACTTACACATGGCAGATGGGTCAGTAGGGGGAGAGCCATAAAAAGACAGAAGCATCTAGAATCCCAGTCAGATCAAAGCATACTGTACGGCATAATTATGTGTATAATGTTTTAAGTTTATATATGTGAGGAGGGGGCAGACACGTATTCCCAGTTCCTCATGTTGTCTTACGGAGGGAATTCATATGGGGACACTCCTTGCTTCTCTCCCTGGTCCTTACCACTCCCTCTTCCCACCCATTCCTCTCCCAAAGGAAGCTGAGCTAATTTCCCAATTGGGCTGATGGGGAGGAACTGTACATGCTCAGAGTATCCCCCTCTCTCCTCTTCTGGGATCCCCCAGCCACAGAGAACATGCTGGGCAGCTGGGCAGCTCTCAACCAGACAGGAGGAATCAGCACGTCTGCTTCGGGAGTGCAACGTTAGCAAGCCCACTTGCCCACAGACCTAATAACCTCCCCATCTCCATGTCCTCTGACCCCTGCACCTGATGGGTTATCCCAATTTAAGTAGGGAGGGCACCCCCTCCCGAACCTAATAACGTCATCATGGATACATTTTAAAAGGCTCTCATCACATTATCAGCCCGATTCTTTCTGGTGCCAAAGTGTCTCTGCCATCATTGAGTCTGGTAACTTTGGAGCTATTTTAGGCCTGAAAGACAAGATTTAGTGAACTGAAGTAGTAACTTAATGTTAAAAGCACTGAACCAGCCTGAGAGTGTAGCCAGCCTACTTTCAGGGAATCATATGATCCCCCAGAGAAATCTAACTACAAAACTAATTTTAGACCACAAATTTAACTACCTGCAGCCTATACAACAATCCTATCTAGAAATGTCTACAAAGAACCAATTCCAAACTAAAATTTCCATGAGAGGGATGCCTGGGTGGCTCAAGTCGGTGAAGCGTCTGCCTTCGGCTCAGGTCATGATCCCGGGGTCCTGGGATCAAGTCCTGCATCGGGCTCCCTGCTTGGCGGGGAGTCTGCTTCTCCCTCTCCCTCTGCCTCTCCCCTCACTGGTGCTCGTTCTTCCTCCCTCTCTCTCTAATAAATAAATAAAATCTTTTTAAAAAATTTCTATGAGAGAAAAATATTAAGGCTACAACCAATTTTTTGTCAGTTGTTCCAAAAAACCACCCTCTTCTCTCTTAATGGTTCGATACACATTTTCACGCCTTGAAGTCTGTCCCACTACATCCAGGTCACTTTGCAACACCGGAATTTTCTTGAGCCGAGGTTGAAACACCACCACAACTTCCTACTACTGACGGTGAGAGCAAAAAGCGTAACGTCTATGTATCTGATTCCACAGGGACCATACACGAACCAGGATGAGCCCCTTGAGGACAGAATCTAATTTGCCCACATCCAGGGTCTAATGTACATGGTGTATTCATAAGAGCTCATTAATATTCGATAATGAGGAAGAAGGGGAGCAGGAGGATGGGGAAGGTTCTCCCAAGGAGAGTCACCATTTTAGTTGAGGTGAGCTGCTCAAGAGACAGATGCTGTCACCATGACGACCACGTCGACGTTCCCAGCCCCCTCCTCCCTTGCTGGTCTCCGCTGAGGCCGGGAGAGCCAATGGTGCCTGGCACAGTCCTACCAAACGATGCATTTGGGGTGTCTTCCGGAGGCCCTCTGGAAAGGCTTTGCTTTTCTTCTGTAAAAGACAGTAAGACCGGCAATGCCCCTTGCCCTTCTTCCTTCCTTGACTGTGGGCCTGATTCCAGGAGGCGAACAACCACCTTTCTAAAGCCTCTAGTACCCTAGCGCACAAAGGCTCTCCAGCCTCTAACCTTCTCTCCCCCGGGAGTAACGATGGCGATCCAAGGGCGCTGCAAATGCTTAGAACATCATTTATCCAAAGAAGAGGGGCTGTACCCATCACAGCCTGGCCTACTACCCTCAGCTAATCCAGAGGAAACAGGATGTTAAAAATGATGCTGTTTCAATTCTAGCGCAGAGAACCAGTCCAATACCCCCATGTTCCGAAGGGAGGTGCTAGACCCGCTCAGCAGGGCCCGCAAAGAGCTGTCGGAGAACCTGTGACCACCCACGCATGGGAGGTGGCAAGAAATCAGAGAGATGATGTCTTCAGAGGATTTGTTGGGTGTTGGGGCACTTCCCCTCCCCATCCCCGGTGCCCCACGAATGAGGGGGGGGAGCATGGTGAGAAGGTCCTCGAGGGGGCCACTCAGAGCTGACACGCATGCCCAGTAGTTCACAGGACCAGACAGCTGGTGTCCGCTGCAAGCCTGAGGAACCTAATGAGGACAGCACTAAAGCCAGAACAAGGATAGGTGGCTGCATGATTAGTGCAGAGCCCCTCGCCCCTGGTTTTCCCACAGACCAGATGCCATGAAAAAGAGCTGGCCTCAAGGGCTGCCAGGCGAAAGGACTGAGCGAAGACCCTAAGGCACTAGCTAGGATGTCCTCGTCCCCTCAGAGAACCATGGGGGAGCAATCCCCCAGCCCACGGGGAGTCACCGAGGAACCCCAAAGCCCCTCACAGGAGAAAAGTCAGCTTCAAATATTTGCCATGGCCAAAGGAAGCAGTGGCCGATTTCAGGGGCGCCCCCCACCCCACTTCACCCTGGAGGGGCTGAGGCAGCCCAGCGAGTGGAAGGAAAGAAGGTGGACAGAAAATGCGGGGAAATCAAGTGTGAGGGTTAATTCCATCTGTCAACTCGACTGCACCATGGGGTGTCCAAATATTTGGTCAAACAGTATTTCTGGGTGTGTCTGTGAGGATGTTTCTGGACGAGATTAGTATTTGAGTCTGTGGACAGAGAGGAGCAGAAAGCCTGCCCCAGTGTGAGTGGGCCTCAGCCGATCCACTGAAAGCTTGAGTGATAAAGAATTCTCTCTCTCTGTCTTACTATCCTCCAGCTGGGACATTGGTCTCTGCCTTTGGACTTGACTCAGAGCAGAACTTACACCCTCGGCCCTCCTGAGTCTCATGCTTGCTGACTGCAAAACTTGGGCTTCTCAGCCTCCGTGATCCTTGGAGGCCAATTCGTGATAGTAAATATATGTAATGGTCTTGTTTCTTTTTTTTTTTTAAAGATTTTATTTATTTATTTGAGAGAGAAAGCACAAGAGGGGGGAGTGGGAGAGGGAGAAGCAGACTCCCCGCTGAGCGGGGAGCCCGATGCGGGACTCGATCCCGGGACTCCAGGATCATGACCTGAGCCGAAGGCAGTCGCTTAACCGACTGAGCCACCCAGGTGCCCCTGTAATGGTCCTGTTTCTCTGGAGAACTCAGACTCCTACAGGGAGGATGCTTGGAGAAGGGCCCCTCCCCCATATCCTATCACAGTTTCTGGTTGGGAGCAGCTGAGGTGGGTGGGAAAAAATTTAACTTCAGTGAATCTCTGGGGCACTGAGACCCTGTTGACTCAAAGTGACCAGGAAACATTTCGTTATCCAGCAGCCACTGAGGGTCACTGGGCTGCCAGACATTTCACTAGGGGGTTTGAAGAGAAACCGGCCCCCCCGGGAGTATGGAACAGGCTGGGGAGCGAAGAAGGGACTTTCACTCCTGTGCACCCACAAATATTGTCTGCACCGCACCCCGGTTTTACAAACACAGCACGTGATGTCTGCTGCTGGTGTTTTTAGATGGAACCCGTCTGTTTCCCACATTCCTTCTCCCAAACACTAACCCCCCTTTTATCCTCCTTGGAAATCTGCAGGTTCTAGAGCACAATACTATGAGGAATTTAGCCCTCTGGTTTATCAAACAGAAAAAGTAGCTTCAAGGAGCAGAGAATTACATGACTCCTTATAAAGGTGCATAAAAAGCAACCCTTTCGAAGCCGTATCATCTCCCATCCTGCATCTCCAGAGCCCTGCTGGAATGGGGAGGGCTGGCTCAAACTGCGTTTCAAGCTGCCCCTCAGCTGGTGAGAGAGGAGCTGGGGCTTTGCATCAGACAGTGTGTTGAAAACCATGAGACCAGGAGTAGCTGACATTTATCTGTCTCTGCCAAATTCCCAGGAATACTGCTGGGGGTTTCCAAGCCCAAGTGGGAGGCATTGTCAGCCTGTGCCTGGAGGCGCAAGAGGGGGAGATGGGGCAATCTCTGCTTCTTCGCTCCCACTGCCCTCATCTTGCTTGGTGTTCACTCGTTCCAAGTTCTCTTGGTCCCCTCGCCAGAGCAGCTGAGATGCAGCCAGGATATTTATAGAGCTGGTACAGGCCTGGGCAGCTAGTGGGAGCAGATGTTTTCTGATATGGGCAAAGGGAGCTATTTATACTGGGAGTTGAATGAAAATTAGTCAGAGGGGAGGCTGCACCCATAGTTGAGGTTCCTGTCCTCCCAACACTGGAGAAAGTTCTGCAGATCCTTAGGTGAAAATATTTCTCACCCTCGCTGCTTAGACAGCTCTGGGTGTCTTAGAGGCGCTGGGTGGGCACCGAGATGAATAAGACAAGGCTCTTCCCGCTGGTACAGTTCAGGAGGAGAAACATCACGGAAGCAACTCGTGATGATCCGGTCCATCCCTGCCAGCTGGGAGCACCATTGGAGCCCGGATGCCAGCATGATGGAGGCTGCTGGTTTGGGGGACGGTAGGGGTTGGGTGGGGAGAGCAGAAGGAGTGGTCAGGGAGGGCCACGAGGCCGGGGCCCACTAACCCGGCTTGGAAGGATGGGCAGGAAGGGACCAGGGGAGAAGGTGTGGAGGCAGGGGGAATGGAATTTGGGGGGTGGAAGTTTTGCAGCCTGCTTGATGCATTGCAGAAACATCCAGGAATCAGACGTGATCTGGGGGTAGAGGGGCTTCCCGAGGGATTTCAGAGGAGGGGCCCAACAGGCGAGCTGGGTCTGGGCAGTCAAGGGTCATCATCCATCCTCCAGAATGGGCAATTGTTCAGCCTTCACCTTCAGGTGGAAGGAGCTGGCCACGCTTTTAAGGAAGGAAGCCGTCATTCCTCCAGGGAGTGGTAGAAACCACGGAGCTGTGCTCAAGTTCCTCCTGCCTCCTCAGCGTCCTAGTCCTGCAGCAGGGCACCTGGCATACAGTCGATGCTCCATAAATGCTCCTTGAAAGAGCAGATTCACAGAGTTACTTCCCTGTCTCCAGGCGTCGTGCAGACCATCCCTGACATGAGCCCAGGCAGACGCTACAAGCAGGTGACAGCGTGGGCACCATCCCCAGGCTTTCTCCCCATCGTGCTTCTCCTGGCCTCTGCTTGGCCCGCGGTCCAGCCTCGGCCCCGGCCCCGGCTCGGATTCTCCCCATTGCGTTACCTCCACCTGAGCACTGGCCCACGGCAGGTGCAGCCTCATTCCTTTGAGTTGCAAACCGAGTGATAACGATATTAGCCAAAGACGTTTCTGTGTCCTCTCGCGGAAAGTCTGGGGAGACGGAGCAAGTGTACTAATGCAAACAAAACAGATTACTAGCCTTTTCCTTGTTCTGAAACTCCCTTACGCCATTTCTGCCAACGTGCTTCTGGCCTTCACCCTGCTTCTGGTCTTCGTCCCCTGCCTCCGGCCTCTTCACCCCTCCTCCTCCCTCTCCCCAAATGCCCGTTCTCGAATGATGCAGAGCCACTCACGGTGTTCGGGGCTTTTGTTTCTTGGTCCCCTTTTCTCTTGACTCTGAGGGCCTTACCTTTCACCCTGTAGCTGGGTCTTTTCCTAAACAAAGATTTTGTGTTCCCTAATGAGAACGCTGGTTCCGTGAGGCAGGAAAGTCATCTTCCCACACCCCAGCATTACAGAGCCCTGTGCGGTACCGTGTATATTCCACACCACTATCCTTGGGGCAAAATGTTGGAGGACAAAGATTCTTTGCTTGACCAAACTTTTCCAGGCTCTTGAAACTCCTCCTGCCCCTATCTGTGCCCTTCCCTGTAAGAGAACCCTGCCGGGTCAGTTCAGCAAGAATGCCCACCCTCGATGTCTGATGGGGCTCTTCACCCCCACCGCCCCCCTCCCAGGTGATGTCTGACCACCCTGGCCTGCCTTCAACAGGAACCCCATTAGATGGGTTTAGCCAGAACCCCCTTTATCCCTGACATTTCCTCTCCGTGATTTCCCACCCCGGACCCCCATCTTGCGCCTTGGTTACAATTTCCTACTTGCCCCTGCTGTGTTGAGAGTGGAGCCCACGCTCTCTCCCCTACTGCAAGACCCCATTGCAATGGTCCCTACACCTATCCCCATGCCCCCGCCTTGAATAAAGTCTGCCTTACCGTCTTCAACAAGTGTCTGAATAATGTGTTCTTTAACAGGAGAAAAGACTTCATCCAGAGCAATGCAACTTGGTATTTAGTCTCTTGCTCAATGGCCGGCTCCACTATGTATATATGCAGAAAGACAGAGACGAAATATGTCTATGTGGGCTGGGCACAGACAGGACAGGAAAAAAGCTCTTCCAGATCACCTTATATGGGAAAAGTTAACCCTCCTGGGTTGGAGGTGAATGTGGCAGAACCCAGCAAGGAGAAGTTCATTGGGTAAGCCGTGGGGATGAGGATGATGGGGGGAAGAGGGAGGGCGGTGGCAAAATGAGGAAGGTAGAGAGAGAGGGAAAAGGAGAAAACGTGAGCTTTGTATGTTTTGAGTAGGAGGAGACAGAAGCCTAGAGGCACCCCAATCCAGGCTGAGATGGTTTTCTGAGCTGGGAACACGAAGAGCCTGGCAGGGCCAAGGCCAGGGCCGTGAAAGATGCTCTGGGCCGGCAGGCATGGGCTATACCCAGCAGAGAGCGTTTCCACCTGCAGCCACCTCAGTCCGCTGCCTTGAGTGGGTGTCAAATTTTCCAGGGACCTTGTCTTTCTACAGAGAGTGGGAACTTACTGAAGAGTCCTGTCCTGACTCTCCGGTGTTTGATACAAATTCTTGGTTTCTTCTTGGCATATGTCAAAGATTTTCCATGTAATCCAGACTTTTCCTCCCTTCACTTGCGTATTTCTGTCCCATGTCTGTTTGGTGTGGTCAGGAGTTAGTGGAAGAAGCCAGGAAAGGAGAGAGCTCGACACCCCTGGGCTCAGCCACTCGGAGCAGCCCTCCACGCACCACCACCTAAAGGGTGACGAGGCCAGTTGGTGACACCGAGGGAATCGCACTACGACACGCGTGCAGAGACATGCAAAAGACCACCACGCAAGCATCTGTGAAAAGCAACATCAGGCCCACCAGAGGCCACCCAGGTCCCAAGGAGGAGGAGGGAAGGTGGGTGAGAGAGGCCTCCAATCCACAGGGCCTGCTGGGGCCTGAGGACCGATCACAGACAAGCAGAGAAATGAGAAAAAAACAAGGGTAAACGTGGCAAGTGTTTCATAAAGCTAAATATATTCCATTAAAGATCATCCTCTGGGGCGCCTGGGTGGCTCAGTCGGTTAAGCATCTGGCACTTGATTTCGGCTCAGGTCGTGATCTCGGGTTCTGGGGATCCAGCTCTGCACTCAGCAGAGTCTGCTTCTCTCCCTCTCCCTCTGCCCCTCTCTGTACGCACTCTCTCTAAAATAAATAAATAAATCTTAAAAAATAATAAAGATCATCTTTTAGTCATTTAGTTTGAGATGAAGTAATTCTGTAGGAAGAGTTTTCTTTTTAAAAAATGAATAGAATAGGGGCACCTGGGTGGCTCAGTCATTAAGCGTCTGCCTTCGGCTCAGGTCGTGATCCCAGGGTGCTGGGATCGAGCCCCGCATCGGGCTCCCTGCTCTGCAGGGAGCCTGCTTCTCCCTCTCCCACTCCCCCTGGTTGTGTTCCCTCTCTCACTGTCTCTCTCTGTCAAATAAATAAATAAAATCTTAAAAAAAAAAAAAAAGTTTAGAATAGGGGCGCCGGGCTGGCTCAGTCGATGGAAAATGTGACTCTTGATCTCGGGGTCATGAGTTTGAGCCCCACATTGGGTGCGGAACCTGCTTTTAAAAAAAAGTCATAAAAAAAATGGAAGTGATCAGAATAGTATACGGCTGTTGTCCTTAAAGTTCTTATTTGGCAAAATGAGAAGCTGGAAACATTAAGTCCTTCCAATTAAAAAGGAAAAAAATGGCTGGCTCTAGGGAACCAGGAACTGGAGGGTCACCTGGAGCTTGAGTGTGCACTCCTCCATCACCCGGATGCCGATGACACCTGCTGAGCGATGCAGTCTGCGGGGAAGGCTCCAGAAGGAAGGCTTGGGATGAGGAACAAGGAGTTTTTCTGACGTCTTTCTGAAAATGAGCCCGAGCATCATTTTCTGCTTTGCATCCTCTCCCGCCCCCCATATGACATCTCCACTGGGAAAATGCCAGAGAGCCACGCTGAAGGGCACGGCATGCACTGAGGCCAGTCCCATGCAGGGCAGTGGTGGCCAGAACACAGATCCCCAGGGAATGGAGGGCCACGCTGACCCTTAGAGGCCCCCAGTGAAACCGGAGCTGCTTTTGAGATCTGGGGCCCCCACCCATCCTAGGAGTGGCCTCAGGGCTCTGTGAGGAAAGTATCTAGTGTGTGAGGCTTCCCGGGCACTCTTCCCAACGTCCCAGGTTCCCTGTACCGTCTGCAGTATGGAGTCCGGTGAGGCCAGGAGCCTGTCACTGGTGGGAACATCCACAGGGGAAGAGGAGACCCAAGATTGGCCGCCTCGGGAAACTTGGAAACAACGCAGACCCACAGACCACGACCATCGACTGCTCTCAGGCATGGTTCAGGGCATGGGTGTGAACTCTTACATCTACCAGCAGAATCAGGGAGGGGGGACCCCCGATGTGCATGCTTGTGACTGTTACACACACATGCTCTCCTACACCATTTTGGGCCCCAGCCTCGCTCACCTGGTAGGAGAGTTGAGATCCCTCTCCAACAGGGTGGTTTGACCTCTTCCCATCTCAGGACCCCTGGCCGGTCTCCCCCCAAATATCCTGAGCAGCTTCCCCTCCTGCAGTCCCACGGACAGCAAGAGCCATGACAACAGAGAATACGTCCCTGGACAAACCTCCCCGGGCACCTGTGGTGGAGAAGCGTGGCCCAGCCCCGTGTGGCCGAGACCTTCCACCGTGGTGTCCTTGTAACAACCAGCAGCCACCAAGGAAGAAAACTGTCTTGGTGCAGTTTCTTGGCATAGCAGCTGCCCCAGGACTAATTAGGGTCTGTTTAGACTCTTTAGAGAAAGCCTCCATTTTGCCAGATCCACTTTCTCAGGATCTCTTTACCACTAAAGATCCCAGAAGGGACTGATGCTATACTTGGAAATGGAGGAAAGTACTTTTGAGTCATAAAATGGAACGAAAAGCAGAATGGAAACCAAGAAGGAGACTCAGTTTGCAGCCCACTGTTTCTATTTTATCAAGGAGCCCTTGTCAGGTAGGTCAGCTGTGTTTACTCTCAGAAAATCATCAGGCTATTCCATAGGAAGCTTCAATGCCTAGAAGCACTTTACGAAGTGGTGTGATTGTGAGAATCTGGAAGGCGCACCATCCCCTTTCCTGAGCCTTGGAAATCTGGAAGCCAGACCAGGGTAGCGCTAAAGGAGGAGTGTGGCGCCCCCTGGCGAGAGCAGCTCGTAGACCCAGAGTGGGCTCCCACCTACCGAGGACTCATCTCCAGTTGCCTCACCTCCTCCACCTTTGTGCAAACCCCAAGATCAAGAGCTTTGCACAAAGCCCTTCGGAGTCTGCACCTTCAGGCAATGTGGAGTTAATGTGGCTCCATCGTGAAAGACCTAATTTAGATTGTGGCCAAGTGGGGAAGGACATGTTTATCCCAGTGGGAGATGCACAGACCAGTGAAGGGCTGAGATCACAGATAGCCAGACAGCCGGGGGGCGGGGGGGGGGGGTAGGGGGCGGGGAGCCCTCAGGCCTTGTGGTCCCACATGCTACCCACAGGTCCCATGACTCTCTCCTAGCCAACCACCCCTACGGCGGCTCAGGGTTTTCCTCCACGGTAAGGACTGGGCAGACATCAGGAAGCCTTCACATTGAACCAAGCAGCTCGGTCCATCTGGGATAAACGTACTTGTCAGATAGGATTATAGACAGTCCCAGGGAAGAGTAATGCCACGTACTTGTAAAAGGGCGTGGTCTCAGAACAACCCAACCCTGGGACTCACCTCCTAGGTCAAGTGGAAAAGTCTACGAAAGGCCAAAGATGGGTTCTGTTCTTTCCAGGCCTGGACTTGAAGCCTAGAGGAAGTTACAGGGAGTGAGATCTGGATGGGCCCCAGGGCCACACAGTCTCTCCAGGCTCAGATTGACCTGCTTGATGGTTCCAGGTCTCAAACTGAGATTCCACCCAGGGCCCATGATTTGATTCTCATAAACAACATCTGTCTCTACGTAGCATTGATAAGATGCGCTCTGGACCTGAATCTAGAGTCACTGGGGATCTAAGAGGAATTCCTCTCTCTGCCGTAAGTGTTACTCAGGTGGGTTCTTCCCAAGCATTCTGAAATTCCCCGGAGGGATCAGGCACGGCCGCTGTAGGACTTCTATGCGCCCTGACACCCATCTCCTGCAGAGGGTGGGAGTCTGGGCTCTTGGAAGGCCCATCAGGGACCCTGAGGAAGCAACCCAGAAGACCCCTTCATGACATCATCCATCCCATTAGAGAAGATCTGAAGATTGCATATACTCTGTGGCTTTCACACCCCAAATTTTAGATCGATTTTTTTTTTCTAGAAGTACAAGCCCACCAACGATCAAACTTGAAAACACCCTCACCTTTGTGGCAGCACGGGAACGCTCCCTCAGATCCACAGTCTTGGTGGTGGTGTTGGGAGGCAGCCTGCCCCCCAGCAGGGCGTGGGGCTGGGGGTTCTGTTCCCACCTCTCCATCTTTGTAATGCCTACAGCTCTCACCCCATCCACTTTTTTCTTATTCTTACCTTTGTGGCATATAATTTTTTTTTTTTATTGAGATCTAATTCACATACCACTGTATGAGTTGTATGCTGGGACACAATTCACCCTTTTAAGGTACACATGCAGTGTTTTCTAGTATATTCACAGAGTTGTGCATCCATCCCCACAGTCCTTTTTACCACATTTTCATCCCCCCCCCCAAAAGAAACCCACACTCTGTAGTCATCATCCCCATTCCCTCCAGCCCTACGTAATCACTAATCTACTTTCTCTAGGAATTTGCCCATTCCGGACATCTCATATGAATGGAATCACACACTACATTCTTTTGTGTCCTGGCTTCCTTCACTTGGCACCAATGTCTTCAAGGTTTATCCGCATATGTATCCGTGCTGTATTTCTTTTCGTGTCTGAATAATTTTTCATTGCATGGATATACCACATTTTATTTATCCATTCACCAATTTCTGGCCATTTGGGTTCGTGTCCACTTTTTGGCTATCATGAAGAATGCTGCCGTGAACACTCATGAACACGATTTTGTTTACACGTGGTTTCATTTCGCTTGGGTAGACACCAAAAAGTGGAATTGCTGGGTCACATGGAAACTCCACGTCTAACCTTTCCAGGAACCACCAGACTGCTTTCCACCGCTATTCACTTTTCAGGAGTCCTAAGAATTGGTCAGTCATATTTTACAAAACAACAGTGTCACTGGATCTTTCCAGAAAGATTCTGGGGGAAAAAAAAAAAGTCCTGGGGCTAACTCGCAATTTTAGCTGGGAAAGTCGGCCAACCAACTGGCCTGGGTTAGATGAAATTAATAACAATCATGTTAAACTCCGATTTTGTTTTAACACTTGATGAGAAGCCTTCTAATTCAAATGAGCCCTCACAGCTGTGTCCCTTAGAAGGAAGAGAGCAGGGAAGATCACTTGATCAGGGTGATCTTCAGGGATCATCCATCCATTCGCTAACACTCATGAGGGGCCGGTTGCTGGTCAGGCCTGGGCCCAGGTACGTGGGACCCACAGATGAACGAGGTAGATACTGGCTCTGTGTTTATGGGCTAAGTGCTAGCATGGGAGAGAGTCCCACAGAATGGACAGAATTACTGCTTAGCAGGTAACAGAGGGACTGAGGGAAAATAACCAATGTATTAGGGGCGGGGGCTGCTTCAGATGCAGGATGGCCAGGGAATTCGTCTCTGAGCTCAGCTGCGTAACAAGTTGCCACAAACTCAGCCATTTACAACAACATGCATTTATTACACCGTTCTGTAGGTCTGAAGTCTGGCTGGGCTGCACTGGGTTCTAGGCTCAGGGTCTCACGTGGCCAAAATCAAGGTGTTGGCAGGGCTGGGCTCTCATCGGGAAGCTCTTGGAAAGAATCCACATCCAGGCTCGATTCATTTGTCCAGAGTCCAGTTTCTTGCAGTCGCAGGCCTGCTTTGGTCTGTTCAGGCTGCTATAAACAGAACCCTACAGTCTAGGAGCTTAAACAACAAATGTTTACTTCCCTCCGCTCTGGAAGCTGGGAAGTCCAAGATCAAGGCACCCGCAGACCCCGTGTCTGGTTAGAACCCACTTCCCGGTTCACAGCCAGCTGTCTTCCTGCCATGTCCTCACATGGCAGGAGGGGACAAGAATGCTCTCTGGGGTCTCTCCTAAAGGCACTAACCCCACTCACGAGGGCTCCACCCTTGTGACCCAATCACCCCCCGAAGGCCCCACCGCCTAACACTCCCACAGCGGGTCAGGTTTCAACACGTGAGCACTGAGTCTACAGCAAGAACCGAGGTCCCTGTCTACTTGCTGGCAGCAAGGGGGCTGCCCTCAGCACCTGGGAGACACCCACGTCCCCGCTCACGCAGCCCCTCCATCTTCAGAACAGCCGTGGTCCATCCTGTCCTCCCCATGCCTCACTTCTCGAGACTTCTTCTGCCCCAGCCAGAGAAGTGCTCCGCCTTTGAGGGCACATGTCTTCCCATCTTCAGGTGAACCGTGTTGTACGATATAATACGACCCCAGGAGTGATGCCTTATCCGAGTCCCAGATTCTGGGATGAGGACATAGGCTGGGGGGAGGGGCATTCTAGACTTCGGCCAAGACACAAAGTGGACGCTGAGACCCAGAGCAGGAGGAGGAGGTGAGGAGGTGAACGGCGGGGATAGAGTATCCCGGACAGAGGAGGCGGCATCCCCCCCACCCTCTGGGGAGAAAGAAGCTTGGTCTATGGGAGACACTACAAGGCCAGCTGGGCTGCAGGTGGTGAGGAGCACGGCCCGAAGAGAGGAGGTGCGTGAGTGGGAAGCATCCTCTCAATCATCAGGTCCTCGTAGACAGAGGCTAACAGAATGGAGCTGGGAGTACCAGGCCTGGGACGCTTGGAGGAGACTGCCTTTTAGAGTTAAATCCCTGAAATTGTTTAAAAACAAATACCAACAACAACAAAACAAAAACAAAAAACCTTGATTAAGATATTATGTATAATTGACGTTCAGTAAACAGCACATATTTAAAGTGTACAATTTGAGGGGCGCCTGGGTGGCTCAGTGGGTTAAGCATCTGCCTTCGGCTCAGGCCGTGATCCCAGGGTCCTGGGATCAAGCCCTGTGTTGGCTCCCTGCTCGGCGGGGAGTCTGCTTCTCCCTCTCCTTCTAATGCTCACCCTGCTCATGCTCTCTCACTTGCTCTCTCTCTCTCAAGTAAATAAATAAAATCTTTTAAAAAATCATATATCTGATAAAGGATCTGTATTCAAATACATAAAGAACTCTCAAAAGTTAATAAAACAACAACCCACTTAAAAATGGGTAAAATATCTGCACCAAAAAAATGCTAATTTTGTTTAATAAGCTTATGTTCTCCTTGCTGGATGGCCATTAAGCATATAAGACAATGCTAAAATCATTAGTCATTAGGGGAATGCAAATTAAAACCACAATGAGATATTACTGTACATCTGTTAGAATAGCTAAAATTAAAAAGACTGGGGTGCCTGGGTGGCTCAGTTGGTCAAGCGTCCAACTCTTGATCTCAGCTCAGGTCTTGATCTCAGGGTCATAAGTTCAAGCCTGGTTTTGGGCTCCACGTTGGGTGTGGAGCTTACTAAAAAAAAACAAACAACAACAACAACAAAAAACGGACCACACCAGGTGCTGATAGAGACGTGGAGCCACTGGAATTCATATGCTGCTGATGGGAATGCAAAGTAGTACAACCCCTCTGGGAAACACAGTTTGGTACTTTTAAAAAAAGTTCCACATACGGGCGTCTGGGTGGCTCAGATGGTTAAGCATCTGCCTTCGGCTCAGGTCATGATCCCAGGGTCCTGGGATCGAGTCCCACATCGGGCTCCCGGCTCAGCGGGGAGCCTGCTTCTCCCTCTGACCCTCTCCCCTTTCATGCTGTTTCTCTCTCGCTCGCTCTCTAAAAAATAAATAAAATCTTTAAAAAAATAAATAAATAAAAATAAAAAAAAACAACAATGCTCTCAATAAATAAATAAATAAATAAATAAATAATAAAAAAAGTTCCACATACAACTGCCATATGATCCAGCCATTCTACTTCTAAGTATTTACCCAACAGAAACAGAAACGTACGTCATACAAAGACTTGTAAACTGATGTCCATAGCAGCATTATTTATAAAAAGCAAAGAACTGAAAACACCCTGAAAGCTCATAGCAGGTGAATGGATAAATACGTGGTGGTGTATCCATAGGATGAGATTTTATTTAACAATAAAAATAAACCTGTACAGGCGAAAACGTAGATGAATTTCAAAATAATGATGCTGAACGAAAGCAGTCAGACAAAAAAAAAAAGGTACGTACTTGTACTAGTCTGCTGGGGCTACCATAACAAGGTAGCACATACTGGGGGCTTAAACCACAGAAATTTATTTTCTCACAGTTCTGGAGGCTGGGAGTCTGAGATGGAGGCTTCGGCAGGTCTTGTCTCTTCTGAGGCTTCTATCCTTGGCTTGTAGATTGGTCTTCTTCTGGTGTCTTCACATGGTCTCTTCCCTCTGTGTTTGTCCTAACCTCCTCTTCTTCTCCTCCTTCTCCTTCTTCTTCTTTTAAATTTCTTTTATTTTAGGGGCGCCTGGGTGGCTCAGTTGGTTGAGTGACTGCCTTCAGCTCAGGTCATGATCCTGGAGTCCCGGGATCGAGTCCCACGTCGGGCTCCCTGCTCGGCAGGGAGTCTGCTTCTCCCTCTGACCCTCCCCCCTCTCATGCTCTCTCTCTATCTCATTCTCTCTTAAATAAATAAATAAAATCTTTGAAGAAAAAAAATAAATAAATAAAATAAATTTCTTTTATTTTATTAAGAAGGCTCCACGCCCAACGTGGGGCTTGAACTAACGATCCTGAGATCGAGAGTCACATACTCTACTGACCGAGCCAGCCAGGCGCCCCCTAACCTCCTCTTCTTATCAGGACATCAGTCAGATTGGATGAGGGCCCAACCTAACGATTTCATTTTAACTTAATCACCTCTTTAAAGGCCCCATCTCTTTTTTTTTTTTTAAGATTTTATTTATTTATTTGAGAGAGAGAGAATGAGAGACAGAGAGCATGAGAGGGAGGAGGGTCAGAGGGAGAAGCAGATCCCCCGCTGAGCGGGGAGCCCGATGCGGGACTCGATCCCAGGACTCCAGGATCCTGACCTGAGCTGAAGGCAGTCGCTTAACCAACTGAGCCACCCAGGCGCCCCTAAAGGCCCCATCTCTAAATTCAGTCACATTCTGAGGTGCTGGGGGTTAGGGCTTCAAAATATGAATTTTGGGGAGACACAATTCATCTCATAATAGTACTGTATGATGGCATTTATATAAAAGTCTAGGGGTGCCTGGGTGGCTCAGTCATTAATCGTCTGCCTTCAGCTCGGGTCATGATCCCAGGGTCCTGGGATCGAGCCCCGCATCGGGCTCCCTGCTCGGTGGGAAGCCTGCTTCTCCCTCTCCCGCTCCCCCTGCTTTATGTTCCTGTTCTCGCTATCTCTCTGTCAAATAAATAAATAAAATCTTAAAAAAAAAAAAAAGTCTAGAAAATGCAGACTAATCCCTAGTGATAGGAAGCAGATCAGTGACTGCCCAGAGATGGGGGAACAGCAGAGGTTGGGGGAGGAGATGACAAAGGGATGTGAGGGAACTTTTGGGAGCGATGGATCTGTTCCTTATTTTGGCTGTGGACATGTTCTCATGGGTGTATACAGATGTCAAAAGTTATCAAATTGTACACTTTATTTTTTAAAAGATTTTTTTATTTATTTGAGAGAGAGAGCATGAGTAGGGTGGGGCAGGGGGCAGACTGCCCGCGGAGCAGGGAGCCCAACACGGGGCTCGATCTCAGGACCCTGGGATCATGACCCGAGCCAGAGGCAGACGCTTAACCAACCGAGCCACCCAGGCGCCCCCAGATATGTGACTCGTAAGTATTTTCTACCAGTCTGTGGTTTGTCTTCAGTCTTGTAAGGGTATCTTTCAAAAAAAAACAGAAGTTTTTTCATTTGGATTAAGTACAGTTTATCCATTTGTTCGTTTATGGATTGTGCTTTTGGTGCGGTATCTAAAAAATCCCTGCCTCGCCCAAGATGACAAAATTTTCTTCTGTGTTTTCTTCTAGAAGTTTTACAGTTTTAAGTTTTACATTTAAGTCTGTTTTGGATTAATACTTTTATAAGACACAAGGTATGGCTCAGCGTTCTTTCTTTCTTTCTTTTTTTTTTTTTTACAGAACATTTGTTGAAATGAGTATCCCTTTTCCACAGAATGGTCTTTGAACTTTTGTTGAAAATCTGTTGTCCATATTTGTGTGGGTCTATTTCTGGGCTCTTTATTCTGCTCCATTGATCTGTTTGTTTGTTTTTCCGCCAATTCTGCATTATCTGGATTACTGTATCTTTATGAGCCTTGGAATCAGGTGGTATGAGACCTCCTCCTTTGTTCTTCTTTTTCAAAGTTGCCTTGGCTATATTCTATGTGTATCACATTTCCATTTGAATTTTAGGATCAGTTTGTCAGTTTTTACCCAAAAAGCCTGCTGAAAGTTTGACTGGCATTGCATAAAATCTACAGATCAGCGTGAGGAAAATTAACACCTGAACAGTATATATTTTTTTAAAGATTTATTTGTTTGTTTGTTTGTTAAGAGAGAGAGAGAGCACATGCACACGTGCATGAGTGGGGGAGAGGGGGAGAGGAAGAGGGAGAGAGAGAATCTCAAGCAGGCTCCACACCCATCGTGGATCTCACCACAGTGAGATCATGACCTGAGCCAAAATCAAGAGTCAGACGCCCAACTGACTGATCCACCCAGGCGCCCCTGAACAGTATATTTTTTTAATGGAGCTAAAATTCACTACCATAACCTTCACCATTTTTTTTTTTTAAGATTTTATTTATTTGACAGAGAGAGACACAGCGAAAGAGGGAACACAAGCAGGGGGAGTGGGAGAGGGAGGAGCAGGCTTCCCGCTGAGCAGGGAGCCCGATGCGGGGCTCGATCCCAGGACCCCGGGATCATGACCTGAGCCGAAGGCAGATGCTTAACGACTGAGCCACCCAGGCGCCCCACCTTCACCGTTTTAAAGTGTACTATTCAGTGGAGTCTTGTACATTCACAAGATTGTGTAACCATCACCACAACCAAATCCCAGAATGTTTTCATCAACCCAAAAAGAAACCCCATCCCATTAACTGTTATTCCCCACCCCCCATTCTCCCAGACCCTGGCAACCACTCATCTACTTTCTGTCTCAGTGAATTTGCCTGTTCTGGACCCTTCCATGTAAATGGAATACTACAACACGTGACCTTCTGTATCTGGCTTTTTTTGTTTTGCATAATGTTGTCAAGGCTCACCCACATCTTAACAATATTGATTGTACAGCGCCTACGCAAATGGAGACATATGCCAGCTTGGGACGCTGCAGAAACCACTTCTTAGAATTAAACTCCTGAAATCAGCTTTCGAAACATATATGTTTGTTTATTCTTTCTCAAAGTAAACCATGTGATTCATTTCCAGTTAACTGAGGGGATGGCTGGCTGGAGTTTCTAAAATCACTGAATTTAGAACTGACAGGAAACAGAAAATGTGTAGTCAAGAGGTTGCAAACCAAGTTGCCCAGAAGCCAACTTGGCAATCAGCTGTGTTTGTGTGGCCTCTGCAGGATGTCATCAATACGTGAGCCAACACTTCAGAATTTGGGAGCTTTCACAAAAAAATTCTTTAAAAACTCAGACGTCTGGTAGACCAGGGCCCACATTCTGCCGGGGTGGGGGATGGCTGGGGGAGGGGTGGAGCTTTCTCTCAGGGGTCTCCTAGGACCCCGCCACCCCCATAGGGCATCCGTGACCTCACACGTGCCCCCTTCCCCATCAGCTTAACTGTCCTGCCTGTAGCCGGGTGAATTTGCATCTCCCCACACAGGTCCCACCTCTCCCTTTTACAGGTGAGCCCTGGCTTTTACAGGTGACCTGACTTTCCCAGGGGGACAAACCGTGAGTTAGGGGCAAAACCATAAACGCTGACATTGAATTCTGTGCTTTTCCTGCCCCGTAGCCATCCCCTCCCACCAGGGTGACCAGCTCATTCTGGTTTGCTTGGGAATTCTCTGGTTTTAAGAACACAAAGTTCTGTAGCCCAAAAGCCCTCTCAGTCCCAGGCAAAACAGGGATTATTGGCCACCCTCCCTCTCACTCCCCACCCTCTTCCCCCCACCGAAAAATGAAATAAAATAAGCTGAAAATTGTCTAAAGCACCGAGCCAGACACTGTCCTCATCAGCACCACCGTCTCTGCTCCTCCTCCAAGCAGTGCGCGGGGTCCCTGCAGCGGTGGCTGGGTGGGTCCCACCCGGGTCCGACCCGGGTCCCACCCGCCCCACCCGTCCCGGGCCTCCTGGGGCCCGCGTGGAGGAGCCTGGCGCGAGGCGGGCTCGGCTCGCTGACACCTTTGCTGCCAGGTGGCAGAGGGCGCCTCTGTTTGCGGTTAGGGGGCTGCCTGCGCTCGGACCCGAGCGAGCCCATGATGAAAGCTGGGAAAAGAACATTGTTAGAGACTTTTCATAGTTTCCCAAGTAAATATTACATTCACTGCTGTTTGAATTACTAATGCCTTGGAAGCGGAGGCCGAAATCTGTTCCCAAACAGACTCCTCTTTTTTTTCTCTGTCACCTAGGCACTCGGCATTGTTGTCGAATTGTTTTCCTGGGCTCACTCACGGCTCAGAACATTGCCTCGGAGTGACCTCTTGGCACCCCCGTGAGCCCGGATCATTTCCCAGCGCCTCCGCGCTAGCTCCTGATCCAGCAGGCAGCCTGCCGCGGGGCAGGTGACCCCCAAGTCCTGTGATGTGGCCACAGAAAGGGCAGCAGTGGAACGGCAGCCCCAGCTCTTCTGCAAGGAGACAGGGTTTCGAACGGGCCGCTGCAGGCAGAAGGCAAGGGCCCTGCCCCGCATGGCCCCTCCCGGCCCCCACGGCGGCATTCAACTTCTTCCTCGGCCGCCTGGAGACCAAAGGGCCCTTGGGTCTTCACTGTCTTTATTACTGCTTATAAAAAGCTAGTAAACAGATGGTTTGGTTTAGAGAAGTATGCAGCCAGGGTTGTTAAACAGAAAGAAAGCTGAGGAATGAGGGAGGAAAGGGAAAGCAAGCAGGCTTGTACTTGCAGGGATGGTGACAGCTCGTAAATCCCAACACCGCTCGTTCTGCCTGCGTCTCTGGTTGGGGTTACCCTGTCCACACCAAGCCCGAAAGAAGCCCCAGTTAGACCAACCTCACGCAGAAGACGCCCTCTGCCCTTCTCGGCATCCCCCTTCCCGTGTGTTGTCCCACACATACTCGTGAACTTGGGATCAGTTGAGTCCATGTCACTTGGGGCCAGAGGACGCATATGTGGGCTGCCCTCTGGGGAAGCCGGTCACACAGTAGATGGCCATGAGAGAGAGGACCAGGCCGTAGGGGGAGGGGCTGAGCAACCTCAGACCCCTCCCTGCAGTAAGAGGCCCCAAGACCACAGATCTCCCGCGGGGACAGAGCGGGCACTGGGGACAGGGGCTTGTTACGTACCTAGTGGTCACCCCGGCCAGAATAAAGCTGCCAGCCCACCTGAGTCCTGAGAGCCTTCTCGAGAGGACAAGCAAGCCCAGGACGTGTGGGCTCAGGACTGGACTGCGGGATGGAGGCTCAAGCATCGAGGAGGTAAATGGTGCCTCCTCCATGCTCTAGGGACACCCTTGTCACACCGTGGTGCCAGGCTTCAGTGTAGCACGTGGGTGGGGGCAAAGGGAGAAGAGAGGATCGGGGTATGGCACCGCCTTCTTGTCAGCTGGATACTACCCCAACCCAGCTGCAGAGGGACCTTGTCCCACGTCCGAGAGAAAGCGGCCACGAACGGCGGAGGGAAGTGAAACATAACTCCTCAGGATCTGCTAGCAACCCAGGAGAGCGTGGCCTGTGTGCTTAGATCTTACCCAAGGATCCCCAAACCGGGGGGGGGGGGCAGAGGTTTATATGTCTTTCACTTCAGCTAAAGCTACATGTACAGAAATCGGACAAAGGTGGGGCCGCCAAGGAGAGGAGGAAGGGCCCCAGGCAGATACAGATCACAGATATGGGACAAGGTCAGCTGAGGGCGGGCAGAGGGATCTCAAGGTGGTGCTGCTCCCTGGGGGGGCCACTGGCCAGTGGGGCTCAGCAAACGGCTTGTCACCAAGAGTACAACAAAAGAGGGATAGCAAGCAAGAGTCAACACTGAGAAACTTCTATATGCCTTTTTCCCCTTGTTAGGTTTGTCCTATTATAGTTTGTGAAATGCAGTTTTGTTGGCTCTAATGATAAAAAAGAAATGAGGGCTTGTATCTTGCATGGCTCTTGTTTCTTCCCTGTCATTTGCTTGAGTATGCCGTGGTTCGTGCATTTCACAAAGGCAGCCGTCTGCCATCCGTTGCAAATGTTGAAAGCTGCTGGTCCTTCTCTGCAGAGAGTTTGAGACTCCCTGGCCCAAGGGATATGAAGCAGCAAGAACTGCCCCTCTCCCTGGTCCTGGGACAACACCAGTGAAATCCACACAGCTGCAGGGGCCCAAGGCAGCCCCGGGGGGCCGCTGACCAGGCAGCCAGGAGCCCAGCCCCTCCCCCCAATGCCACAGGGACACATTGGTGTGGCAGCTGCTAGAGCCCCTACCCTGCACCGCCCAGGGGCGATCGGAGCCAGCCCTGCAGGGGAGAGCTTCACTCCCTGCAATGATGCAGGTGCCCCAGCATCCCACCAGAAGAAGTGAGGACTTTGTGGGGGGGCCAGGTTCCAGAGATCCCACTTGTCGGGCTCGACATGACTCTGCTCTTCCCCTCCTTTCTCCTTCCCTGAACATCAGGTGGAAACCCGAGTTACATGGGGCACAAGGGAAAAGGATGCTGTGCCTTTCTTTTTTAAATCAAGACTGCCACCCCCCCCCCCATCCTATATATGCTTTCCACTTCCTGTCCTGACAGCCACTGGCCTGTGGGTCAGGGAAGGTGCCTTCTCTTCGTTCTCTCCTCCCCCAAGCTGGTGGCGAGAAGGGGGCACTCAAGTCTCTCAGTAACTAAAAATGCTGTTGGCTTCAATCCAGGAGAGAACATAGTGTATGATTCCATTTACATGAAGTACAAAAACAGGCAAAACTAAGCTACGCTGTAAGCAGCTAGCATAATGGTCACCCTGGGGGTATAGTAATGAGGAGCGGGGACCAGGGGGCCTTGCGGGGGGCTGCCCACGTGCCGTTGCTGAGCCTGGGTGCCGGTGAAAGGGTGCTTCAGTCTGTGACCCCAAAATTGTCCACTTATAAAGCTTGTACACTTTCTTCATGTATATTAAATATCAATAAAAGTTTTGAAAACCCTATTGGCTCCAAGCATAACAACAAAAGTAAAAAAAATACGGGGACAGAGGTGTGCTCGACTTTATTCCACTTGCATGAAAGGCACAGAGCCATAGGACCACGGGAAAGAACAATTACCCTGGAAGGGAAGCTGGGATCTGTTTTTTGGGTCATTGTTTTCCCAGGTGGTTGGGAGGTGGTGGGGGGCATGGTTGACTCATTTTCCTTGCTCCTCCTCCCGCTCCGTCCCCACCATGTGGGTCTGGATGGGGACCAAGGGCTGGAGGGTTGGGACTGTTCCTTTGGTAATGTTTAAATATTGGCTTCAAGTTATGATGGTAAAATAAATAAGCAGGAGCCTTGGGGAGCTCAAAGCGGTCCAGCCCATTGTTCCAGAGCCCCGGTCAAAGCCCATGCACCAAACTGGCTCAGTTCGCTCAAGTCTTTAGCTCTCTCCAGCAAGGACAGAACATAGGTTAGGGGCTGCGTCCACCCCGGATGCTAGGGACCCATCCTCCATGCTAGATGTCCTGTCCCAATAGGCTCTCCTAAAATTCTTGCTCATGGTGGTCTGGCAATATAGTGGCCAAGAACCTGAATCCAAGGCCTGGGGAAAACTTTCTCCATCTTGGAAGGTGGGGTGCGCACAGAGGGAGTTCGTAGAGCTAACGTCACTGCTGCGGGTAGCCGTGCTTGCTTTCAGAAGGCGAGGGCAAAGAAAACGGAGTTGTTTCTACAGGGTACATCCAGGCACCAGGAGCGAGGTGGTTGAGATTCACAGCAGCGGCCAAGATGAGGACGCCGGTCCGGGAAGTAGAACAGCGCTTTGCCCGAGATAAATCCTTAATGCCAATCCCTTGCTCTCCCCAAGAAGGTCTCTGACTGGGAGGTGTACAGCAAGTCCTGGGCTCCTCTGGGCCTCAGTTTCCCTGTTTTTAGAGATGGAGGCAGGAGAGAATGGGCCACCAGCCCTGGGAGCACACCCCTTCGATGCTCACCCCAGCAGGCTCTCCCAAAGCAGCCGCGGCAGATGTGCAGCGCGTAATCCGGGGTTTACGATCCGGCTGCCCTCGGGGAAATGGAAACTTCGCCTTGCCCATTCCAAACGCATCCAAATAATAAACCTCCACCGAAGTCTTGGCTCGGAAGGTCTGCTTGTCCTGCTATGTGTGCAAGGGAGGAGAGAGCAGACACACTTGGGCAGGGGTGGGGTGGGGACAGCTCCCTCTGGGCAACGTCGAGCGCTGGGCGGTGCTGGGAGGAGCCCTGAGTGTGAGACAACCAGCATGAGGTCACGCTGTCCTCCCCCTGGGATGTGATGTGTCAGCCGGCGGCGACTGGCCTGCAAGCCATGATTCATTGCGGTGAGCATTCCTCCCGCGGACCTCAACCCTCAGCCTGCTGCTGCCCTTCCCAGCGGCCTCCTTGTTTTCTCTCCCTCCGGCTCTGCCCTCCTAGGGCTCCAGCCTCAGGCAGCCAGCAGGGTGTGGGGCAAGACAGAGCACCCCCGGGGCTGGATGATGCTCCTTCTGACATGCCGGCCCCCCGCAGGGCCCCAGACAGCACAGTGATGATCGTGGACGTTCACTGAACACCTATTATGTCCCGTGTGTGTCAAATGCTTTCAGGGGTGACTGGCCTTTGAGGGGGTGTTTTGTTTCTCAGGGCTGCCCATGACAAATTACCTCAAACTAGGTGCTTAAAACAGTTCCCTCGGTTCAAGAGGCCACAAGTCAGAAATCAAGGTGTCATGGGGTGCCTGGGTGGCTCAGTCGTTAAGTGTCTGCCTTCGGCTCAGGTCATGATCCCAGAGTCCTGGGATCGAGCCCCGCATCGGGCTCTCTGCTCAGCGGAAAGCCTGCTTCTCCCTCTCCCACTCCCCCTGTTTGTGTTCCCTCTCTTGCTGTGTCTCTCTCTGTCAAATAAATAAATAAAATCTTTAAAAAAAAAAAAAAAAGAAAGAAAGAAAGAAATCAAGGTGTCAGGGGGCCCATGTGCCCTCCAGAGGCTCCAGGGGAGAATCCTTCCCAGCGTATTCCATCTCCCGGTAGCCCCAGGTATTCCTTGGCCTTTGGCCACACCATGCACTCTCTGCTTTGTCTTCAGATGGCCTTCTCCCCTCTGTGCATGGCTCTCTGTGTGTCCTCTCCCCTTCTTAGAAGGACACCAGTCACCTAAATCCAGGGTGATGTCACAAGGAGATCTTCAACTAATTACGGAGACCCTATTTCCAAATAAGGTCACATTCTGAGGGTCTGGGTGGACGTGAATTTGGGGATCCCCTTTTTACAGATGAGCAAACGGGACCAGCAGAGTGAAGTGGTTATTCCCGGGTCCTTCTGCCAGTAAATGGCAGAGTCAGGATTCAAGCCCGTTCCACGTGGTCCCACGACCCACTGTCCTACCTGTGCCAGAACATGACCTCTCAAGAATGCCCACCCTGCACATCCAAGCAGGAGGGGGACCAGGTGGGAAATCTCAGCTTTTGCCAGCAAAGCATGGTCCCATACTCCCATCATTCTCCAGCTTCAGTTATGGACGAATCCCCAAAAGGGGTTTGTAAAATCACTCGCCAGTTCTCACCCAGTTGACTGGTGGGGAGGCGCGAGCCACAGTCTTGCACTGGAAGCAAGGCCCTGAACCCCACGTGACTCCGTGAGGGCAGGTACAGATGGGTCCAAGACCATGTCCTGAATCCCTGAGGCATCCACTGAGACCAGATCCCGGACTGGAGATCGGCCCGTCTCCAGCTCAAGGTAAGAGCAGAGAGTACAGCTCAGCCAAAGGGACCGGTCCCCTCGTCCACGCCAGACGAGCCCAGTGCCAGGCATGCGAGGACCAGAAGTCCTCTTCTGCTGAGCAACCCGAGGGGAGGTTTGGATTCAAACTCCCATTCCTGAAGGAGCCAATGCAGGCTCATTCTGGGAGAGCCCCAAGGCAGCTCTGGGCTCTGACCAAACCCCAGCGTGGAGGATTTGGAAAGGCCCAGAGAGTGAGCCAAAACACTCTTTCCCCTTTACAATCCAGTGCAAATAGCTCTTCCCAGGGACTAGCCCTCTCTCATGCTGGAGTCACACGCGCACCCTCAGTGCCACGCGTCTCTCTGCCAGTGGGGGCCCCAGCCTTGCCCCCCTGTGCAGCACAGTGCCCTCCCACCGCCCAGAGCCACGAGGAAAACAGGTACAGCTGGTGAACAAGACGTCCCTGGCATCTCCCTGGAGCTTGCTTGACCAGCTCTCATGGAAGTACATGAGCTCAGCTTCCGGACCAGCCACCCAGTTCCCACGGCCCCTGCGGTGGGCAGTGGCCCTGTGGGCGACCACACCTAGAATTGCCTCTGGCTTACGATCCACTGAAGGCCCCAAACCCTCCGAGGTCAAAGAAGGGAGAAAGCAGGAAGAAATGGAGTCTCCCCGGCCAGCAGGCCCTGTGGAATGACGAGCATCCCAGGATGCCTTTCTTTTTTTACTAAGGTGAGATTCACCTAACATAAAATTAACCATTGTAAATGAACAGTTCCGTGGCGTTTAGTAGAGTGCTTATTCACAGTGTTGAGCAACCACCACCTCTATTTACCTCCCAAACATTGCTTCTATTTACCTCCCAAGCCCCCTGCTTCTTCCTGCCTTCTTCCTTGCCCCTGGCATCCATCAATCTTCATCCTGTCTCTATGGACTCACCTCTTCTGGACACTTCCTATAAATGGAACCATACTGTATGTGACTGAACATCTGCCATTTTCACCTGCCCGGCACCCCAATTCCCTTCTCCTGATCAGAGCACCTGCATCTTACTTTAGGGAAGTCATCCCACCCCACACCCCTCAATCCATGGGGCTGCCTGCCCCCCCCACCCCCCGTTTGCAGGTGGCAAGCGACCCAAGTTTTGCAAATTGGGTGCCATGATTTGTTCAAGAAGGATCTCACGACTCACTCCCAACCGATGAGAGCAGCCGCGGGATGCACACTGGGGCAGGCTCAGTTGGCAGGACGGGAGACCGGAATTGCTGGCATCCACCTTTGCTACCTATGCAGGCAGTGCCCACCTGAGAACAGAGCCCACACAGGAAAGGCAGAGTTCCTGCCAACACGGGCTGAGCCCCTGGATCCAGCTCTTCCTGAAGGCAGAGCTGTCCTGGGATACGGCACTTTTGAAAGCTGATAACCCCCGTTTGTGCTCAAGGTTTGGCTGAAACTGGGTTTCCGTGACCCACAACTGAGAGAAACCTAAACAATACACGTGGCAGAGGTGAGTCCATACCACTCTCCTGTCTTTGCGTCTCCCCAGCCCTTGTGGAATAAAATATAGCTCCTTAGCAGGGAGCATGCGGCCTTCCTGATCGGGCCCTTGCCCCCCCCCTTCATCCTTGTACAGTCCAGCTCTCATTTAATATGCCAGCCACAGAGTTCACTCACACACACACACACACACACACACATGCACACACACACAATGCTTTTTCCTGCCTTTGCGTCCCTGCTCTTCCTGTCTCCTCTGCCCAGAACGCTCTCATCACCCCCAGCCCGACCCCCGAATGCTTACTCATCCTTTATCACTCGGTTCAGGCATGACCTCCTCCAGAAAGCCTCCCCTGACTAAGCGCCCCACCTCTCCTCCAGCTGGAAGCCGCGTCCCGGGCTCTCCACAGCCCCGTGTGTGGCTCAGTCACAGCACCTGACTGCAAGTTGTTTTTAATGACCTGTCCCTGCTTCCTCCTGCCCCCCAACACGGCCAAGGGGGCAGGGGTCCTTCAAAGCCACGTCTGTGCCTGGCTCGCTGCTGCCCAGCACAATGCTCGGGCCATAGCAAGGCCTATACGTGAATGAACCCAATGCTGTGGAAGACGGCTTGGAGAGAGAGTTTACTTCCAAGTTTCTCCCAAAGATAGTTTACGTTTACACCAGCAGCCCTCATCCAGGCAAGCGTCAGCTCCATTCTGTCCTGTACTTGAGAGTGTGATTTCTAATATTTCAGCAATTGGTCATTTTGCCTTGGCTGCGATTAGACTCTGGGGCCACGCCCTCCCTGAACCCCGCTGCGCAGGGATGAGGAGAGATGGGCTTGCTTGCCAGTGGTGGCTCACAGGGAGGCCTCAGGCACCCACTGCTGATGGTGGGGCATACAGAGGTCTCCCCCCAGCCCAAATGATCCCCTTCAGGCCTTTAGTCACCCCCCCCAAAGCCTATCTAATGCTTCTGATTGTGGTCACATGAGTGTTTTTAAATATGAGACCCCGAAGGCTGTCAGGGGAAGTCATCCATCGTCTGCCTCCCCCCCCCCCCCCCCCCCCCCCCGGGTGGTTCTGATTTGCAGACCGGCCAAGGCAGTGATGTCAGGCCTCTTGCCAGCTGGCTCCACGAGCTTTGATTCAGTGTCTGGGCCTCCATGAGCAGAGAGGAGCTCAGAAGGTGGGACAAGGAGCCTCCCCGGCACATTCTTTATTTCTGAGGCTCCCAGAAGGGACCATCCCCTCCGGATGCCAACGAAGGTGTGAACAGCTGGGGTGGGGCCGAGCTGGATGACTCAGGGCTGCTTTGGGAACCGGCTGTCCAGAGAGCGCCCAAGCCAGAGGTGAAGATTCACAGATGCCTTGACCCGAGCTGTAGGCGAGATGAGTTATGGCTCCCGGGACAATTTCCTTCCTCTGCCAGTCCCTGCATTTACTTTTCAGGGAGCAGAAGTTGTCTCTCTGGACACTCCCTGCCTCCAGGAGCTGCTGGGCTTCTGAGCCGGTCTGCAGGTTTAACTTTCCAGGATTGGCTGTACACCCGGCCCCTGGAGTCATAATAACCCGGTCCATGCAAGGGCTTTATCAAGAAGAATGGATCCCAGGCTCTACTGGGGGAACCCACCATTGGCTGAATGTCAACGGCGCCTGGCTTCTCTCCGGGGGTCAGCAGGACAGGGCCGGGGGGCCCAGAAGCCCTGTCCTCCGGGAAGCTGCTCACCCTCCAGCTGCCTCCCTTCCTGGGGCACCTGCACCTCCCATCCTCAGCACCCTTGCACGTCCCCAGCCGGACCCAGACGCCCCTCAACCCCCCCGCCTGCCGGCAGGAGAGCACCCAGTCAGACCCAGCTCTGAAACTTTTGGGGAGATTACCGTGGAAGACTGCTTCTCAGGGACTCCTTTTTTCAGGAATAGTCTATTAATTTGGGGAGAAGGGTGGTGTTTCACTCATTTGTTTTTCCACCAACATTCATCCAGAGCCTAGTATGAGCCAGGCTCTGTGCTAGGTAATGCCCACCCTGGAGCCAATCACAATAAATTAAAAACAGCTAAGCGCTGAGAGAGCACGTTGATAAAGTGCTCTGGGACCTGAGAGAGTAGAGAGAGCCAGAGTCCCTCTGAGAGTCCCCTCCTTTGTTTAGTTTATGTAACAAGGGCTTACAGAACATTCTGTGCCAGGCATTGTTCTAACAACAAATGCTAAGCCATTTAATTATCTTAACAGCTTTATGTGGGACTAGGATTACCACATTTTATAGACGCTGGGGGAGCAGGGGCAGAGAGGTTGAGTAAGTTGCCAAAGGTCACACAGCTGCTAAGTGGTAGACACAAACAGCGGTCTGGCTCAGGTCCCTGCCCCCAGCGCCTGTGAAGGCTGCTTCTGCGGATGGGGGGGGAGTGGGGGGAGGGACGCGTCTCTCCGGACGAATTCACACCCAGGGAGCAAGTTGCCACGCACAGGCACATCTCTGCATCTCAGGGCGTCCTGCTCTTCCCGCCCACTCCGAGGTCAGGGGTCAGAGGTCAGGGGTCAGGGGCCAGGGGAGCCGGGCGGGGTGGAGGGGGGACGGCTCCCAGGCCCAACAGTTCCGCCTCTGTCTTCCAAGCCCTCAGGCGTGAACTCCAGGAGCCTGTGGGTGGGTCCCCGCGGCGGAGCTCCGGGAGGTAGGCCTCCTGCTGCAGAAAACAAGGCTTTCCGTCTGCCCTTGAATGAACAGTTTGTTCCAGAAGGAAAAACAAAACAATGAAACCTGACTCTAGGTAAAGGGAGACCTCCTTCTACCAGCGCGAGAACGCGCTCCCGCGAAGGGCACGCAACGGGCGCGGCTCCTTCCCCGCCCGCGGCGCGGATGACGTCATCAACCCCGCGCGGAGGGCCCGTTCCCAGCGGCCCACGTGGCCCGCAGCCCCGCCCCCAGAGATTCGGGAGGGAGCCTCGGCGGGCGGGGCCCGGCCTCTCGGAGGTCACTCGCTCCCTCCCTCGTGACCGCCCACTCTGCCCCGGAGGCGGGGTGGGGGAAGAGCTGGAGAAATTCTAGAAGCAGGAGGGGATCAGTTTCCAAATGGTCTCTGCCCTCAGGGGCAACTTCTGGGGCCGTAGAGCCCCAGCAGCCGGGAGCCCCAATTTTTGTCTTGTTCACTGCTGTGTCTCTCTGACACAAAGCCCGGCTCACAAAGCCCCACTTTTCCCTGTAAAGTTTAAGTTCGCAGACCACGCGACCCCCGCCGCCGCCCGCCCCGCTGCCCCGCCGAGCGAAGCGGCCTTGTTCGCTGGAAGGAACGCGCGCGCCTGCGTCGCGACGACACTTTATGCATCCTGGGATGGGAACTTCCTGTCATTTTCCGATGTCACGAACTATTATTCTGCCTTTGATTTTTTTTTTTTTCCTTCCCCAACCATTTAAAAAGGTGAAAACCATTCCTAAATTACAGGTTATACAAAACAGTGGGTGGGATTTGCGCCCCCCCTCCCCCCCACCGGCTGCCGTTGGGCGTCTTGATGACCACAGCCCTCGGGATCAAGGGATCAAACACGGTACGAGGCTCCGGACACCACTCATCAGGGTCCCCTGAGCCCCACATGGACCCCATCCAACGTCTGCACTTCTCAGTCCACGCCGCTCTTGCGGGTTCATCTGGAACATTCTTCTTCCCTTTCCAACACTTGATTTTTTTTTTTAAGATTTATTTATTTACTTAAGAGAGAGAAAGAGTGCATGAGTGGGAGGGGCAGAGAGAGAGAGGGGGAGAGAGAGAGAATCGCAAGCAGACTCTGCCCTGAGCGCTGAGTGCAGAGCCTGACACAGGGCTCAATCTCACGACCCTGAGATCACAACCTGAGCTGAAACCAGGAATCCGACACTTAACCGACTGGGCTAGGCAGGCACCCCAACACTTGATTGGTTTTTGAGACTCAGTTCAAGGGTTCCACTTCTGGGAAACCTCTCTTGATACCGAGTCAGATTTGGATTCTCTTTACTGCTTGGGCCCCCAAACTAGGCCCTAATTTGTTCCTGGGTCTCTGTCATCTGCCTGGAAGCTCCCCAGCGCAGGGTCCAGGCCTTCCATCCCCTATCCCGGCACTCTGCGGTGCCTGGAGCAGAGTATATGCTCAATAAATGCTTGTCGGACTAATTCATCCCCCCTCCTCCTCCTTTCCCTTTCCTCCCCCTCCTCCTCCTCTCCCAACCTGTAAGGGCCAGAGGGGTCTTTTTTCCCACACTCTCATTCTATGTGAGCTCACCCCACAGAGGGCTTTCAGGCCCCCTATGTGGTGACAACTCCCAAATGTCTATCTCCACTCCTGACTTTCCCCGTGGACCCCAGACCCAGACATCCCGCTTCCCACCGGCATCCGACCTTCCATGCTGCACACCAGCCCCTCTTGCAGGCTTCCCCAGCTCGGTCAACAGCAGCACCAAGTTCCCTCTTCCCCTGGGCGCCTGGGTGGCTCAGATGGTTAAGCGTCTGCCTTCGGCTCAGGTCATGATCCCAGGGTCCTGGGATCGAGTCCCGCATCGGGCTCTCTGCTCCTTGGGAGCCTGCTTCTCCCTCTGCCCCTCTCTCTCTCTGTCTCTCTCTCTCTCATGAATAAATAAATAAAATCTTAAAAAAAAAAAAAAAAAGTTCCCTCTTCCCCTCCCAGGTCTGGTCAGAAACTCCAGCTGGCTCTGCTTCGAATCCAGGCGGCGCCCTCCTGTCCCCGCCGGTCCCAGCCACCGGCCTCTCACCTGGATGAGTGTGGGGGCCTCTCACCTGGCCCCCTACCTCGGGGTCCTGGCTTGTCCCCCCCCCCCACAACTTCTCTTCACACAGTGGCCAGAGGGGCCCTATTGCCACAGAGGAAGTCACGCCTCAACTCAAGCCCTCCCAGGGCTCCCATCTCATGCAGGGGAGTGCTCCGAGTCTGTGCCAGGCACTACTGACGCTGGCCCGTTAGCCCTCACCACAGTCCTGAGGTAGGACCTGAGAAACAAAGGCACAGAGAGGTTAAGTAGCTAGCCCAAGGTCACACAGTAGTGATAAAGCTCAATGCCTTAAGATGGCCTTCCTGATCACGCCCCTCCCCCCATCCGCTCCGCGCTTAGCCCCAGGCCACCCAGTCCCCTCCAGGTTTCTTTGTTTCTGTTAAATTTTATTTATTTTTGAATAAATAATGTAGGCATTTGGCCCAGAATTTCAAATGTACACAAGGGGAATACAGTAAGTCTCTCTCCAACCCCTGTCCCCAGCCACTCACTTCTCCCAGAGGTAAACTTCTAGAGTTCATTTTATTTTTTTGTTAAGATTTTATTTATTTGAGAGAGAGAGCACGAGCAGGGTAAGGGGCCGAGGGAGAGAGAGAAGCAGGCTCCCCGCTGAGCAGGGAGCCCTATGCGGGCCTCCATCCAGGACCCCGGGATCAGGACCTGAGCCGAAGGCAGATGCCCAACTGACAGAGCCGCCCAGGTGCCCCTAGAGTTCATTTTTAAATAGACAAAGAAATATACGTCTATAGCAAGTTTAGAAGGCCCTGTTCTCCACTTTGCTTGGCTAAGTGTATCTGTGTATCTTCCCCCTCCTTGCTTCTCAAACACACCAAGCATACTACACCAGGACCTTTGCAAACTGTTCCTCTTCCTAGAGTGTGCTTCTCCGGGATGTCCACATAGCCCCCCCCCACCTCCCTATCGTTGGGTCAGCTCAGAGGTCACCTTGGCGGAGCATTGAGCACACTGCAAAGAACCGCCCCCATGCCCGATTCCCCTTCGGGCTGTCCCTTCTGCAGGGTCCTCTCACTTCCTGCTCAGGGGCTCGTGTGGCTCACAGTGTGTCCGCAGGACCTAGACCAGGGCTTGGCACATGCTGGGGGCTCAATAAATACTGGGGAGGAGGCGGTCACTCCCAACAGAGCAGATCCTAGGACTTCGATCTTGTAAAATAGCAACCTATATAAATGAAGGAAGGAATGAGCAAACGAGTGAATTTGTGAATGGTTAAGTATCACACTTAGGGTTCTCGCCCTGGCTGCATGTGAAAATCCCCTGGGAGCTTCTGGAAACAAGGGGGCCCGGACCCCACCCCAGACCAATGTGAAGCAGAATCTCTAGGGAGTGCAGCCTGAGCATCCTTGGGTTTGAAAATCTCTGCCTCCCACCCCACCTCGTTCAGATGCACAAAAGGGGTCCAGAACAGCTGACCGACGACCCCTGGGGCTCCCGATCCAGGAGATGAAAGGAGTGTCCTCTGTCTCATCGTCCAGTCTCACGTGGCAGCATCAGGTAGCGACCATGAGAGGAGGCAGAGCGGGCTTGACGGGATCTGGCTTTGAAACCGCGTCAACACTGTCTTCCCAGGAAGGGAAGGCACAGAGCCCACATCCTCGCCACTCCGTGTGGCCCACGGACCAGCCGCGTCGGATCCCCTAGATGCCTGTGGGAAGCACAGCATCTCAGGCCCTCCTCCATAAAAGTCTGCACCTTATCCATTGCCCCAGCAGTTCCTGGCACATTCGAGCCCCCATGGCACTGTGCTGGCACATGTCCAAGGCGCAGGGTCATCCCACCCGTCCCCGCGTCTTGCACACACCCTCCCAGGGTGCTGGGGCTGCCCCTTAAGGGCCTCACTTTCCTCACCAGCAAATAAGGGTGAGCAAATAAGCGTGCTTCAACTAGTAGCAGTGAATAGACCAGGGCACCAACAGGCAGGGCACTGCCTCGTCAGCCAGAAACAATGAGGCTTCGTGACCCGAAGTGCGAGGAACCGGGGAAAGTCAAGGACACCGCCCGGAAAGAACCGGCAAATGTCTGCTCAGCCCCAGCCAGAGGCCGGAAGCGCGCTGGTCAGTTACCAGTGGGAGCACCTCGTCCATCGGCCCGTCGTTGCCCACCCTGGGCTCCGCCGGCCGATCCCACCCACCTGCCCCTCCTTGCTGAGCTCTCCTCCGAGCCAGGTCCGTGGGCCCGAGCCCGTCCGCAGCCCCCGGAGCCGGGCTGCACGCCACCACGCCGACCTCTCTCCCGCTTCTCAAGGTTCCCTCCAAAGCCGCCCTCGACCTCGGTGTGTGAAGACCCAGAAGAAAATCCCCCAGATAAGAAACAACCTCTTATCTCCAAGGGTGCTATTTTTGGGCAAAGTACTTCTCATGGGCCCGACTGCAGACACGATTTGGGCCAGATTGAGCATATTTGTGATACTCTGAGGGTTTCTGCTGTCTCTGAGCACAGGTTTCTCCCCTCTCCTGGCCCACCTCTCTGCCCTTCCCAGATGCTCTTCATCAAGCTGCGAGAGGAAACTGCTGCAGGTTATGATTTCTCGGTTTCTGCCTAAAGCACATGCAACTGGAAGAACAAAGTGTGGGCCTCAGGGGGTAATCCTGGAGCCCTGGGCCCGTTCCCGCCACCCCACCCCCCACCCCCGCCCCGGTCATTCCAGCAGCCTGCAAATGTCAGTGGAGCATCTCCCATGGGCCAGGGAATATTTCATTTGAAACAACCATCCTAGGAGGATTCACGACCGCCATCACAGGGAGGCAAAGCTAGGTTTGAGCAGGTGTAGATAACCAAACATGGCTGTATGGTCAGGAAGTAGGGCTGGGATTTGAACCCAAGACCTTACCTTTCCCATGGAAGCGGCAATCCCTCCGTGCTCGCATCTGGACCCTAAGGCTCCGGTCCTTCTGGTAACAAGGGAATTACATTCCACCCGCTGCTGCTGCCTCCAATTGAAAGGACAGAGTTGCTGTTTACAGGGAGTCAGGAAGTCTGCGGGAGGAGCAGGTTTGGATGGGAGGGTGACAGTTATTTTGCAGAAGTTAGGGCTGAGCTCCCTTACTGGGCATCCCAGCAAGGTTTTGAGGCAGGTGGATGTGGCGAGCCCCAGTTGGAGAGACAAGGCCTGAGGGAGGTCGTCAGTGACCTGGTCAAGAGTGAATTCAGAGGCATGGGGAGGGTGAAAGGCTGCCCAGAGCAGGTTTCAGATCCTGCTCCTCACCACAGTTCTAGAACGAATCCTCAGATGCTCCCATTTCCCTGGCCCCTCAGTTTCTATCGTCCTCTCTCGCCATTTAATGATTCTGAAGTGTGTGGCTCACTGGTCTATGGTAGACACGCAGTGCTGTCAATCATCACCACCATCTACCTCCACAGCATCTCATCCCCTCCCCCGAAGCACCCCACACCCATGAGCTGTCACTCCCCACTCCCACTCTCCCCGGCCCCCAGCAACCACTGATCTACTTTCCATCCCCATGGATTCACCTGACCAGGACATTTCAGATCAACAGAGTCCCACAATGCGGGACCTTTTGCCTCTTTTGACACAGTGTTTTCAACGCTCACTCATGTATCCATACTTCATTCCTTCCTATGGCGGAATGGCATTCCCATGCTATGCATGAGCCACACTTTATCTAGCCCCTTGTGGATGGACATTTGGGTTTTCCCCACTTGTTGGCTACCATGAGTGATGCTTCTACGAATATTTGTGTGCAAGTGTTTACACAGACATGTGGTTTCAATTCTCTTGAGTCTGTACCTAGAAGTGGCATTGCTGGGTCATAGGGCGACTCGATGTTTAACTTTTTGAGGAACCGGCAGGCTGTTTTCCACAGTGGCTGCACCATTTTACAATCCCCCAGCTGTGTGTGAGGGTGGTTGGGCCTTTCTGAACTGTAACTTCTCATCACCCTGATCTCATTCCTTGTGTGTGCCCATGTGTGTGGGTGGGGAGTGTGATCCACCGAAGTGGACCCTAACTCTTTAGACTCTAAGTTTGGAGAAGTCTGTTTCGTCGAGCAGGCCATAGATTATCATGGCGGTCTGTGACTTCCATGTTCTGGACCAAGGTCTCTGAGGGAAGGGGCAGGAGGTCCCAGGAACCCCCATAATGCTCTCACTTCCAGGGTGGGAGAGAAAGAAGCCTGCTTACTCATCAAAACCACAAAGGAATGTCCAGAATAGAGAAATCCAGAGACATAAAGTAGATTGGTGATTACTCAGGGCTGGGGGCAGGGCATGGGTACACAGTTTCCTTTTGAAGTGATAAAAAATTCTCACATTGACAGAGGTGATAGTTACGTGTATCTGCCTATACTAAAAACAAATGAATTATACACTTGAAATGGGTGAATTGTATGACATGTGAATTATATCCCCCAAATAATTTTTAAAACACACACACACAAGGGAGACTGGAGAAATTTGGGGACAGAAACCAAAGAAATCAAGTTCTCCAAAGTGACACTGAGATGCCCATCTTGTTTGTACAAGTCTGCAGCATGTTCCTGCAGTCTTGACCTTGGCCTTGACCTCATGCACATCTTTTAGGTTTATGCCTCAACTTCCCACCTGGAGGAGGAGTTTGAAATCTCAGCAGGTCTGAGGGGGTGGAGGAAGGAGGGTGGGAAGGATGGGGCGGCGCCTGGGTGGGTTACCACGGTCTTGGCCGCCCTCTGGTGGGCACTGGGCCTGAGCCACAGAAAGGGGCATCAAGAAGGACCAGCCCGCCAGGCACACTCTCCCAGCCAGCAAGGGTACCTCTGAGTGACTGAGTCCCTTTGTACCCAAAGAAGCCTCTGTGTGCCTCCTCTTTTTTAATTTTTAAAACCTTTTTTATTACGGGTCATTTATATGGAGAATTGCAAACATATTTTTAAAAATAGAGAAATAGTCTAATGAACACCCCCCCCCATAAACCCCTCCCTTCAACAATTACCAACATGTGGCCAATTTCATTCTCATTTCATCTTGACCCCCATCCCTTCTCTCCAACTGTATTATTTTAAAGCAAACCCCAGATAGTATATTATCTATCTGTAAATATTTAGGCATCAATATTTGCATAAAAGATAAGGACTCTTTTTAACATCGCCACAATACTATTATCACACCTAAAAAAAATTCTTCAACATTATTCAATTCTCAGTGTCATGTTATCAATAGTTTCATCAATACCAAAAATGTTTCTTTCCTTCTTTTTTTTTTTAAACAATCTGTTTGAATCAGGATCCACTGAGCTTGGTTGATCTGCCACTTAAATTTCTCTTTATAGGGGCGTCTGGGTGGCTTGGTCAGTTAAGCGTCTGACTCTTGATTTCAGCTCCAGTCATGATCTCAGGGTCGTGGGCTCTGTGCTGGGTGTGGAGTCTGCTTGGGATTCTCTCTCTCTCCCTTCTCCCTCTGCCCCTCCCCCTGCTCAAGCTCTCTCTCAAAAAATTAATAAATAAAAATAAAATTTATCTTTATAGTCTCTCTGTTCATCTTGCAATTAGTTGAAGAAACTTGCTTTCCTATGTTTTCTAGCTTTGTTGAAGTATAATAGGCAAAAATTTTCTACATTTAAGGTGTATGATGTGAAGATTTGACATATTCATACACCATGAAATAATCACCACAATCAGGTAATTAACATGCCCATCACGTCACATAGCTGCCCGTGTGTGTTGAGAACACCGAAGAGCTATTCCCTTAGTGTTTTCCTATTTTAACACATAATTTAAATTTGCAAGTGGCCTGGGATTGTTCATGTTAATGAACAGAGGGAACCAAGGCACATCCCCACCATGTTTTATGGTCGGAGCTACAGAGGTCTTTATATATATATATATATATATATATATATATACTTTTTAAAATTTATTTATTTGGGTGGGGAGAGAGCACAAGGGGCAGGGTAGAGGGCAGAGGGAGAAGGGGAGAAGCAGCAGAGGGAGAGGGGGAAGCAGACACCCCCCTGAGCAGACAGCCCCACACAGGGAGGGGTGGGGCTCGATCCTAGGATGCTGAGATCATGACTTGAGCCGAAGCCAGATGCTTAACTAACTGAGCCACCCAGGAGCCCCGCTACAGAGGTTTTCTTGGCCCTTTCTCCCCCAGTTTCCCCAGCTCTCTGTGGTTCTAATTCTTTTATCATAGAAAAACCATTTTTTTTAAAGATTTTATTCATTTATTTGACAGAGAGATAGCGAGAGCAGGAACACAAGCAGGGGGAGCGAGGGAGAGGGAGAAGTGGGCTCCCCGCTCAGCAGGGAGCCCGATGTGGGGCTCGATCCCAGGACCCTGGGATCATGACCTGAGCTGAAGGCAGACGCTTAACGACTGAGCCACCAGGCACCCCAGAAAAACCATTTTTTTAAAACAGAAATGCATCTGGGGTGCCTGGGTGGCTCAGTCGTTAAGCGTCTGCCTTCGGCTCAGGTCATGATCTCAGGGTCCTGGGATCGAGCCCCGCATCGGGCTCCTTGCTCCGCGGGAAGCCTGCTTCTCCCTCTCCTTCTCCCCCTGCTTGTGTTCCCTCTCTCTCTATGTCTCTCTCTGTCAAATAAATAAATAAAATCTTTTTTAAAAAGAAAAAATAAATAAACAGAAATGCATCTGAGAGACAATGTCAGAGAAAAAATTTAAAATACTGCCCAACCTACCTCTTTTAAATGACCTGAGCCTAAAATTTCTCAAAGTCCTGAGATTTCTGAGCCTGTGAAGGATAATTCTGTCTGTGAAGACAGCCGTGTGAAATGCGAAGAACCAGGCGAGCCTGAATCTAGGTTTGAGCAGATGAGGCCCCTGCTCAGCTCCTTAGCTTGGCCACAGTCTACACTGGGAGCCCTTGACTTTTCTCTCTGAGCTGCCCCTCTTCCCTGAGCTCAGGTGCCTCGCTCTCCTTCCAGAACAACTTGCCATTCTCGATCCCTGAGGGCCCTATCACATAGCCCGTGTGCCAGAGCGGCACCGTGACTCCAAGACAACACCAATGACGTCAAATGTTGTAAGTGACTGAGGTGTCACTTTGGGTCAACTGTGCCCTTTGAAGTTCAGATAAACACGGCTCAAATGCCCTGATTTCACAACCCACTCAGGTCTAGACTGAAACCCAAACACGGACACACCATAGCTTCCAGTTTTCCGCGCCCAGTGGTCCCCACTCTGCTCTCCCAGCTGGGGGTGTTGGCTCCATTTGCTTCCAGTCAGTTCACCAGTATACTCCAGAATCCAGTCACACTCAGGCTATCCTGAGATTAATAACCTTCACCAAGATCAAAGACCCAGATTGGGGTGAGGTCGGGGGTGGGGGCGCCCTCAACAGAGGGCTATAGGGTGGCTATTTTGCTGGGCTAGGGCACATTTGCATGAAAGATATCATCCGCCATCTGAAGACGGCACCAGAAAACCATCCTTAAAGATGTTATTCATCGGGGCTCCTGGGTGGCTCAGTTGGTTAAGCGACTGCCTTTGGCTCAGGTCATGATCTGGGAGTCCCTGGATCGAGTCCCGCATCGGGCTCCCTGCTCAGCAGGGAGTCTGCTTCTCCCTCTGACCCTCCCCCTCTCATGTACTCGCTCTCTCTCATTCTCTCTCTCTCAAATAAATAAATAAAATCTTCAAAAAAAAAAAAAGATGTTATTCGTAAATACTTTATCCTCACAAATTGGTTACCTGATAGGGTTTTTTGGTTTTTTTTTTAATGCAATCTAGGGGCACCTGAGTGACTCAGTCATTAAGCATCTGCTTTCGGCTCAGGTCATGATCTCAGGGTCCTGGGATCGAGCCCCACATCGGGCTCCCTGCTCAGCGGGAAGCCTGCTTCTCCCTCTCCCACTCCCTCTGCTTGTGTTCCCTCTCCCGCTGTGTCTCTCTGTCAAATAAATAAATAAACTCTTTTAAAAAATAAAATAAGGGGCACCTGGGTGGCTCAGTCATTAAGCATCTACCTTTGGCTCAGGTCATGATCCCAGGGTCCTGGGATCGAGCCTCACATCAGGCTCTGCTCAGCGGGAAGCCTGCTTCTCCTTCTCCCACTCCCCCTGCTTGTGTTTCCCCCTCCTCTCCGTGTCTCTCAAATAAATAAATAAAAATCTTTTTTAAAAACTTTAAAAAAAAATAAAATAAAATGGAATCTAGAATTTCCCCCTAATGGCCAATCAATTATTTCACCAGTATTATCGCTTTCTCTTAATGTCTTCCTTTCCTGAAGTAAACAGTAGTACCATCAGCTTGGGAATTTGAAACACATCCTTCTTCACATTTTTTTATACTTATTTGGGGTTTCTGGAGATGGAGGGTGGGTAAAGCCCTGCCACTCTCTCCTTGCCATCACCCACCCCAAGTCTTGGTACTTGGCTTCATTCAAAAACCACATGGAAGCGCCCTACCCTGAACTTCCTGCCCCTTGAGGAAGGGTCCCAAGAGAGGACCTCTTCGTATACCCAACCCTTGCAACTGATTTTGTGGGGTGCGTTCCCCTGGGCTGGTGCAGGCTCTCCAGAGGGGAGAAAGATTGGCTCCCTCCACCTCTGGGGATGTGTCCTGGGAGATCCTGAGGGGCATGGGGTGGTAGGGGAGGGGTGGGGGAGGCGTGGAGACAAAGAGGAGTGATCGCCATCCCAGGAAAGGTTGGTTATGGGTGGATGAAGGAGTTTGGAGCACAATCCTGCATGCTGACCCCCAAGCACCCACTAATCCTGTCCTGAGAATGGTGGCCCAAGACCTGAGAGGAGGAATCTGGAAGAAAACTCAGTGTGGCCACCTTTGGGAACGCTTGATGAGTGTATCATAGCGCCCACCCCGGCAAAGCCTCAGGGACTAGTGTGGCCACCAGGGGGCGTAGTGACACCTGCAGGAACCACAGGGAATTGGCAAGTCCTCCTGGGACCACTAACTAGCTGTCCACACTGAGCCATCCACCTGTGTCACCTCGGTAATCTTCACCGGCGCTGGCCAGAGGTCTAATAACTACCCCCATTTTACAGATGGGCACCGACTCGCCGAGTTTCCCAGGTTTACAACCATCACCATCAGCCCCCCATCGTCCCCTACCAGGCCTGTAGACATTGAGAATGACCTGGGCAGGCCTGGATGAGGGAAAAACTGCAGTCCTCTGCCTCCTTAGGCAGCCTCTCCCAGAGGCTCTTCTCCTGCGAGCCCCATTGTCCCTTCTACTCCCAGCTAAGTGGGCTGGTGAGGGAGGTAAGGGGGTGCTCAGTGAAGGGTTTTTGGCTGAGCGAGTAATTTATTTTAATAGACTTTATTTTTAGAGCACTTTTGGGTTCACAGCAAAACTGAGCAGAAGGTACAGAGATTTCCCATATACTCCTGCCCCCACACATGCACAGCCTCCCCCATTCTCAGCACCCCTCACCAGGGTGATGCCTTTGAACCCATATTGACACATCATCACTTAAAGTTCATAGTTCACTTTGGGGTTCGCGCTCAGTGTTGTACATCCTAAGGGTTTTGGCCAATACATAATGACATGCATCTACCATTGTAGTATCTTATAGAGTAGTTTCACTGCCTAAAAATCCCCCCCCGTCAATGCTTCCTCCCTCCCCCTGACACCTGGCAACCACAGATTCTTGTACTGCCTCCATAGTTTTGCTTTTTCCAGAATGTCACATAGTTGGAATCATACAGCACGTAGGCTTGATTTCAGATTGGTTCCTTTCACTTAGTAATATGCATTTAAGTTTCCTCTATGTCTTTTCAGGGCTTGATCGCTCATTTCTTTTTAACCCTGAGTAATATTCCATTGTCTGAATGTTCCACAGTTCATTTTTCCATTCATCTACCGATGGACATCTTGATAGCTTCCAAGTTTTGGCAATTATGAATAGAGGTCCTATGAACATCTGTGTGTAGGTTTCTGTGTGGACACTGTGTAGACAAGGAGTGCAATTGCTGGGTCACATGGTAAGAATATGTTTAGTTTTGTAAGAAACTGCCAACCTGTCTTCCAAAGTGGACGCACCATTTTGCATTCCCACCAGAAATAAATGAGAATTACTTATGCTCTACATCATCCCAGCATTTGGTGTGGTCAGTGTTCTGGATTTTGACCTTTCTAATAGGTATATTGTAATATCTCATTGTTGTTTTAATTTACAATTCCCTAATGACACATGATGTTGAATATCTTTTCACATGCTTATTTGCCATCTATCTATCTTCTTTGGTGAGGTATCTGTTCAAATCTTTTGCCCAATTTTTTTTAAGATTTTATTTATTCATTTGACAGAGAGAGAGCATGAGCAGCAGGGGAGAAGGCAGAGGGAGAGGGAGAAGCAGACTCCCCACTGAGCAGGGAGCCTGACATGGGGCTCAATCCCAGGACCCTGGGATCATGACCTGAGCCAAAGGCAGACGCTTCACCAACTGAACCACCCGGGTGCTCCTGCTATAGGTTTTCAGTGGACATTTTTTATCAAGTTGAGGAAGTTCCCATCTATTCCTAGTTTGCTGAGAGTTTTTAATCATGAGTGAGTGTTGGATTTTGTCAAAAGCTTTTTCTGCATCTAGTGTTGTGATCATGTGATTTTATTTCTTTAGCCTGTCGATGTGATGGGTTACATCAATTGATTTTTGAATGTTGAACCAGCCTTGTACTTGGGACAAATCCCACTTGATCATGGTGCTGAGTGAATAATTTCATGTACTAGCCCTGTGACAGTGTATGGTTCCCCTATGCTCTATGCCACACCCACCCACTCCATCGAAATTGACCCAGGAGAATATGATATTTTTGCTGACTCAGACTTCTTTTTTTTTTAGATTTTATTTATTTGAGAGAGAGAGAGAATGAGAGAGAGCACATGAGAGGGGGGAGGGTCAGAGGGAGAAGCAGACTCCCCGCCGAGCAGGGAGCCCGATGCAGGACTCGATCCCGGGACTCCAGGATCATGACCTGAGCCGAAGGCAGTCGCTTAACCAACTGAGCCACCCAGGCGCCCTATGTTTGCTGACTCAGACTTCTAATTTGGAGGACTCCCTCCTTCCCTCAGTGGGACCACTCCCATCATTTCAGAGCAGGTAGATGTGGTCAGAAGCCCACAGTCCCGACACTTTCCTCCTGTCTCCTCTATCTCAGGGCTCTGCCCTCAGGCTCGCCCACTTGAACTGGGGGTCACCCCACACCTTATGCAACAGAGAAAGGGCAAGTCTGGATCACCCTTTTGTGGACTCTACATCCCCTACGTGGTGAGGGGCAGAGCCCCCAGGCCCACACCATGTCTCCAGCTGTCTTTTCAGCCTCACTTCCTCTTACCTCTTCACTCCAACTCCCAGCCCCTAAAAATTTGCCTACTACAAATCCACAGGTGGTGTGTCCACCCTGCAAATAGGTATTGAGGGCCCTGTTGTGTCTGATTCTTTTTTTTTTTTTTAAAGCTTTTATTTATTTATTTATTTGAGACAGAGAGAATGAGAGACAGAGAGCATGAGAGGGAAGAGGGCAGAGGGAGAAGCAGCCTCCCCGCCGAGCAGGGAGCCCGATGCGGGACTCGATCCCGGGACTCCAGGATCATGACCTGAGCCGAAGGCAGTGGCTTAACCAACTGAGCCACCCAGGCGCCCTGTTGTGTCTGATCCTAAGCCCAGTTCTGAGATACAAGGCCAGTAGACCCAGTCCCTGCCCTCAGGAGCAGACAGTGCAAGTGCACAGAGATGTGAGTAAACAAACCACTATAACAATGGGGGATCATTGCCAGAGCGGCGGGGGGGGGGGGGGGGGGGGGGGGCGGTTGCTTGGCTTTGTTGGTCGGGCGACCGCCTCCCGCTCAGGTCATGATCTGGACTCCGGGGATCGAGTCCCGCATCGGGCTCCCTGCTCGGCGGGGAGCCTGCTTCTCCCTCTGACCCTCCCCCATCTCGTGCTCTCTCTCTCTGTCTCATTCTCTCTCTCAAATAAATAAATAAAATCTTTGAAAAAAAAAAATTCTTCCTGGATTCTTACCACTGCAAACTTGTATTCATCCTGCAAAGCCCAGCTCAAATGTTCCCTCTTCCATGAAACCTTTCTTGGTTGTCCCTTCTGCCCCAGCAGAACGAAGTGCCCCTTCATCTTTGCATTTGTAGCATTTGGTGCATGCGCCAAGCCCCACCTCCAATGCACACTGTGCTAGATGGTCCTGACCCCAAGTACAACTCCCTGGGATAGTGTGGTGTTGGTCCCCAGGGTCCCTATGTGGCCACCATGTCACTTTCTCGCTGTGCCCCTTCTTTCTGCAGCAAACGCTTCAGTCACCAGCCTTCTCCCAGGACCGGCCTCTCATCGTGGAGATTAGAGACTCCTGGAAGGCAGGCAATGGTACTGGAGCACTTTGGAGGTTTGAACGGGGTTGCCCTGTATGGATGAGCAGGGCGTGCACAGCACACGTCGAAGAGACTGCTGTTCACATCATGAACGTGCTGGACATCCTAGATTTGTATGTTTATTGCACCCATTTCCTGACAGTGAAGGATCTTGAGGAAGGGATGCCTCTTGCTAATTCTCTCAGGACAAGGGCCCTGGGCCTGAGGTAGCCGAGGCTGGAGGGAGCCAACTGCCTTGCTCACGGAACCACAATGAGGACACTGGGCCAGCGAAGATGAGAGAAGGGGGTGGGAGGGCAGAGCATGCTTCAGGAGCAGTAGCAGCTCCACGGTTCCCTTTGCACTGTACTTTCTGCTCCCGGTGGTGCCCACTGGCCAGGGGCAAGTGGCTACTGATTAACAGAGGCCTCTAGGCAGCTGGGTGCAGCTTTGCAATGAGCCGTGGGCACGTAAACTTTTCAAAGTCAAATGTGGGTAAAGAGGCATCGAGCACAGAAGTTAAGAACGAGGCTCATGGAGTGTGGACAGCTGTGGGTTCAGCCCCAGCTGTGTGTGACCTCGGACGACTTAGCTAATTTCTCAGTTGCCACATCTGTGGGATGTAGGGTAGCAAGGGCACCCACCCCATGGGTAAATCGCTTAGCACAGGGAGCCTCGATTACCAGTGACCATGAAAGACTAAAACAGTGGTAGGAGGGGGGACCCGAGCAACCCCAGGGGCAGACTCTCCCCTCAGGCCCAGGAGACACTAGGCCTTGATACTTTTAGGAGCTTGCAAAAATGTTTTAATTGCTTTATAAAATCAGGGGAAAAAATGAATATATTACTAGTAAATATATAATAGTATATCCAGCCCGAATTATGTTTATCTTTATCCTGACACGGTTATAAAATGTAACTTTTAATAATTTCTTTATGGAAAAAAAGACCGACGAAAGCAAAAGCACCCAGGGCCCACGGAAGTCATAGCACATCCCTGAGCCCCACAGTGCACATTCTTGGAGGCCTTTTCTCTGGGAACCTCAGTCCACTTGGCAAATAACAATGAAGTTCTTATATGTCCCTCTCTGAGAAGGACGTAATCCAGGACAAATTCTAAGCAGATGCTCTTGGGAGCCCGTGGCCCTCCCTGCTTCCTTCCTACCATGAAGGGATTTGTGCCCAGGGGACCGTGGAAGACAAAAGCGCCCAGTTGAACCTTTGAGGCCTTGACAATGAGTGGTGAGCCAGTATTGATCCAGCGATTTGATTCTGGGTTCACCTGACTCTGTTCCAATTCAGATTCTCATTGGAAAGAGAAAAGGCTTGGCACTGGAGACTGAAACAAGCCAGTCTGATCCAGGACCGCAGGTGGAGGCCAGGGTCATGAAGAGTGGCTCCGCACCTGGCCGCAGAGAAGAAGCCAGGCGCCCAGGCCGTCCCACCAGGACCAGCTCTCCCCTTTGGCGTCAGGGAGCAGAGGAAGGGCGCTGATGACTTTCATGGGCGCACACGTGCTGGCCTGACAGAGCATTTCTCTCCTGCCTCGGGCGCTTCAGAGGTTGGCAGGGGCGGAAGGAGCTGCTGAAGGAGAGGTCCTTCTGGGCAGGGCAGCAGGAGACTCCCAGGGTCATTTCCAGGCCTGGAACTTAAGGCTTGGATTTAACCCCTTAGCCCCCGCCCCAACCCCCCAGCCCCTCAGGTCCCTGCAGTGCTAGCTGGTGCAAGGAACCTCAGATCTCAGGGGCGGGCCAGGCAGAGGCTGTATGTGTTCCAGTCCCAGGGCGTGAGTACGACAGAGCCAAGGGCAGGAGCCCTGGGGAAGCTGATTACCCCGCCCGTCCTGATCCGGCCCGGCCAGACCACCCAACCGGTCTTCACTTTCCTCTCTCGAGGGCCAAGTGGGGAATATACTAGCATCCACCGTGCGGGTTAGTCCAAGGATTAGACGGCGTAAGTAGGTTAATGCTTAACCTACATAGTTCCTGGCATGTGGCAAATGCTGCTTTATTTTAAAATAAATACATTATAGATGAGGTACAGAGACTCGGAAGGACCATATTGATTTCCTGTGACTGCTGTAACAAATGACCCGTCAGTGGGCGGCTTAAACCAACAGAAATGGATTCCCCCACAGTGACAGAGGCTGCAAGTCAGAAATCAAATGTCCACGGGACCTGGCTCCCTCCGGCTGCTGGCAGCTCCAGGTGATCCTTGGCTTTTGCCAGGCCACCCCAACCCCCGTCTCCTCTCCACATGGCCTTCTGAACTGGGTGTATCTGCCCTTCTTTTATAAGAAACCAGGCATTGGACATAAGGCCCACCCCGAGGATCCAGGGTGATCTCCTCTAGAGATCCTTAACTTAATTACATCCACAAAGATCCTTTTCCCGGATAAGCCCCTTCACCGTTCACAGGTCCTGAGAGCTCATATTTTGCGGGGCCACCATTCAACGTGGCACAAGGCCTAATGCCCATGTGAGTTAATGGTGACAGGAACCTCAGATCTCAGGGGCGGGCCAGGCAGAGGCTGTATGTGTTCCAGTCCCAGGGTGTGAGTACGACAGAGCCAAGGGCAGCAGCCCTGGGGAAGCTGATTACCCTGCCCATCCTGATCCGGCCCGGCCAGATCACCAGCTCCTTCATCGTCCGCTGCTGGTGGACAGGGAGAACTGGGCAGCAGGAAATCCACACAGTGTCCAGATTCACCACGAACCTGCTGAGAGGTCCCAAGTGAGGCCAGAAAGTCTGCAGGTAGAGCTGGAACTTGAGGGAGAGTGAACTCTTCGTAATCACTCTGCCAACCTGTCTGGCCTCCCTCCTCAGCCCCCTGTGACCCGTCACTCTCAGTGAGAACCGATGCATCCAACACTGGGTGTGAGACACTCGCCCTCAGCTTAGCTTCTGGAATCGAGTTCTTTGGCTGCTTTGTGGCTGTTTCTTTTCTTTTTTTTTTTTTTTTAAAGATTTTATTTATTTATTTGAGAGAGAGAATGAGATAGAGAGAGCATGAGAAGGGGGAGGGTCAGAGGGAGAAGCAGACCCCCTGCCGAGCAGGGAGCCCAATGCGGGACTCGATCCTGGGACTCCAGGATCATGACCTGAGCCGAAGGCAGTCGCTTAACCGACTGAGCCACCCAGGCGCCCATTGTGGCTGTTTCTTAACTCGGCTGCTGTAATCGCGTCTGCGCTTGATCTGGCAAGAGTCCTGCAGATGGGGCAAAAATTCTGTCGCTTGCAAAACTGTCCCAGGTTGCAATCCTGAGTTCGTGTCTTAGAGTGGAGAGAGATGACAATCAGGAGCTGAATCATGTGATTGTTTTTGGTTTGTGCACAACCTGTTCCGGTGTTGTTGTTGTTGTTGTTTTTTAGATTTATTTATTTCTGGGGCACCTGGGTGGCTCAGTTGGTGAAGTGTCTGCCTTCGGCTCAGGTCATGATCCCAGGGTTCTGGGATGGAACCTGGTGTCGGGCTCCCTGCTCGGTGGGGAGCCTGCTTCTCCCTCTCCCTCTCCCTGCATCTCCCCCTGCTTGTGCTCTCTCTGTCAAATGAATAAGTGAAACTTTTTTTTTTTTTTTAAAGATTTCATTCATTTATTTGAGAGAGTGAGCAAGAGAGAGCGAGCACGGAGAAGGAGCAGAGGGAGAGGGAGAAGCAGACTGCCTGCTGAGCAGGGAGCCTGCACGACATGGGGCTGGATCCTGGGACTCCAGGATCATGATCTGAGCCGAAGACAGACGCTTCACCAACTGAGCCTCCCATGCGCCCCTATTTATTTATGTTAGAGAGAGAGAGAGGGAGTACAAGTGGGAGGGTCAGAGGGAGAGGGAGAGAGAGAATCTCCAGCAGACCTCCCTCTGAGCGAGGAGTCCGACAGGGGCTCGAGCTCACGACCCTGAGATCACGACCTGAGCCGAAATCAAGAGTTGGACATTGAAAGGATAGAGCCACACAGGCGCCCCACACCTGTTCCCTTTTCATTCCCCCTCGGTTTCCAGGACCTCACAGATGTGCGCCACCAGCCCCGAGTGTAATGTGGTTTTATGCCCTTTGAATAGGCCGCCTCCTCTGGTCCTGAGTTGATCTAAAGCTGCTCCACCCAAGCTGGGGTTGTCATGAAAGTGCCAGTTTACACAGTGACAGCTCCCTGTTGTGCATGTAAGTATTACTAATCTAAACGAAGACTGCCTTAAAGCAGTCAGAGAGGGTTTTATTTTGTTTCAGTTTTTAGCGACAGCTTTATCGAGCTGTAGTTTACATACCGTTCAGTTCACCCACTTAAAGTGTACAATTCGCTTTTGGTATATTCACAGGTAGGTGCGACCATCACCACCACAGTCAATTCTAGAGCATTTTTACCCGAAGAAGAAGCCTTAAGCATCACCCACTCATTCTGCTTCCCCTCAGTTCCTAATAACCACTCATCTACTTTCCTTTCCGTCTCTATGGATTTACCTATTCTGGACATTTCATATAAATGGAATCATCTAATATGCGGCTTTTTTGTGTGTCTAGCTTCTTTCATGAGGCGTACTGTTTTCAAGGTTCATCCACGCTGTAGCAGGTGACAGACCTTCTTTCCTTTCTATGCTGAGTAATATCCCATCATGAGGATAGACCACATTTTGTTTATCTGTTCATCACTTGATGGACATTTGGGTTTTTGTGCTGTTTGGCTATTATGAATAATGTTGCTATGAGTGTTCGTGTCAGCAAGTTTGTGAAGTATTGCGTTTCTTTTGGGACCACAAGTAGAAAATGTGCAAATGTCCTTAAGAGAACCATGGGCACCGTCTGGCCTGCTCACCAGGAGAACTTGGGTCATGAATTCTTTCCAGAGAGAGAAGGGACCTCTGTGCACAGAGAGGGGGTGCCTCTTAAGCGTCGGGGACCCTAGCAACAGTCCTCTAATGGTCAATGTTTTTGCAAAATTTGCAAAAGTGAGATATTCAACAACAATCAGTTAAATATTGCTTCTTTCCCTTTGGACTCCCCCTCCAATTCACTCCCCCTCCTGTCGGGGGGGGGGGGGGGTCCTGCATGACAATGGCTGCGGGCCATGCTTGGGGACTGGGGAGGGGACAGGGAGCTGTGTTTCCTGGCATGCATTTATATGGGCCATAGCCAAGTCCGTTATGCTAAGTGTCTGCAGACAAGGCTTCCAGAAATGCTTCCACCACTCACTGCAGCTCGCCCCACATGGCGACGAGGCGTAGGGTCAGAGAGGGTGCAGCCAGAGGTAGGAGAAAGAATGCCAGCAGCCTGCCGGCCCCCTGATTCACTTTTAAATGATTTTTTTTTAAGTTTTTATTTATTTAAACAAAATGTTTTTATGGCCCCCCGCTTTGGGATGACTTCTAGTACCGTGGGGGGCGGCAAGAGAATGAGGGTGCTGTGGGTCCCGCGGTGTTGGAGGCGCCTGTGAGAACACCTGGCGGGAGGTCCCGGGGAGAGCAGGAGGAACTCAGCGAAGACAAGTCTGGGCGCGGTGTCCACGGGGGTGGGGGTGGGGCCGGCATGCGGTGCTTATTAACGCCGGGGAGGAAATGAGTCACGGGGAGAGACAGTGTGGGGGAGAAGCGCGGGCTGGGCTTCCTCACCAGGAGGTGGCCAGGGGCGGATGGAGGGTCCTCTGGGTTTAGCAACAAGGAAGCCATAGGTGACCTTGGCAGGAGCAGTGTCAGTGGCTAGAGTCAGGCTGAGGACAAATCCAGAGTTTGGGGGACACATGGGGTGCCATGGTGGGAGGAACCCAACGTGATTGGGGAGAAGGTTTTTCAAAGATGCTAAGTGCCAGAGGGCAGGAACGCACAGGGAAAGTCAAGTTCAGTTAAAAGGGAGAAGAGGGAGAGCAATGGTTGCCAGGGTTGGAAGGGAAGCTGAGTAGGTGACGCACGGCGGGATTTGGCGGGCAGCGAACCTGTTCCGTGTGACACTGGGCATTTCAAAATCCCTGGCTCCAGGAGGGAGCCTTAATGGAGGCAAACTTTTAAAAACTCAATGAGGAGGATGAGAGGCAGACTGTGGTGAAGAATCCTAACTGTGTTACAAACGCGGGGCACGGCCGGCTGATGGGGGTGCCCACCCGACGTCATCTAACAAACCAGGGCTGAGCGGAGACCCGGGGATGAAGACGGAGGAACATGCGCAGAAGCCCTTGCTCGCTGCTGGTGACGTCATGCCTGGCGGTGTGCGGGCCAATGGTTCTGCGGCACCACGCGTGTGTGCCGGGACTAAATACACAAGACGGTGGGGGGGGGGGGAGAGCGGGAGCCAGGTCCTCGCTGTTGGAGCAGGAGTGACAGACAAGCACGGGGGATGCCCAGAAGGAACCCTGCGATGTGGGTCTAGAGTTGGAGACATCCCCACGAACTCGTGTTCAGCCTAATGTAAGTACAGACGATGAACACAGAAATCCTCGACATGCATAGACGCACAGGTTACTGAATTTGTGTGTGCATTTCCAGTTTTGTCCCTCGAGAGGGCTAGCAGCATGGCACCCAGTGGCAAGGAGCACACATGGCACCCAGATCTGGGTCTCTGGTCCCATTCTCAACAGCAGGGACCGGGGCTCCTTGGCGAAATGGCTGATGCCAGGGTGGGGGAGGGAATACATAAGAGCAGCCTCCCGACGTATCTTGTCGATCCAGAGCGTCGGAAGTGCTCGAAAAGCAGAACAGTGGGGGCTGTGTCAAAGAGACAGGGGCCAACTGAAAGCCCCTGGTGGCTAACGCTAGGACAATTTGAACAACAAAATAAATAGTGTAGTATTGATAACAACTCAAAGTGTGTAATAAATGTCCGTGAGTCCATACTTATGCAAATAAATGATTGATTAAGTACATAAATTGGAAAGACAAACCTCACGTACAGAGGAATTCTAAATAACAATGTAGATATGACCCCTCGAGAAGGTGAAGCATAACTCCCACGCTTTAAGTGTGGGCTGTGCATAGTGACTTCCTTCCAACAAGGACACCAAGGAAGTGGGGACAAAGAGGAACTCTCCAGTGGAGACACCTGGCAGACACCACCTCGGCCAGGTAACCAAGGTCAAACCAGCAGTGGTGAGTCATGTTGGTAGCAGGTACCCTTGATAGGGCATGATGAGAAGGGCACCGCCCCTCTGTGGTCTTCCTCCCCAAAACAAACAAGCCCAGTCTACTCATGAACAAAACATTGGATAATTCCCAGCTGAGGACTTTGGACAAAACACCTGCCCAGTACTCAGAACTGTCAAGGTCATGGGGCACCTGGGTGGCTCAGTCGGTTAAACGTCTGACTCTTGATTTCAGCTCAGGTTGTGATCTCAGAGTCGTGAGATTGAGCCCGTGGAGCTTGCTTAATATTCTCGCTCTCCCTCTTCTTCTGCCCCTACCCCTGCTCGTGCGTACGCACGCGCATGCACTCTCTCTCTCTCTCAAATAAATAAATAAATAAAAATCTTAAAAAAAAAAAAGAACTGTCAATCATCAAAAACAAGGAAAGTCTGAGGAACTGTCGCAGGCAAGAGGAGCCTAAGGAGCACAACAACCAAATGTGGTCTCCTGGATGGGCTCCTGGAACAGAAAGAGGATATTAAGTAAAAACTAAGGAAATCAGGAAATTTGAATAAAGTATGGACCTAAGTTAATAATAATGTGTCAATATTGGTCCATTAGTCGTAACAAACATACCATACTAACTGTAAGGTATCAATGGAGGGGAAACTGGGTTGGGAGGGGGGTGTTGTTAAGGGAACTCTCTGTACTATCTTTGTAACTTTTCTGTGAATTTAAATGATTCTAAAATTAAAAGTTTTATTAAAAAACAAAACTAAGGGGGCGCCTGGGTGGCTCCGTCGTTAAGCGTCTGCCTTTGGCTCAGGTCATGATCCCAGGGTCCTGGGATCGAGCCCCGCATCGGGGTCCCTGCTCAGCAGGGGGTCTGCTTCTCCCTCTCCCACTCCCCCTGCTTGTGTTCCTGCTCTCACTATGTCTCTCTCTGTCAAATAAATAAATAAAATTTTAAAAAAACAAAACTAAAATGCAGAAGACGAGCTCATCGGTGGAGCTGGAGGGGGTCGGGGAGCACTGGGCCAATAACAGGGAGGACCCCCTCCCACTGCACGGAAGGAAGGGAGGGGGTGGTGCTGCAGGGTCCCCAGCAGGAAGCCCCGGGAGTTTGAGGTGCACAGCCCCAACACCTGTTTTCTCTTTGAAGCCAAGCTGGGATCCTTTGAGGGCAGAAGGGGTTGGTGGGGCCTGAGCAAAAGGAGGTTTGCGGAGGCCACTGCTGGGCGGAGGAGAGAACCCAGCTGAGGACACGGCATCACCTACTGAGCTATGGAAAAATGAGCATTTTGTTTTCCTACTCTTGGAAAAAATAACGCAATTGTTTTCCCCTTCCTCTCTCTCCCCTCCTTGACACATACTATCTGGGCTTTGAGGCTAGAAACTCAGGGATTCTCTACTCTGGGACAAGTTCAGTTTTTTCAATTTCCCCCAAAAAGTTGAACTGTCTGAGGCTAGGGGCTTAGAGAAGCAGGGAAGGGCAGACTGAGGGCCCTGGAGGAAGGCTGCCTGGAGGAGGTGGGGGTGGGGCTGCGGCTTCAGCCAGAAGAGGGTGGCTAGGAGGTGGGGCTGATCAGCAGCAGCCCTCGAAGCCCAAGTTCCCTGGGTCCTGTCCCAGTGTCTGGGCCTCAGGACACCTTAGGACCCCCACAGGTGGGAAGGCGGGGGCTGCAGTGCCTAATAAAAAATTTCCCTTCTCGGGGCGCCTGGGTGGCTCAGTTGGTTAAGCCACTGCCTTTGGCTCAGGTCATGATCCTGGAGTCCCGGGATCGAGTCCTGCATCGGGCTCCCTGCTCAGCAGGGAGTCTGCTTCTCCCTCTGACCCTCCCCCGTCTCATGCTCTCTCTCTCTATCTCATTCTCTCTCTCAAATAAATAAACAAAATCTTAAAAAAAAAAAAAAAAGAATTTCCCTTCTCTGCCATATGACAGGGCCCAGAGCAGATACACTTTGATTTAAAGAAAATTAGGTGTGGGGCACCTGGGTGGCTCAGTCAGTTGAGCATCCGACTCTTGGTTTCAGGTCAAGGACACAATCATGATCTCAGGGTCGTGAGACCGAGCCCGAGTTGGGCTCCCAACTTGAGATTCTCTCCCTCTGCCCCTCCCCCTGCCTCTCTCTCTCTCAAATAAATACATAAAATCTTTAAAAAAATAAAATTGTGTCCCCTCCCAAATTCATATGTTGAAGTCCTAATCCCTAGTACCTCAGAATGTAAATGTATAGGCAGATAGGGCCGGTAAGGAGGTGATCAAGGCTCAGTGAGGTCATTTGGGTGGGAGCCCCTCGTCCAGTAGGACTGGTGTCCTCATAAGAAGAGAGAGACACCAGGGATGCCCACTCATGGAGGAAAGACCATGTTAGGATACAGGGAGAAGGAGGCCACCCGCACCCAAGCAGAGAGGCCTCCCAGGAAGCAAGACCTGGTGGCACCTCGATCTGGGACTCCCAGCCTCCGGAACTGGGAGGAAATACATTTCTGTGGTGTAAGCCCCCCTAGTCTGGGGCACTTTGTTAGGGCAGCCTGAGCAAACTGAGACATTAGGTAACCTGACATTGCTCGCTCTGAGAATAAGGGAGTGGCATTTACGGGGGGACAGGTATGCTCCTGAGCGCCACTGGCTTGGTGGCTGTCCAGAGGGCAATTTGCTGACGCCCTGAGCCCTAGCACATGGGTATGACCTGTGCTGTCCGTGACCGCCACTCCTCTGTGAAACCTTAGCATTGGTGCAGCCTGGATCTGGGAAGAGCCGCAGGTAAAGCTCTGTGTGAGGCCAAGTTACCTTGTCCACTTCATTCATTCATTCATTCATTCATTCATCACATATGTACAAATGCTCAGTGCCGCCCAGCGTTTTACCAGGTGCTACCGATGGGTGGCATTATTAACTGCTTTATCATCAGTATTCTAACCCAAGGCTCAGCAAACTTTCTCTAAAGTACCAACCAATAACTATTTTTAGCTTTGCAGCCATGCAATCTCTGTCTCAACTACACAGCTCTGCCTTTATAGGGAAGGCAGTCACAGACAATATGTAAATGAGTGGGCATGGCTGTGTCCCAATAAAACTTTATTTAAGGATGGAGAACTTTGAATTTCTAGTCTTACGTCATGAAATACTATTCTTCTTGTATTTTTCTTCCGACCCTTTAAAAAATGTAAAAACCAGGGCACCTGGGTGGCTCAGTGGGCTGAGTGTCTGACTCTTGATTTCGGCTCAGGTCATGATCTCGGGGTGGTGGGATCGAGCCCTGAGTCGGGCTCTACACTCAGCGTGGAGTCTGTTTGAGATTTTCTCCCTCTCTCTCTACCCCTCCCCGTGCTCGTTCACTCTATTTCTCTCTCTCTCAAATAAATAAATAAATCTTTTTAAAAAAAATGTAAAAAAGATCTTAGAGCCCAGGCCATAAAAAAATGGGTCTTTGGGTTGTAGTTTGATGACCTCTATTTTAGTAATAAAAAAAAAATCCATCAAAACAGATGAATAATAAAATGGCCCTGAGTCTAACTGATTCATCAGTTTCAGTTTTCCTTTGTTTCACCCCTCCCTGATGGATATGATTCCTGATACCAAGTCTGAGCTATAAAACATAAACTTAAGCTGGGCTCTCTCCCTGGGAGAGGCCCCCCCCCCTCCCACCTCCACCCTCTGCCTGGGCAGTTGATCCCGGAATAAAAACATCCACGTAAAGTCACTTTCCCAGTTCACTCCTCACTGAAGACTTGTGACTTGTAACTGAAGCTGCCATTCAGGAATTTTTAAAGGCCTTGGGACGGAAATATGATCTGGGACTGTGAGGGCCTCCTGTGAGGGCACAAATGGGGGCCAAGTCCCTGCACCGTGTCCTTAACAACCAGGGTTGAAGTGCCAGTTCTGTTTCTCGGTGGAAAGATTGGCTTGTCCCTGAGGTTGCCTAAGAAGTGCAAGCCACCCCAGGTCGGTCCTGGAGCATCTGCTGAGCCCCTGCACTCCCCCAGGGGAAAGCCCTTGGTGGGGGGGCCAGGGCTGAGGAAGGAGGCATCTCCATGCTGTCACAGCACAGCGAGTTCCCACCAGCTGCCAGGACGCGCCAGTGTCCCATCCCAGGGATGGGTCCCCGGAGCCGTACGCCAAGAGGTGCATTGGAAACCCCACTGTACGGGAAGGAGGTAGAGCTCAGCACCATTTAAGACAAAAACAAAAACACTGATATGCACGCTTCGAAGGGAGACCTGATCTAAAATTCACAGACCGTTTTAAATAACTAAATGCTATTGTTTTCGAGGACGCAGGGTTATTGAAACTAAGTGGACCAGCTTTGCAGTAGCCGGGCTCTCCTGAAGAAGGGACCAGACCGTGCAGTGAAAACTAAGGCAGAAACGACAAATGTAAACAAATGCTTCTCTTTTGGGACATCTGGCTGAGGTGCCCAGAGGCGCACAGGGAGGATTGCTTAGCTGGGGCCGGGGCAGAAGAGCAGCGGGCTCCCCGGGGAGGTGGCATTTGAGGTAGATCTACCAGCAGGGAAAGGGGAGAGTACAGGCAGAGGGCACAGCATGGACAAAGGCACGAGGCATGAAGGAGTGTCCCGTGACAGAAGAATCTGAAACTATTGCCAAGGGGGCAGATGGTGCTTTGAGGTGGTGGCTTTGAGCTCACATTCAGCTGGGCTCTGGGGGATGGGAATCCTGTAAAACCACTGTGGAGGGTGTGCGACTTCCATTAGACCCCCCCAGCACTGCCACCCGGGGCTACTGAGTTAATGGATCAAACAGTCAGGGACTCCCCTGTATCCCCTCAGCCAGCCCCAAGTCATGGCAGCCACTTCCTTGGTGGGCCCCTGTGGCTTCTGGAATCCTCTATGAGGACGGTCCCCGGCTATGGGAACACGGGCAGTCTGAGAGAGCCAGGAGTTAGCCCCGAAGAAGGAATAGAGGCTGGTGGACAGACACCCAGCTTCCATGCCCCTGAGGGAGGCATTCTGAACTGTGTCCCACACAGCCTTCCTGGGGTCCCATATCCCCACAGTGGTAACAGCTCCTTAGAACCCCCTGGACCTCTCTCCTCCCTTCCCTCACCTCACTGCAACGCCTGGGACCACCTCCCAAACAAACTAGCCCCGCTCAAGCCCCATCACAGTCCCTGCTTTGGGGAAAAGCATAACTTTCCCATCTGGTTCTTTCTGGATCACAAGGTCGTATCAGTTTAACCCACAAACTTACAGGGAAGCAGGCCTGTGAGCACACATTTTCGGAGGAGTTTTTTTTCCCTCCTCCCTGCGTCCAGATGACAGACAAAACTCCTTCCCTATCTTTGCTGGTGGATGTGTTCAAGTCCACCCTTCACAGAGGCTGTGGCCCCTGGAGGGCCCCTCCAGCACCCCTATTCCCTCAACCATCTGACCCCAAACACCTGGGTTATAAAGTTCAGCAAATAGCTAGAGGGTAGCCACAACTCTGTCTGCTGACCCCTGGAGATTTCTCATGGGTTTACTGAAAACGTCATGGCACTTCCCCCAAAGAATTAAGCATAGAATGACCACATGACCCAGCAATTTCTCTTCTGCGCACACACCCAAAAGAATTGAAAGCAGTATTGTGAACAGATATTTGCACAGCCATGTTCGTAACAGTCTTACAATAGCCAAAGGCGGGGGCAACCCAAGTGACCATCGGTGCATGAATGGATACACAAAATGTGGTTTATACGTACAATGGAGCATTATCCAGCTTTAAAAAAGAAAAGACGTTCTGATACCTGCTACAACATGGACGAACCTTGAGGACATGATGCTAAGGGAAACGAGCCAGTCACAAAAGACAAATATTGTATTATTCCATGTCCATGAAGTACTTAGAGTTGTCAAATTCATAGAGGCAAAAAGTGGAAGGGTGGTTACCAGGGGCTCGAGGAGCAGGCACAGAGTTAGTGTTTACTGGGGACAGTTTCTGTTTGGGTAGATGAGAAAGTTCTAGAGAGAGATGGTGGTGATGGTTATATAACAATGTGAATGTATTTAATGCCCCTGAACGGTATTCTTAGAAATGGTTAAAATGGTAAGCTTTGTTAGGTCTATATTATTAGAATTAAAAATAAATAAATGAATCAGAGAATCACTCAAGTTTGTGTTTTGTTTATTTTTTTTAAAGATTTTATTTATTTATTTGACAGAGAGACACAGTGAGAGAGGGAACACAAGCAGGGGGAGTGGGAGAGGGAGAAGCAGGCTTCCTGCTGAGCAGGAAGCCCGGTGTGGGGCTCGATCCCAGGACTCTGGGATCATGACCTGAGCCGAAGGCAGACGCTTAACATCCGAGCCACCCGGGCGCCCCTCAGCTTTGTGTTTTAAAAGTTATTTGTGGGGTGCCCGGGGTGGTTCAGTCGGTTGAGCATCTGACTCTTGATATGGACTCAGGTCTTGATCTGAGGATCGAGTTCAGGCCCCCGCGCTGGGCTCCATGCTGGGCATGGAGCCTACTTACAAATTTTTAATAAATACATCAATACATAAATAAATAAATGTTATTTGTTATGTCTCATCTTAGATTTGGAGGTGTTTTCTAGCGGGGGGGGTGGGGATCTTTTGGGATCCCAAACCCGCCTCTTTCCAGAGGCAGAGGCTCTGGGACCAGAGTGGAGGGCCCTGACGTCCCTCAGCATTTCTGCAGAGAGGCTCCCTGGCCACCCTTTCCAAAGGGAATGTCTGATGCGTCACACAGCACCCCACCTATTCCCTCATGGCGTCAGACACGAGGTAAGGATTTAATGTACCATTTGTTTCTTTGTTTGGTGACAGTCTCCCCAGCTGGAATTTGAGCTCCAAGAGGCTCCAAGGGAACCACTCCTTGTTCTTACCTGAGTCCCTACTGCCCAGACCAGGAGGAATTCAGGTAGAAGTTATGCGTCTCCACCTCTCCCAATAAACTTGTATATATATCTCAGACTTTTCATGATTCAAGGACACCATTAAACCCTGAGCTGCTTCCAGGCCTAGAAAGCACCTTGTGGGTGGCAATGTCCTTCTAATGATGGTAACTGTCCAGTGGGGCAGATAAGGCAGGCTTCGGGGATGGCAGATGCGGGGGAGGATGGGATGAAGGATTAATAGAGGTGCTTTGTCAATGTGCAGTCCTGCCTGCCTGCTCAGTACCCATCGGAAGTGTCAAGTAGGTAGGTGGATGGATGCTCCAGAACATATCTCAGGGAAAGTGTGGAGCTGCAGATAGAAATGGGGAGTCATATGGATGCCATATAGATGGTTTTTAAGTCTTGGGGCTGGGGGAGGTCACCTAGGGAGAGGGTATAGCCCCCAATCACAGGTGAGGAAGTTTGGCATTTTTTTGAGCTGTAGGAACCACATTTATACCACATGGTCAACCACCCAAAACATCCCCTTTGGTGGTGGGCATTAGGATTCCACAGAAGGAGCTTGGAATCTGGAATGATAAGACTCAAGTTTCATCTTATCTCTGCCCTCCTAGCTGTACAGCTCCGCAAGATGTGACCTCTCCCAGTTTCCCCATTTGTAAAATCGCCATGGCCCACGGGATCTACCTTATTTATCAACAATAAAACCCGCCCTTATTTATCAACAATAAAACCCGCCCTTATTTATCAACAATAAAACCCGCATTCCCCCAGTGTCCTTGAGCACCTGTCTGGGGGAACAATACCGCCCTGTCCTGGGCCCCACCCTTTAATGGGAGAGGCCTGGAGGCAGAAGGAGGAGAGTTACAAGGAAACATGGACCGAGTTCCAAGGAATCAGGAGGAGCCACTTCGAACTCAGAGAGGGTGTGAGTTGGGAAGATTCGGAACCCCCTGATGAGGTAAGAATTTTATTCATTTATTTATTTTATTTATTTTTTTAAGTAAGCTCCATACCCAACGTGGGGCTCAAACTCATGACCCCAACATTAAGAGTCGTGGGCTCTTCCAACTGAGCCAGCCACGCGCCCCTGAAGGAGGCATTTGAAGCACCTTTTCATAAAAAAGAAAGGTTCCGAGAAGGCAGGGAACTCGCTCAAAGTCATGCGACCTGCCCGTGGCAGCGCATACAGAGGCCGCGAGCTCGGTCATCTTAGCTTTGATGTGGACGGCCCCGGCCAGGGCAGGCTAAGCCCTGCGGTAATGAGAACCCAGCCTGCCCTCCTCTCTTGCCCCTGCCTCCCTCCTCCCTCACTGGTAACAGGTTTACACCTCAGCACAAAGGGGAGTGATCCCTGGGGAAGGTGGCTCACAAATCAGCTTAACGTGAACGTCAGAGGTAAGAAAGTCTGGGATGCATTCTGCTTAGAGCCTCTAATCTGCCTGGGAGGAAGTTGGAGCACAGACTCCGGAGCCAAACCACACTGGTTCAAATCCTCTGTGCCTCCTCTGTAAAATGGGGACAATATTAGTAGTCTCCACCTGACGGGGTTGAAACGGTTGGCTGAGTTAATATGAGCACAGGTACTCTCTAAAGGTTAGCTAGACTTCTGGATCCCTTTTGCCGACCTGTCCCCTTCCCTTGACCTGGGCCCAGGGCAGCTGCATCCCGGCTCTGCCCTACTTAGACCATGGCGATGTCAGGCCTGCAACCAGAGCCAGCTCCCCAGGGACGACAGTGACCGTGGGAGAGTTTCCAGGAGCTAATGAATTCTTCAAACCCCTGGGGCTTGTTGGCATATTACCCCTTCAACACTCTGAAGGGTGCCCTGGTTCTGCCTCCCCGGGCAAGCAGGCCTAGAAAAAGGCCCACTGAAAAGTGACCCATCCAGGGGCGCCTGGGTGGCTCAGTCGTTAAGAGTCTGCCTTCGGCTCAGGTCGCGATCCCAGGGTCCTGGGATCGAGCCCCGCATCGGGCTCCCTGCTCAGCAGGAAGCCTGCTTCTCCCTCCTCCACTCCCCCTGCTTGTGTTCCCTCTCTCGCTGTGTCTCTTTCTGTCAAATAAATAAATAAAATCTTTAAAAAAAAAAAAAAAGTGACCCATCCATGCCTGAACCGCTCTGCTTCCATGGCAGTTCGGGGACCCAGGTGGGGACCCGTGGTCCATCTGCGTGTCTGCCCTGAGCTGCTGGGACTCCCAGCCCTGTTCTGCGTCCTTTGTCTACCAACTCCTGTGTTGTCTTCCAGGAGGCCAGAGAGAGCTGTTATTTCTCAAAGTACTGTCAGGTGCAACTGGGGTGAAGCCGCCCCGAGAAAAAGAGCTCTCCCCCACTCGGCATTTTCTTTTCTACAAGACGGCAGCCCCAGGCAGGCAGGACTCTGTGAGGCCCACCCACCATGGATGCGCCATGTCATACTCAGGTTTGCAACAGAGCGGGGGCCAAATCAGTACTGCTCATGTGAATCAATGAATGAAGGGGGGTGTATCAACCCTGTTTCTCTCTCCTGCTCTGCCCCCCCCCCCACACACACACTGTGGGTCCAGTCACTGTTGCCTCTCCCTGTGGGTCGGCCACATCCATGTAGATGCTCCCGGCCCAGCATCCCTCAGGATTCAGTGCTGTCAGGCTGAGGACCACACTCTGTGGACAAGAACCCAGACCCCACTTCCTCTGCTGAGAGTCCTCAAAGGATTCTGGCACCATAGCATTTCCCAACTTCCAGCCAGCTCCCCTCAGTAATGCGGCTTCACCTCATACGGAGCTGCAAGCATGCCAATAACAAAGCTTATGTTTACTGCAGGCACAATGACCTTACCTAATCTTTACCACAACCCGTGGGGCAGGTAGTATTACTGTCCTGTCCTTTTGCATTTGGGGAAAGAGATGCTCGGAGAGGCTGACTGGTCAAGGCTCTGGGATTGAACCCCCAAGACCTGACTTTAGGGTGGGCATGCTCACCTCGGCCTCAGCTTGGCGGAGGAGCACTCGCATTCTGCAGGCTGGGGTAGTTAGCTGACTTAGCCTCTCCGAAGCTCAGTCTGCTCATCTGCGAAAGGGGCATAACAAGAGCCCATGGCACTGGCCTGGCGAATGCTCTGCCTCCCAGGCTTGCTGGAGGATGAAATGAAACGGCACCCTCCCAGTCCCTCATCCTCAACTCCAAAATCCAAAAAGCCCTGAAGACTGGAAGCTAACTCCCTGGGCAGCAGAACCCAACCTGGCTCCGCCTCGTTTGGTGGCAAATCCTGACCTTGCCTGACCATGAGGCTGTTCACAGAGTGCTTTTAAATCCCACAAAGTGTAACTGTTCAAAACTGTTTTGTGCTGGAAGAGTGAGTGCTGCCCTGGGGGTGGCCTCTAGCATATATGTGTCCTCTGACTTCTCTGATATCATCAGAACAGCTCTGACTTGTGAAACACAACCTCCAGGGGTCTGGGAAAAGGGGTTGTGTTTATATATCCTTCACAGGAGGCTGGCATACAGCAGGTGCTCAATAAATGACAGTTCTCTCTTGTTTTAGGATTAGACAGCTCCTTAACCTCTTTCTTGCCGGCCCACTCTGCTCTTCCATATTGGAAACAAGGCTTCCGGTGCATTTCAATGGCTGCAAACAGGTATGAGTACGAGTCCTGGTAATAACATCCGTGTGCTCAGTCCTGACCGCAGACAGGGCTCTGAGCCCTTCCTGTGTCCTGCCTCAGACCTTGTAGCTGGGTGGTTAAGCCCCTGCCCTCCCACCACGGCACTTCCTCTGTTCAAATCCCAGCTCTGCCACTTCCTAGCCAGGCCTGCTGTTTGAATGAAGTTATGGGGCTCCAACTTAAAGAGTCCTCGCAGGATAGAGAGCAGTGTCCGGCACACATTCAGAATTAGCAGAATTATTATGATTCATCTCCACTCCGCAGTATGTACCATAGCTGGAATGGAGAGATGAAGTCACTTGGTAGTTTGGCACCATGCTCTACTGCCGTTCAGAAGCTGGGACACAGGGAAGCGTGGGAGGGAAGGACAAGGGAGGAAGAAGGGCAGGGCCTGCCTGACCAGTCAGGTAGTCCGGTTACAAATGCCATAAGGTAATATCCAGTCTCCATCAAGCTCCAAGCGTTATTCAAAATGTACTGGAGTTGACATTATACCGAAGATGCTGATGGGGCTCAGAACAGGTCGCCCTAAAATATGTCACTTTGGCATGTTGATTATTTAGAATTAAAGTTACTTAAGAAGCAGCTGGTACATGAAGGACACTCTGACCCTCCTGTGTCCCCCTGAAAGCAGGAAATAATCTCTCATGTGAAAGTTACCCTCCCTGTACCAGGAGAAAGAAAGACATCCTTATCGCCAGAGACGGGGATTCTGGGCTGAGAAATACCCAGAAGCTGTATGTAACCAGAAGCTTTGTTGAATGAAGCTTGGTACTTCCTCCCCAGTTTCTACCCCAAGCCCGCACTCCTTTGCCCTGTCAGTCCTTCACAGATTTTATTGTTTCCTTGTCCACAAGGTATAAAACCTACCTGCTTGGGTCACTTCCCTGGGTCTGATATCTTTGGGGCCCTGTACATATGAAATTCAATTAAATTGTTTTTCTCCTGTTAATCTCTCTTTGAATACAGGGAGTGTCTCAGCCAAGAACCTAGAAGGGTAGAAGTAAATTTATTTTTCCTCCCCCACAGTGCATTTCTTCTAAGAAATGAACAGGGAAACGTGGGGGCAGGGACGACGGGCTTACAAAGAGTTTGGAAGGCAGCTGTGCTAACCACTATACCACCAACGCTTACAAAGAGTTTGGACAAACAGGTTCCAGCCTGGCGGACCTAAAGAGGGCAACTCACTGGCAGTGGCTGAGCCTTGCAGGAGCAGGGACAACACAGGCCTTTCATTAGCGAGAAGGCTGGGTTACAGAGTCTCACTTGGACTGTGGCAGAAACTTGGCTCAGGCTGGATCTCTTAAGGAGAAACAAAAGGAGGGAAGGCAGCAGCCTGCTGGGCATTTGTCCTTTGCCCCCCAGCCATACCCCCTGGGCAGACAGAGGCCTTGAACATCAGCTCATTCTAGATGAGGCCTCTCAGGAGAGAAACCAGCCCTGTCCCAGAGTTAGGCTCAATGAAAAACTGAAATGCTCCTTACAATTCCCTGCAAAGATCTGAAATCCCAGCCCTTGGGGGTGCAGTGGGAGGAGGTGTTTTCCCAGTAGCTGGCAGGCAGCTGGAAGCTTTGCAGAAAAACAAGGATTAAAGAAGCAATTAGAGGTTTGACAGCCAATAATCAGAGGAAGAAAGCAAGAAGAAACCAGCAACAGGTCAGCAGGAAGCCTCAGGCCCTTCAAAATTCAAACAGTTGCAAAAAACCCAAACAAGCCTCTCCTCCCTCACCTACCAAGTCTGGGAGTGGTGGCTTAAATGGGGTAGCATCTAAATGGGTCTGCTTGTATAACCATCTGTCTGCACCCTTCCTCACCCCTAAACTTGATATGTTGTACATATATTTATACATGTAGTCTGCTTTGCTTTTTTCCTTGCCAATCAACTTTCTTGAGATATAATTTACATACAATAAAATGCACCTATTTTACTGAATTTTGACAAATACCTATACCCTGATCAGGATAGAGAACGTTTTCATCACTCTAAGAAGTTCTTCTGGCCTCTTTGCAGTCAATCCCCATCCCATTCCTAGCCTCAGCCCCAGGCATCACCTGATGTGCTCGCTGTCACACTAATGTACAGTTTTGCCTTTTCTAGATTTTCATATAAATGGAATTATGTATTCCTTTATGTCTGGCTTCTTTGTGATTGTTGCCGTTGTTCAGATGCTGTGGTAAATAGAATTTTTTAAAAATTTCATATTGAAAAAAATAATAAAAAAATAAAAAATAAAAATTTCAATATGAAACCATTTGCAGCTAGCAAAAGTTCTTTCTTTCTTGTATATTGACCTTGTCTCTTATGATCTTACTAAATTCACTAACTAGTTCTAGTACTTGTTACGTAGATTCCTTAGGATTGCCTAGTAAACTATGACATCATCTATAACTAAAGATAGGTTTCCTTCTTCCTTTCTGATCTTTATATCTTGTATTTATTTTTCTTGCCTTATTGCACTGACTGGGACCTCTAGTACCACACTGAATAAGTGGTAAGAGCAGACATCTTTTCTTGCTGCTGATCTTAGGGAGGTAGGCAAACAATCTTTTACCACCAAGTATGATGTTAGGGATAGCTTTATTATAGACACCCTTTATCAGGTAGAGGAATTCCTTCTTAATCCTGGTTTGCTGAGTTTTTTTTCAGGAATGGGTATTCAGCTTTCTCAAATGTTTTTCTGCATCTGTTGACATGATCATCTGGTTTTTCTTTTTTTATTCTGTTCGTATGCTGAATTATATTGATTGACTTTCAAATGTTAAACCAATCTCATTCCTGGGACGTATCTTGTTTGGTCATGATGTATAATCCTTTATATATATCGCTGGATTTGAGTCTACTGTTTCAATAAGGATTTTTATCCATTTTAATCCCTGATGTACCCCCAGAGCCTAGAAAACAACCTTAAACAGAACAAATGCTCAATAAATATGTGTTGAATAAATGAATTAATCAATCAAACATCTTCCTCCATGTGGGGGTCAAAGGATGTGCCCATTTCAACATTTTGGCAAAATGTCCAGACTTCCCTCTGAAGATGTTGTCCCAGTCTTCACTCCCACCAACACGTATGCCAGGGAATGAATGCTGGTGCTGCTCCCTGGCTTTACAGAGAAGCTAATTGTTGAGGTGGTTTCAGAGGAGGTCCAACAGAGGAAGGGGGCATCCTAGGCAACAGCATGTTCCAAAGCACAGAGGCATGAAAGATCATTGCATCAGCGGCTAACTAGCTGTGTGACCTTGGGCAAATTTGTCCTGCTTATCCATGAAACGGGAACGAAAACAACAGGTCTGCCAAACATTGTGAGTGTCCAGCGAGATAATATATGTGAAAGACCTTGGAAAAACTCTAACATGAAGGCAGCGTTACTATTAACAAGGAGGTGGGGAGGCTTGTTCTTGTGTCCAGCACAGCCCAGACTAGCTTAGCAAAAGCAGGCAAGAGGTTGGGTGCTGCCTTGGCATTACAAGCCTGTGTCCCACCCTCAGACCTCCATGGCATCTCCTTGGGTTAAAACCCTGCCCAGATATGGGAGAGGTTCCCTCCTGATTAACGGGGTCCCGTTACTCTCTCCTGCCTTCTATTCATGCCTCATAAATTATCTTCAGTTAAGACCAACGCTGACTGCATCAGCAGCTAAAGCAAGGGATTTGGGAGATCTAGGAAACACAAAGAAACTTTTTTTTCCCCTTCCTGTTTGTCTTCTTCCCTTCCTTTTCTCTTTTTTCCCATATCATGGAGCACTAGTGTGCTTTTCCCCCTTTCTGAGCCTGGGAGTAATGGTTTTAATATGGAGTATTCACTGTGTTTGTGTTTTGGATGACTGCTCCTAAGAGCTGTTTTTAAAGAGTCCCAGCAATCAAATACCTAGCTCTTGTGCTTGCACACAATTTCCCTTCTGCTTAAGCTCTCTTTGTGTTTACACACTGGACATCTAGCAACTTGGTCTGGTCAAGGTACTGCTTTTAGCAGCTCTGGAGACTGAAAACACAGGGCTGGTATATTCTGTATCTTGTGCCTCAGGAGGGGGATGGGAGTGGGGGATGACAGCCTGAGGGGTGACCTGTGAGAGCAGGCAGATTTTTTTTTTAAAGGAAAGGTTTTTATTTTTATTTTTTTTTAAAGATTTATTTATTTGACAGAGAGAGATAGCGAGAGAAGGAACACAAGCAGGGGGAGTGGGAGAGGGAGAAGCAGGCTTCCCGCAGCGCAGGGAGCCAGATGTGGGGCTCGATCCCAGGACCCTGGGATCATGACCTGAGCCGAAGGCAGACGCTTAACGACTGAGCCACCCAGGCGCCCCGAGCAGGCAAATTTTTTGCTACAAAGTAGGTGAGAGGCATGAAAACTTCCAGCAGCAGTAAGGACAGGAACACAGAGAAGGAGATGGCTTTGGGAGAATTTCAGGAAATGGAAGTGCCAGGTGAGTGATGGGCTGCTGAGAAAAAGGGGGGGGGGGGCGGAGTCCACGGTAACAGGAAAGTTTCTGGTGTTAGTGGCTGTGCAGATGGTGGTGTCACCACCTCGACAGGAAATACAACAGGCCGGACAGGTGTGGGGGAGGGGAAGAATGGTGAGATGAGTTTAGTTCGGGACATTTATTCATTACTTTCTCGGGCATCACTAGCGGCTGGTACCTTGCCAGGAACGAGAAATAAAAGAAACAAGATCCCCGCTCTCCTGAAGCTTACACTCCGGGGGTAAAAGGTCAGCTTAAAGGAATAAATCAACAGAGTAACTGCAGGAGCCTATATGAGGAAATTAAGCGGAATCATGTGATAGTGTGCTACAGGGTGGCCAGGGAAGGCCTGCGTGTCAGGCCTGGAGGTAAGATGCCAGGCTGAGTTTGACAGTGACCCAAGGACATACAAGTAGAGAAGCAGCTTGACTACAGAAGCTTGGAACTCAGAAGTCTGGGCAGCAGATGATCAGAAAGGATAGACCAAACGCGCTTTTGCAGAATCACAGAAGAATAAAAAATACACAACATTATACTAGGGGTACACTGGGGGCGAGGTCTAGGCTGTTCTGATCATGTGTTTTCCCTAAGCTGGATGTTGAATACAGAGCTGTGAGATGTAATATGTAATTTCGACACCTTTTTGTACATCGTATCACAAAAACTAAACTGAACTAAAAATAGGCTAGAAAATGGGAGGCAAGTCCAGGCCCTGGGTCTCCCTACGTTTTGGCAAGCCGGGTTTCTCCGCATCAGGACGGGGACCAGGCAGCTTCGGCCGGATCTCACTCCCGGCGCATTGGCCCAGGCCGGCCCCGCCCAGCCGGGCGCTCCGAGCAGGCGCCCGCCCAGACGGCGCAGTCGCCCCGCCCACGTCCAACGCCGGCCAATGGGCGCGCGAGATCCGGGCCCACACCCCCGCCGCGTGCAGCCCGGGACACGCGCAGCCGCGTGACGACACGGCCCGGCCCCCGCCACGTGACGGCCGCGCGCCGGGCTCCGGCTGGTGCTGGGCTAGCGCCGCAGAGGCCGGTGAGGCGCCGGCGGCCACGGTGGGGAGGGCGCCGTGCGAGGGCGCAGGGTGTCGGGGCGCGCGCGCATGGAGGCGGAGCCGGCAGCCGCGTGAGGGCAGCCGGGCGAGCCGAGCGGGCCTTCTCGCGCATCCCTCGAGCGACCTCGTGCTCGCGGCGCCCGGCGGCGGCGGGCCGCGGAGCCGGCGCGGCCATGGCGACGGGCACTCAGCAGAAGGAGAACACCCTGCTTCACCTCTTCGCCGGCGGGTGAGCGTCCCGGCCGGACCCCGCGTCCCCCACCCCGACCCCGCTGCCCCACCCCGCGCCCTCGGGCGCCCCGGCCGGTTACCCGCCCTCCCCCGGGCCGGAGCGCAGGCTCCCGGAGGAGGAAGTCCTGGTGGTGTGGGGAGGCCCCGGGGGCGCGGGCCTTCCCCCGCCCCGGGCCGCAGACACCGAGGGTGGTTTTACCCGGCGCCCGCCGGGCTCCCACGCCCATTCCCCTCCCGCGGCGTCTCCTGCTTTTTCGCCTTTTAAACATTAGAGGCTGGTGTGACGAGTATCACTCAGGGGCGGTCCTGCCTGGCCGCTGTGGCTCGGTCCGCCCCACATCCTCCCAGCTGGCTGCTCTGTCGTGCTGCCCTCGCTGTCCTGCCTGTATTGTGCTCCAGGGCCTCTTTCCGAAGGCCGTGGGCAGTCTCGTGGATGCTCGGGGGGCCCGGGACTTCCTCAGGGTAGCGCCGCGGCGAGTTCAGTCTAGAGGGCTGCAGGTGTTGGACATCGGCGGGGGCCTGGAAAGTGCTGGCGAGCCGTGATGCTGGCCAGCAAGCAACCTGTGGGAGGGCAACTGGGGGACGGGGGTGGGGGTGGGGAATGAGGTCAGGAAGGTGGGTTGAAATGCTTCTCTGGGCGCCTGGGTGGCTCAGTCGGTTAAGCGTCTGCCTTCGGCTCGGGTCATGATCCCAGAGTCCTAAGATCGAGCCCCACATAGGGCTCAGCTCAGCGGGGAACCTGCTTCTCCCTCTCCCTCTGCCTCCCTGCTTCTGCGCGCTTGCTCTCTCCCTACCCCTCTCTCTCTCTCTGTCTCTGTCTCTGTCAGATAAATAAATAAAATAAAATCTTAAAAAAAAAAAGGAAGAAATGCTTCTCATCTGCTGGTGGACGCATCCACTGTAAGATCTGCCCTGTTTTTGAGAGCTGCATTTTTTTTTTTAATATTTATTTATTTGACACAGAGAGAGCACAAGCAGGGGGAGCGGCAGGGAGAGGGAGAAGCAGACTCCCCGCTAAGCAGGGAGCCCGATGCGGGACTCGATCCCAGGACTCTGGGATCGTGACCTGAGCTGAAGGCAGAAGCTTAACCAACTGAGCCACCTAGGCGCCCGAGAGCTATATTTTTATGATCATCATGCACCTGATACTTTTCAGTGGCGGCGCATTTTTAGGGAGGTTGGGTGGTAGGGGGTTTAGGAAAGGAGCTGATTTTTTATTTCTTCAGAAAATAGTAGTGAAAATGAGTATTAGTAATTTTCTTTTCTTTTGATACTGCCAGTGGCTTTGGTTCCTTTTGGAGTCTTCCAGATATTTTGTCTTATTTGAGGACCTCACAAGCTTGGCACAGCAATTTTTAAGTATAGGACATGCTGCATAAAATAGAATTTATTCTGGATTATCATCTTGACTTGAGTATTAGTTGCAGCTTGGACTGAGGTATGTTTCTTATTACAAACGAGTAATGGTTGAGAACTTATCTGCAAAATAACTATGATGAAAGTGTTTGTACGGGGCGCCTGGGTGGCTCAGTCATTGAGCGCCTGCCTTCGGCTCGGGTCATGATCCCAGGGTCCTGGGATCAAACCCCGCATCAGGCTCCCTGCTCTGCAGGAAGCCTGCTTCTCCCTCTCCCACTCCCCCTGCTTCTGTTCCCTCTCTGGCTGTGTCTCTCTCTGTCAAATAAATAAATTAAAAATCTTAAAAAAAAAAAAAGTGTACTTCTTACTGTACTTGACCACCCACTCTGTTTCTCCAACCAAAAAATTTTAGTTCTTCATACATAGGGAGAATTTCTCATTCATCTCTTCCCTGTCATTCCCCCTTCATCCATTCACTTTATCTCCCAGTGTTTCCTGAAAGTCACAGGGGAGGGGGGGAGCATTCCTAAATTAATACAGTATATTAATTGGTCATTCTAAGGAATTTTAAACAAGTTGGCCATGTTAAAGTAATTTCTCAAGCCAAGAAGGGTAACTTAAAAATGATTTTATACTTCATGATTTTGATTTCATGTTGTTGTGAGGTGGGCTTTTAAAAAATTTCTTTGTCTTCCAGACTAGGAAGAGTTACCTGTTCTGGAGCAGCCTCTGTGAGGCTTGCTGCATAATCCATTGCCCTGTCTTGATGAATCTCCCTACCTGCCCTTTACAGTGCCCTCTGGCTGCTAATTCTCCTACCAAGCAGCAGCCTCTTAACTTGTGTTGGAGGAAAACTGCAGTAGCCAGCACAAGTTGCAAGGACTGATTAGAATGTAGAGGGTTTATTAGGGAGGTGCCTGAAGCCATTGTATTTAACAGGTTCCTTCTTTGTCCAAAGCTCAGGATTACTTACAGATACTCCAGAAAGAAAAGAAATCTTCGAACAGGATGCTTTCAGAGTAACTAATTGGATTGATTCATTCCCACTAGCCTAAAGTAATATTACTTCCATTTCTTTTACGGAAGAGCATTAAAAGGAGCTAAGTATTGAGTGCTTAGTATATCATATAGTTAAAATCAGTAAACCCAGTGGTCCCACCTGGACCAATGGCAGACGCAGTGCTCTGCTCTAAGTAACTAGTTTCCACTGTTGTTAAGCTGGCATCTTTCCAAAAGTCAGAGTCCTTTGTAAATTTGTCACTTTTCTCCTGTTTGTTGAATAGCCATTGGAAACTAACATCAAACAAGCTTAATGCTATCACTAATTAATGATATTGAATAATGATTTTTACCAGGTATAAGAGGCTTAGGAATCGTTGAAAATTAATTTTAGAGCCTGGGAAATAAAAACTACACCCCAAACAACTCATAGTCTTTTAAATTTTTTTGATTTTTTTTTTTTTTAAAACAGTTTCTTGGGCTCTTTGCAAAGGCAAAAATACTCCTTTAATCTCTAGTAGTCATCTTTTTTTTATTTTTAAGATTTTTTTTTTTTTTTTTTTGGAGAGAGACAGTGAGAGAGTGGAACACAAACAGGGAGTGGGTGGGAGAGGGAGAAGCAGGCTTCCCGCAGAGCAGGGAGCCCAGTGCGGGACTCGATCCCAGGACCCTGGGATCATGATCTGAGCCGAAGTCAGTTGCTTAACGACTGAGCCACCCAGGCCACCCCTCTAATAGTCATCTTTTTAACACTGTTATCCTTGAAGAAGAGAACTGGAGGAAAACCACCCACAAACCAACACCTAAAAAAGGCACTTTAGAAAAGGTTATGTGTATGTGTACTAAATGTAATTCCATAGCTACTTTAAAATAGGCTCCTATTCTTTAAATTGCTTTCTTCTTAGTAATACATTAATGGCAACATGGTAGTGAATTTTCTCAGTATACCTTTAGTCAGTCCTTACTGTTCAGTGGTTGCAATGAAGAAGGCAAATACAGTTTCCAAGCCCAGTGACTGGAATGTAGAGGGAGGATGTTACAGTAATTTTATGACAGGGCTACCTAATTTATTCTGATGACATTGTTTCTATTTAATCTCGTTTCTGATTTTTTGCCAACATAAATAACTGGATATCCTTATGTGTACCTGTGTAGTTCTCTGATTACTTCCTTAGGATAAACCAGTAATGATACAGTCGCTGAGTCAAAACACATTTTTAAGGCTTCTGTTACCTCCCAGCACTTTCGTAACCAGTTCTTACGATGTGTTACTTCTGCATGAGCAAATGCCATTCACTTGATATTGATTTTTAGTATCTTTAGGGATTCTGCTGTTTTCTGCTTTCTTCCCTCCTGTCCCAAAATCTGGATAGTGTTGTTGCCAAAATAAAAAACATTCAAACAGATGTTGTTACTACATAAAGAAACCTATGGTTCCTTTTCTACTGTTTAGACTCTCTCAGTAAGAGAGGCACAGAAATCCTCTGAAGTGGCCCTTCTGGGACTAGGACCTTATGGCTGTTAAGAAAAATCCTTTAACCTTTCCTTCTCGAATGTCTCAGCGCTCCACTAGTCCATATAGTGTTAGCGACGCCCTTCACCTGCTGAACAAGCAGTGAGAGCCGGGTGACAACTTAGTAGACATGCTCAGCGCCCGAACTAGCTGGGCTAAGCTGGCTCTGGAGTTAGAGGTGGACGGCCCGGATTATATGCTTTAGTGCTATTTCTCTGCCGGGAGTTTTTTCTTTTGTCATCAGATATACTCACATAGCTTTTAAAATGTATTTTAGTGGGAACATGGTATGTCTTTAAGGTTTTAAAATACATAATCCAAAATAGTTCCAAGATTCAGTGTTTTGTGCCCCCCCCCCCCATTATGGACAGCTGTCACCTGGTATATATACTTTGACACTGTGCTTGTCCCTACGAATGTAATCTGTATCAGCTAATGGTTACTTCGGGAGTGTTAGGCACGTGTTCATGTATTTGCCAGGGGAGCAATGCAGAGAAGATGCAAGACTTAAATGATTAAAGAAATTTTGGTAAGACAAGAATAGTGTGCACATAATATTTTATATACGGTTTATGTATATCGAGAATATAAATTGACTGTTTCATCGGTGTATTTTTTATATGTGACAAACATTTTTTTTTTTGGACAAGGTCATATTTATTTGACAGAGAGAGACACAGCGAGAGAGGGAACACAAGCAGGGGGAGTGGGGAGGGAGAAGCAGGCTTCCCGCGGAGCAGGGAGCCCGATGCAGGGCTTGATCCCAGGACCCGGGATCATGACCTGAGCCCAAGGGAGATGCTTAACGACTGAGCCACCCAGGCGCCCTGTATGTGACAAACATTTTCAAATGCTGTATGGTGTTTGTATGAAAGATTCCTGCTAGCAGTAAGCTTCGTGAGAATAGCTGCCATGTCTGTTTTCATCACTTGTACATCTTGAGTACAATATCACACTTGTTATAGATGCTTAAACAATACTTATTTAATGATTAACTAAGTGAATAAAAGGTAGTGTGTGTCGGGGCGCCTTTAAATCTTTAAAAAAAAAAAGGTAGTGTGTGTTTTATCTGGGGGTTTAGGTTTATGTGGCCAGTTAAATTGTCCCAAATAAAGAGAAGCGGTACTTTGATTATTTATGAATTGTGAACATGGTTCTGTATGTAAGATTTGCTGAACCAATATTGGCGTAAGGTAACATTTTGGATTTGTGTATTTGTGAAAAATGATGATTCTCTTCAGGTTTGGAAAGTACTATAGGGTTGGGTTTTTTTATTCATTCATAGGGTGCTATTTAATTTTTCTTTCTAAATGAGGTAGAATATAGGAAATAGCATCTAAAAGGTAATTAGCTGCATAGAAACTAGGCATTTTGCTTTGACTGAGTAAATACAGAATTTGCATAATCAAAATCTTCCAAGCCCTGTACCAGGTATTCAAATAAGACATTCCAGAAAGTTACAAAGAGGCACTAGTGTTTTCAAGTAGTGACCATAGAGTTAGCAGGTGAACAGGGGAATTCCTTGAAGACGCCAGAGATTGGGATCACAGGTTGTCTCACAGGTTCATTTGTTGGTGGAATCCATGTAGTTATGTATAAGCTGTGAATCTGGGAAACAGTTGACCACCAGTTGGGTAGCGATTAAAATAAAGAGCATATCGGTCTTGGCTTTAGTGCCTAAAGCACTAATATATACACTATGTGTGTATATACAGGAAACAGGTTCTTGTTAAAAACATCTAGTTTTTGAAAGGTGTCCTTGTTACTTGATACTCAGAGTTAAAAGGCAAAAATTTGTGTGCATAATTAAAATTTTTTGTGTCTCTGGTCACATGAAGATAAAAGAAGAAATCCAGTGTATATATTGTAGTAGTGATAGTCTAGCTTTGTTCTATAAACTGGAAGAGAAGAGCCTAATCCATCGGGGAAGGTTTAGGTGGGTAAAAAGAAAAGGTTAAATCCATGTTTATGTACTAAACACATGACTTCAATTCTGGGCAGAAAGAATGAGAGAAAGTGGGGGGAGGGCATTCAGGAATAAGTAGTAAGAGTGGGGAAAGGCACAGAAAAATCCAGGTAATAGATTTTTTAGAAAATTGGGCAAATAGATTTCAGAGAGCAACTCTTTGACTGCTCCCAGACATGTAATTTAACGGCTTGCTGTTCATGGTCTTTCTGCCATTCTGTTCACTTCCATGGTTTCAGTGAGTGGAATATCCCACAGAGCGTCCTCTCTGAACTTTGGCATCAGTCGTCAGAGAGCATTACCTCAGGACCAAAATTATATTAACATCCAGGGAGTTTCCTCATAGCTGCTGGAAACATAGCCTACTAGCTACATGAGTCCTAACTACTTTTTGGAAGATTATTGATAATAGTAAAATTCTGTAAGTGCTTTCTTGGAAAACGAGGGTGTAAATTTTTTTTTATTGACTAGGCTCATTTAGGAGGCTTTCATTTGTAATAAAAACTCACTTCCAAATGGCTTGATTATTGGCACATATACCTAAATTCTAAAGAGAGAACAAGCTTTGGTGAGGGCTTATTTAAATGGCTCAGCAATGTCACTGTGGGACCCCTCGTTGATTGCTGTGTTCCAGAAATATCTGTGTGATTCCAGGATTGGTTCCTGCATGGACACGGACTGGCTTCCAGCAGCTCCTAGTGTTTCTCCACCATTGAAAAGTCTTAAACTTAATCTGATTGGACCAACTTGGCCATGCACTCATCTCTAAACTGGTCACTGCTCCGAGGAGATTATGCTGTTTATTTTGGGCTGAATCATGTACCCATCTCTGAACAGATGACATGGCAACATAGATGATATTATGTTGATTAAGTGAGACATAGAAATGGGTTCAGTATTATCCAAACTATATGACTTAAGAAATTTGGGGTCTTGTTAAGACAAAGGAAGAGGGGAATGGATGCTGGGGAGGCAACCCGGAGTGCCCTCCACATTGCCTGTACTACCTTCAGATAAATTGTTTTATTGATCTAGAACAGAGGTTCTCAACCTTGGCCAGATAATTGTGTGGGGAGGGGCACGGTATTACTGGGTGGTTTCCCGTGCGTCCCGTGTAGGATGTTTAATGGCTACCCTGGTCTCTACCCACTAGATGCTAGTACCTCCTCCCCCAATAGCAATAACCAAAAATGTCTCCGGACATTACCAAATGTCATTGGGGTGGGGGCGTAACTGCCACAGTTGAGAACCACTGGTCTAGAATAGTGCTCTGCAGCCTTTGATCACACAGTCCTGTAAACTGCAAAGTGTTCGTGCATATCTGCATATATATTTATATTACCCTGTTAATTTTATATATATTGTAAAGCATATACACAAAATAGAACTTTAATGGTAGAGATTATAAATAAGTGAAAAATTTTTTTTTCTGTAATTTTTCCCCCCTCTATGCCAGTATTCCATTGTGCACACTTAAGAGTACGTCCCCCACTTTGGAGATTAGTGGTCTGAAATATTGGTATCCAGTCAGACTTGCTTTCCCGACAACGTGATGCCAACACTGTCACCATGTAATTGGATGTTGGATGGGACTTTTCCTGTTGGCCATGCATTGGCCGCTGTGGCCCTCAGCTGAACCAAGAGGGGTCTACCGTAAGACTTAGAGATGGCAAGATCTGCCTGACTGCCCTTGACCACCTCACCCCAGACTGTATATACAGAGCAGACAGGTCATAGTTGTCAGCACTGTGGCACGTGGAAAGAGGGTTTTGCTGTCACTGTCCCATACCCTGTTCTCAGTCCCTACTGGATGAAAGACTGGTACCTGGCTCTGACCGGTGCTTCCTGCCACTGAGAGGCTGCTGCATTAGCCCATGCCAGCTGCATGGGAAGAAACTGTGTGGTGTGCTTAGGACAGACATTGGGGGGGACTTCCCACCAAGGGCCAATTTTGCTGCCTCCTGATGGACATGGAAGAATACTCTAGTGGGCCCATCGGCTTGGTGTCAAGGAGCATGGGGACCAGAGGAAGGAAAGGCACCTAGTGCTGTCCGTTGGGTTCCCAGCCAAGTGAGGCTGAAAGGAAGTTGGGGGATGGACTGCTGGTGGGACCAGTATGGGAGTGCCCAGTGAGATTGAACACCACTCCAAGAAGGCTTGCACACCATCTACACTGAAATCATAACCTTTCCCGAGGCTGTTAATATAACACACAGCCAGGTGGACCCACAGCAAGACAGAAACCAGTTACATAAGACCACTTCACTCCTCTCTCTCCTCATGCCCAGAGAACCCTTAAAAGAAGGGAAGAAAAAGAGCAGACCAAGTACCCTCACGCCATACTTCCAGCTGGCAGTGCTGGAGGGAAGTTTTGAATGAGATTTGAGATTGAAGTTTAAGACGGGCCTGAATTTGAAGACCTGGAAGTTACCAGATATCTGTCCATGGTGTCATTGCTAAGAACAGGGGAATTCAGTAGAGGACAGCTGAATAGCAGAGATGGAGGAGGCCTGGTGGACAGAGCTAATGTCTTTTTCTGAATTGAGACTCAAAAAGCTCTGTTAATAACTTCTGCCCAGAGTCAACGGTGGACAGGGCTTTATCTGAGCTGAGTGACCACGGTTAGGAGCCAAGCTAATACTGAAGGACGTCTTTGTATCGAAAAATTAACAGGAACTTTTTTCAACAAATAATGTAATTTGTTGTAATCGCAAGTGCTTAGGACTCAACATGATTAAATATTTTTAGAAAAACTTGGAAAGCCAATTCAGAGAAGTCCATATTTCTATTCATACTTCCAGATTGATGAGTGTCTTATATGTGATGGTTCATGAAGAAAGAAAATAAGTTGAGCTGAAAGATACTTTAAAAATTCTGCTGTGGGGCGCCTGGGTGGCTTAGTCAGTTAAGCGTTTGCCTTTGGCTTGGGTCGTGATCCCAGGGTCCCCAGATGGAGTCCTGCATCTGGCTCCTTGCTCTGCAGGGAGCCTGCGCCCTCTGCCTGCCGCTCCCCCTGCTTGTGCGCTCACTCGCTCGCGCGTGCTCTCTCTCTCTCTCTGACAAGTAAATAAAAATTCTGCTATGAAATGTTTTAAATTTTGGGAAGAATTTTGTTTGGAAATTTCAGTTTAGTATCAACTTCTTTCCTTCTAATCAGGAGTATTTTAGTGACGATGTATCCAACATAGCTTAGTAACTTAAAAGTATTAATGAATTAAAAAATGATTTAAAATGACTGAAAATCGATGCTTGTTTCTCATCTAAGGTTTCTAGTAAGTAGGGAGGGGCTCGCCTACTGAGGAGTTGCTTCTTACCGCTGGTTACGGTTGGCAGTGTTTTCCCCGTTTTGTCATTTCTTATAACACTGAGGCAGCATCACTCTGTCTTGTAGAAGAGGTGCCTGAGAGTGCCTTAGTTTGTCCCCTGGTGAGTGGTCTAGAAGGCCAGCCGGGGCCTTTTTACCACCGCCCCCCTCCTGCCATGGGCCCAGGGTGTAACATACAAGAGGGTGTGTGGTTGTGAGTGTGGTCTGCCAGCCTCAAAGAGCTCACCGACTTGCCCTCAGTAGGGCACTGCTTTGTGGGGCAAGCGTACCGTCCAGCGGGTCGTCCTTTGATCAGTGGCGTGGGTTTGGTTGGTGGTTGGCCAGAGTGAGGAACGTAACTGACATGGGGCCAAAGCAAAGGTGGTTGACCTGTGTCGTGTTTGAACTTGACTTTCTTATGAAAGACTACCCAGAAGTTCTGTTCTTTTTCAGCACTATGGAATCATGTTATTGAACATAAGTAAATTTCAGTATTTTTTTTATCTTACTCTGTAGTATGTGAGTTTTCCAATGTTTTAAAATATTAAACCTTTTAAGCACATGGTTATTTTTCTAATAGGTAAGGGTAATTTCGTGTGAATGGACATGAGTTTTTACTTTTTTTTTTTTAAGACTCCCCACTATATCCCATTTTCTTTAGACACATTCTAGTGCTTAGCAAATTTTACAGACCAGTATTTAGTTAGGCTCACAAATTTTCCTTAGTGCAGAAGAACACAGAGATTGATTGATTTAGATTTTATTTGTTTGAGAGAGAGAGAGCAAGAGTGCACACGAGCTAGGGAGAGGCAGAGGGAGGGGGAGAAGCAGACTCCCCGCTGAGCAGGGAGCCGCACTCTGCTCTATCCCAGAACCTCCGGATCACAACCTGAGCCGAAAGCAGACACTTAACCGCAGATGCTTAACCAACTGAGCCACCCAGGCGCCCCAAACACAGAGTTTTAAAGGCCTTATTGTCAAATCAGCTATTGGCCAAGTAGAGTGTGTATGTAAATAGTCTAAATTATCTAACAAAACTGGGCGCCTGGGTGGCTCAGTTGGTTAAGCGACTGCCTTCAGCTCAGGTCATGATCCTGGAGTCCCTGGATCGAGTCCCGCGTCGGGCTCCCTGCTTGGCAGGGAGTCTGCTTCTCCCTCTGACCCTCCCCCCTCTCATGTGCTCTCTCTCATTCTGTCTGTCTCAAATAAATAAATAAAATCTTTTAAGTAAATAAATAAATAAATAAATTATCTAACAAAACTATCTTTCCATCATCCTTCCCAAGAGTATGGTGGGAAGAACATTGGATTTGGGTCTCAGTTTAGCCACTTCGTCACTATGTGACTTTGAGAAAGTGTATGACCTCATTGAGACAAGGATTCCCCATCTAAAAAGTAAAGACAGTACCAGTGGCAAAATCCTTGAGGGTTGAATGGTACTTGTCTGATATACATCATGTCCTTCCTGCCCTTCTCCCTTCCCATTCTGTTTGTGATCCCCTAAATTGCTTTTGTGGTTGATGGGCTTTGGCCCACAGTTCAGAAAACACTGTTGTATGTAAACAGTTCAATTTACGTGTATTATCATCATGATTCTAAAGCAGGTTTGCCTAAACTGTCAAAAATTACTATTTTCCTCTTCACCCTCCCCCAGTCTGTACATTTCATTCTCTTTTTCTTTTCTTTTTTTTTTTTTTTAAAGATTTTATTTATTTATTTGAGACAGACAGAATGAGAGAGAGAGAGAGAGCACATGAGAGGGGGGAGGGTCAGAGGGAGAAGCAGACTCCCTGCCGAGCAGGGAGCCTGATGCGGGACTCAATCCCAGGACTCCAGGATCATGACCTGAGCCGAAGGCAGTCGCTTAACCAACTGAGCCACCCAGGCGCCCTCATTCTCTTTTTCTGACATTCATACTCCTCAAGGTAAATTGGGGGTAAATAATAGCTCCTACCTCATAGGATTGTTGGAGGATTGAATGCCTGTCATAGAATAGTCATTGGCAGTAATGCTATTTAAACTGATAGCTTCCAGCTCTTAGTTATCATCATTTTACTTGCTCTATGGAACTTTGGGGTCCTGATTCTAAAATACTGCATGGAGGGCGCCTGGGTGGCTCAGTCGGTTAAGCGACTGCCTTCGGCTCAGGCCATGATCCTGGAGTCCCGGGATCGAGTCCTGCATCGGGCTCCCTGCTCAGCCGGGAGTCTGCTTCTCCCTCTGACCCTCCTCCCTCTCGTGTTCTCTGTCTCTCATTCTCTCTCGCAAATAAATAAATAAAATCTTTAAAAAAAAATAAAAAATAAAATAAAATAAAATAAAATACTGCATGGAGTTTTACTTCATTCTTTCAGGGTCTGTGCTGGGTGCTAGATTCACTTCCACGTTTCCAACACTTACATCTGGTGGCGTAGGGAAGCTAACTTAAGTACTCTCTGTCTGCCAGCGCCTGTCCTTTCCTGTCGTTACTGTTTCCCAATCACAGGTGCTGGTGCTTATTTTTATTGAGCCACCTGTTTGCCAGGTGCTATCCTCTCTAAGTGCAAGAGTATGTGAATACACAGCCCCTCCCTACCTGGAGCTCCCAGGTAATGGAGCCTGTGACAGAAGGTAGAGAGTATGTGCTATTTTCTTTTTCTTTTTTTTTTTTTTTAAAGATTGTATTTATTCATTTGACAGAGAGCACAAGTAGGCAGAGTGGCAGGCAGAGGGAGAGGGAGAAGCAGGCTCCCCCCTGAGCAGGGATCCTGATGCGGGGCTCGATCCCAGGACCGTGAGATCATGACCTGAGCCGAAGGCAGATGCTTAAATGACTGAGCCACCCAGGCGCCCCGAGAGTATATGCTATTTTCAAACATTTAGATCCCTTGAAAGACATTGTCCTTGAAATCTCAATTTAATAATTCCTTGGCTTAGCAAATACTGTTTGTGCACTTGCAAGTCCTGATGTCGGGGATATAAAGATGAGTAAGACACAGGTCCTGATCATCAGTGTTTTCCAAAGAGTAAAACATTTATTGGTGGTGGTGGGATGGTTTTAGATGGTACCTGACATTGTTAATTATAACTAGCCCATCAAACATGCAATTCATGGATATTATTAGAAAAGATGTGGGGTCCCGGGGTGGCTCAGTCGGTTGAGCATCTGATCTTGATGTCAGCTCAGGTCTTTTTTTTTTTTTTTTTTTAAGTTTTTTTTTTTTGGGGGGGGCCGGGGTGGCTCAGTCGTTAAGCGTCTGCCTTCAGCTCGGGTCGTGATCCCGGGGTCTGGGATCGAGTCCCACATCAGGCTCCCTGCTCAACGGGAAGCCTGCTTCTCCCTCTCCCACTACCCCTGCTTGTGTTCCTGCTCTCGCTGTCTCTCTCTGTCAAATAAATAAAATCTTTAAAAAAAAAAAGATATATTTATTTGAGAGAGAGCGTGTACGTGTGAGAGCCCCTGGGGCGGGGAGGTAGGGGGACAGGAGATGGAATCTCAAACAGACTCCACACTGAGCATGGAGCTGGACGTGAGGCTCGATCTCATGACCCGAGCTGGAAACCAAGAGTCGGACGCTTAACCGACTATGCCACCCAGGCGCCCCTCAACTCAGGCCTTGATCTCGGGGTCATGAGTTCAAGACCCATGTTGGGCTCCATGCTGGGCTTGGAGTCTACTTGGAAAAAAAAAAGAAAAGATGAAAGTGGGTATTTTAGGATAAATAAGTGAGTTGTCTTGAGGAAAAATATTTAAATTTTTAATTCGGGTAATATTTTGACATGAACAAATTGTAAAGGGTGGTTAGGAGAACCCTGATCAGGGAGACTGAAGGACGCTTGAGGACTTCATCATTAAAAGGAGCTTTAGCTTTATTTTCAGAGGAGTCCAAATTAATCGTATTTTAATAGAAGTCTGTGTTGTAGTGAATGTTGATTTCTCAAAATAGCAGCATTATCTGAATAATTTTTGACTGTGCAAAGAGGCATTGTCTAGAATATTCACTGCAGGGGCACCTGGGTGGCTCAGTCGGTTAAACGGCTGCCTTCGGCGCAGGTCATGATCCCAGAGTCCTGGGATGAGTCCCGCATCGAGCTCCCTGCTCAGCAGGGAGCCTGCTTCTCCCTCTGCCTGTCTCTCTGACAAATAAAAATATTAAAAAATATATATATATATTCACTGCAGCATGGCAGCGGAGTTGGAAATGGCTAACAGAATAATGGGTTAAAATGGTAGACCTTGGCAGAGAGGCCTAGTGTGTAGCCATCACAGATGGTATGGTAGCTATATATGCGGCCGCAGAGAGATGGGCACAGCATCCAGGTAAGCTGGGGAGGGGACGTTAAAAAGCCAGTGATAGAGACCCTGAAGGGCGCGCCATCATGTTAGGAGTGGTTCTCTCTTTAGCTGCTGAGACTTCAACAAATACTTTTTACCTCCCAGTATGTTCTAATTATGAAATAAACAAGTGCCTTTTTTTCTTAAGAGAGAAAAATGAAATTTCATACTTTATCAGTCTAGGGAATAGTATAGCTTTTCTGATCCTGTTGTGATTTCTTCTCTTAACAGGTGTGGGGGCACGGTTGGTGCTATTTTTACTTGTCCACTAGAAGTCATTAAGACACGGTTGCAGTCTTCAAGATTAGCTCTTCGGACAGTCTATTATCCTCAGGTTCATCTGGGGACCATTAGTGGAGCTGGGATGGTGAGACCAACATCCGTGACACCTGGGCTCTTCCAGGTTCTGAAGTAAGTTCAGTCCCCGTGCTGGACCCCGACTCTCACTGAATACAGAAGGTCTGTCAAGCCCATCAGATGGGGTGTTCTGTTTGCAGTCTCTGTCCAAACTTGAGAGTTAGGTTTCCATACTAATACCTTTGAGCTCTGACCTCCCTTGGCAGCAGGGCTGTGTGTGATCATCATCCAGCGACAGTCAAAGTAAACAAAGTAAACCAAAAATCCATGTTTAAATTGTTGCATCAAAATGTTGCTCTTGCCCAGAATCTTTTGAGGGCTGGCAAGATCTGGGTTGGTAGAGTGACATTAAAAATTTAAAGACTGCGCATTATATAGAGAGAAAATATTCTGATGTTTTTTACTTGCTGTTTGGAAATAATTTTACATTTAGAGAAAAGTTGCAACATATATTTAGTGAAATAGTTTTTTAAATATTTGTTTCATACTGAGGCTACCTGCTTAGTGTGTTATTTTTACTGCATTAAAAATGTCTCATTTGCTTATGAAGTGGCTGAATATTCACAGGCTGAATTTGGCTTAAGGCAGAATCAGAAATGCAGAAGAGTGATTGGCAATGCCTGCGTTTTAGCTTGGGGCCGTTTACTTTAATAGAGGTGTTCAACAGGGGTATCTGGCTGGCTCATTTGGAGCGCACCACTCTTGATCTCAGGGTCCTCAATTCAAGCCCCGTGTCAGGTGTAGAGATTACTTAAAAATAAAAAATCTTGGGACGCCTGGGTGGCTCATTCGGTTAAGCGTCTGCCTTCAGCTCAGGTCATGATCCCAGGGTCCTGGGATCAAGTTCCTCATCTGGTTCCCTGCTCCGCGGGGAGCCTGCTTCTCCTTCTACCTCTGCTCCCCACCCCCAACCTGCTCATGCTCGCTCTCTCTTTCTCTGACAAATAAATAAAATCTTAAAAATAAATAAATAAAAAATCTAAAAATATATATATATAAAAGGGGTGTTCAATAAATAGTAGTTGAATTTAGCTAAACATGACACTCAGATCTCTGAAACTTATCACCAGAAAAGGGTGTGTTCAAGAAAGACATTGCTGTTTTGTCAATGTAGATGTTTAGTTGGGAAACGTTAGGAAAAAAATGCAATAAAATGGAGATGTTCTGTCTTAATAACCATATCACTTAGCACTTTGGACAGAATTCAGTCACATTTTAGATAAGGTGGAATGAATTGGAAAGTGCTTAATTTATTTTTAGGCACGTTTTGTTTGTAAAGTCTACCAATGAGTCACCCAGGCCTCCATGCCAGATGTGTGTATGAGAGTGCATCTGAGTTTACTGAGCAAAACTGGACAGCAAACCAGCTGCGGAGGGCAAGGTCCCAAGGGAGAGGATCAGAAACCCAGCTAGGGGAAGAGGGAAACCCAAGACTCCGGGACGATCAGCCAATTTAGTGAAATAGTGAAGAAGGGGCTTGGAGACACACAAGGCAGAAAGCCTACCTGGCGGTAGGCCCAGGAAGGAGAAATACAGAGATGTGGAGGTACACTTTGATCCCAGTAGGGAGAGCGACAAGCCCACGTCGTTAAAAAGCCATGACTGTGGAGACACCCCCCACCCCCGCCCCCGGTTTGCCTTCTTCCATGTTTAGGCAGTGGCGGTGTCTCAGATGACACCTCCCTTTTGAGGAACACGAAGTGTTTTGGACACAATGAAACAGGTAATTTGCCAACTTTACTGACATCCAAAAAGGACTTCCTCTTACGTGCTTGCCAAATAACTCATGACTAGCAGATTTATCTATTTACTGTAACTGGGAACTGTTACCCAGAAACGGTGGGTGTCAACAGGGCCAAGCTTGTAAGGTAGACAGAGGTAAATGGGGATGTTTCTCTAGTTGAACTTTTCAGGATGCATGTTCTACATCCCTAGTAATTCTATCTCCTGTAAATCTCTCTCTCTCTCTCTCTCTCTCTCTGTGTATGTACATATTTTCCCCCATTGAGGATAATTGTTTATTAAAATGTAAGTCAAAAAGCCTCTCCGTCTTGGAAAATACAGGAACAGTGCCCACACCACACCACACACAGGACGGTTCTTTGTCCCCATGGACCCACAGCAGTCATTGGTTCATGCAGCCACAGCTACACAATTGTGAGACATTCCTGACACATGAATACTTTTCAAAACCACTTCTTCTATATTCACATCAAAATATGAATAATGGATGGGCGCCTGGGTGGCTCAGTTGGTTAAGCGACTGCCTTCGGTTCAGGTCATGATCCTGGAGTCCCTGAATCGAGTCCCACATCGGGCTCCCTGCTCAGCAGGGGGTCTGCTTCTCCCTCTGACCCTCCCCCCTCTCATGTGTTCTCTCTTTCTCTCTCTCTCTCTCAAATAAATAAAATCTTTTTTTTAAAAAAATATATGAATAATGGAAAAATTTTTGTCATGATATTTTGTTAGAAGAGTGTTTGTAAAGTGGCATTTTTCACCCAAGAGCTGTTTCGTTAAGTTTTATTTCCTTAGCTTGATGTATATATACATTTTTAATATTCTCAACTGATCTTCATTAGCTTTCAAGTTAAAAAATGATCACGTTTCTGTAGTATTGCTTCATTGATTTTTCACAAGAACCCTGAGATTAGTGCTCCGGTGTGAAATTATTTTATAGACCCTTATTTTATAGATGAGAAAATGCAAATTAGAGATTAAGTGACTTGTTCAATGTCATTTCAATGTATATTCACCTTAAAATAGATTTTTTTTTAAAAGATTTTGTTGATTTATTTGAGAGAGAGAGAGCATGAGAGCAGGTTGAAGGACAGAGGGAGAAGCAGACTCCCCGCTGAGCAGGGAGCCCGATGCAGGACTCGATCCTGGGATGCCAGGATCATGACCTGAGCCGAAGGCAGACGCTTAAGCAACTGAGCCACCCAGGCGCCTCTAAAATAGATTTCTAAGAAAGATTTGAAGCAGCTAAGAGTAGACAACAACAACCGCCCCCCCCCCCCAACACGAACCTCTGCTGCTGCTTCTTTCATGTGGAAACAGCAGTGGTTCTGGCTCAGCGCCTGACAGGACCACATTCCCACCGCGCCAGCTGCTGCTTCTGCTTCTTTGCTGAGTCTCCATGACAGCCTCTTGATGTTGGAGGGCCCCAGGGCTCCCATGGTGACCCTCTGCCTTGGCTCCAGCCGCCCCTTCTAGGATCGCCTTCATTCTTGTGGCTTTAATACCACCTGTAAGCTGACAGCGTTTCTCCTCTGAGCCTCACACGTTAGTCCAGCTGCCTGTTGGACATCTCAGCTTGGATGTCTACTGGGCATCCAAAGTGTAACTTGTGGAAAACGAAACTTCCCCAAACCTGCCGCTCCCAAAGTCTTCTCCGTGTCTGTTAAAGGCAACTCCATCCTTTCCACTCCAGATCTGAAGCCCCAGAGTCCTCCCGAGTTCTTATTTCTCTCAACCCCACGGGAAAATCTCCCAACTCTGCCTTCAGAATCTGTACAGAGGGCGTCTGGGTGGCTCAGATGGTTAAGCGTCTGCCTTCAGCTCAGGTCATGATCCCAGGGTCTTGGGATCGAGCCCCACATCAGGCTCCCTGCTCAGCGGGAAGTCTGCTTCTCCCTCTCCCTCTGCCTCTCCCCCTGCTCATGCTCTCTCTCTCTCTGTGTCTCAAATGAATAAATAAAATCTTTAAAAAAAAAAAAAAAATCTGTACAGAACCTGACCCCTCTGCCCTCCTTTCTGCCTCCTTTCTCTGCTGCTGCCATGATGGCAGCTGCCACATCTCACCTGTGTTGCTAGACTGACGTCCTGTCTCGAGTGCCCACTCCTCAACAGAAAATCTTCTGCTCACATCCCTCCAGGGGCTGCCCTCTCCCGCCAGGGAGATGCCAGAGTTGTGCTTGCCACTCAATAGGCTCTCCATGGCTGCCACCCCTCCCTGACTTTTCCGACTTTACCTCCTTATGTTTCCCTTCCCATATCCAGCTACACTGGCCTCCTTTCTGTTCCTTCTCAGCCTTTGCACCTGGGAACAGTACAACATTTGCTGAGGAAGGGCCTTTGTTCTAGGACGCCATCTGCCTGGCTGACTTCCAGTTGTTACCTTTGCAGGAAGGCCTTGCAGTGACCATGCTATTTAGAACTAAGCCCTCCCCTCACGCCCCATCCCTTCTTCCTGCTCTATTTTTACCTCCAGCACTTACCCTCCATCCAAGGTACAGTGTAGTTTACATATTTATATTGTTTCCTCTCTTCCCCCACCAGAATGGAGGTTCCTTAAACACAGGGACTTTGATTTATCTTTGTCCCTGAGGTGTCCCCACGCACATAGAATGCTGCCTGTCATGTAGTAATAAGCATTCAGTACCAGTAGAATGAATGAATGAATTGGGGCATGTCGTAAGATATTGAATATAAAGGGTTCAGCATGCACACTGCACCATGTAAATAATAAATATTAGCTGCTATCATAATATGTACTTTCTGCGCTTTTTTTTTCTTAAATATTTATTTGACAGAGAGCACGAGAGAGCACAAGCAGGGGGAGCAGCAGAGGGAGAGGGAGAAGCAGGCTCTCCGCTGAGCAGGGAGCCTGATGTGGGACTCGATCCCAGAACCCTGAGATCATGACCTGAGCCGAAGGCAGACGCCCAACTGACTGAGCCGCCCAGGCGCCCCATTTTCTGCGCTTTTTATTGATTTTATTTTTCTTTCATCCTTTTTTTAAAAGATTTTTATTTAATTATTTGAGAGAGAGAAACAGCATGAGAGGGGAGAGGGTCAGAGGGAGAAGCAGGCTCCCCCCTGAGCAGGGAGCCCGATGTGGGACTTGATCCCAGGACTCTGGGATCATGACCTGAGCCGAAGGCAGTCGCTTAACCAACTGAGCCACCCAGGCGCCCTCTGCGCTTTTTTTTTTATTTTTTATGTTTTTTAATATTTTATTTATTTATTTGACAGAGAGAACAAGAGAAGGGACATAAACAGGGGGAGTGGGAGAGGGAGAAGCAGGCTTCCCGCCGAGCAGGGAGCCCGATGCGGGGCTCGATCCCAGGACCCTGGGATCATGACCTGAGCTGAAGGCAGGCGCTTAACAACTGAGCCACCCAGGCACCCCCCTCTGCGCTTTTTAAACATAAGATTTATAACTGAGTTTCTTGGTGGCCAAGGCAGAAAAAGGGGAATATCCTATTACATAATGCTCATCTGAAGAAAGTGCACTTGCTCTGCAGGGGAGATATGTGTCTTTCCCTGTTATGTTCTAGAAGCAGCATGTTGGGGCACCTGGGCGGCTCAGTCTTTGAGCGTCTGCCTTCGGCTCAGGTCATGGTCCCAGGGTCCTGGGATCGAGCTTGTGTTCCCTCTCACGCTGTGTCTCTCTCTGTCAAATAAATAAATAAAATCTTCTAAAAGCAGCATGTTACTCAGCACTTACATAAAGAGAGTGCGCCAGCATGGGAAGCGTGCTTTCAGGGTGCTGTAATAGCCAGTGACTACTTTTCTCTCTACCACCACCCTGGTTGAAGCAGCCCTCCTCCTGCACGTAGATTATTAGATAGCTCTCTCCTTCTTCCATTAACATGGCTGAGCTAAGGGCAGTGATGGGGGTCTACAGAGAGGGCTTTTCATCTGGTAAATGATAAAAGGAGGACAAGAGTTAGGCTTTTCCTCTATACCACAAGCCCATCAAGGTTGTCTGTTCAGTTTTAGAAGACATTGGGTTACCAAAAACCCAAGTGAATAAAATGGTTATTCACTTAAAACTAAGCAGCTTATATCTAGTCTTACTCTTTCAGGCAGAACGACTTTAAAAGACTTACCACGCAACAGAATTTCTTTACAGGAAGCTTATTTTTCAAAATGCAAATCAGTGTTTGCATGTGTCTCATGTTAGGGTAACGTATTAGGGAAAAAAAAAATATCCTCCACCGGAGCACCAGTAACCTTTACATTTTGAGTATAGTTACTTAAAAAGAAAAAAGGCAAGATGCTAGCATATTTAGGCTCTCGCTGTTAGATTTGCCATAGAGATTATTAATATATCAGTTTATCTCTGGTGTCTGCTTTAAAAAATCTTAAGCATTAATCTTTTTCTTTTTCTTTTCTTTCTGTCAGAGCTCCTATTCTGTAAAGTACTCAGGTATCTTATTTTTGTTTTTTCAAGTACTTTTTTAATCTGAAAAGTAATATATTAGTGAGCTAGTCTCTATCTTGTAAAAACCTTTATGTTCAGATGAGATCTTTGTCTTGGATTAGTCTGTAGTGTTCGTATTGTGATTAAAGCTAGTGAAGAGAATGAAATGCTCCAAACAAGACCCTAATTTCCTTTTGCATTTCTTTTCTAAATCAAAGTTGAAATGACTGTGGGAAAATTAGTCTGGATCCTAACATGCTTTATTATGAAGTCAAAGAGTACCTATAGTAGGAACTTGATTGTTCCAGAAGAGTTTTGTAAACATCCAGATAGGTTAGCAGTTTGAATTATGTAACAAATTTGACTTTTTGCCCACTGTTAATATGCGTAGCTATGGAGACTGTCTTTCTGCAGTTCTGAAAAGGCCTGAGTCACTTGAGGACATGAGTTCCCTACTGCATTATAGATGAGAGGCTTCAGGCTTCCTAGAGCCAGAGTCCCTTAATTGTGTTTAACTGCCTTCTGGGCCTGGCTCTGCACCCTGTACGTTAATGGGACCACAGACAGAATCTAAACTTTAAAAATATTTGAATATACTGACCATTTGAAATCGTTTACATACTCTTAGAAGTTGTAAATCACTTCAAGGTGTTACTGGAGAGAAGTTTTTGTTCAGAGAGCTTGGCTTTTTGAAAGCACAGTCCTGTTTTGAGTAAAAGTAAAGTATTTACAGTTGAAAACACTAAATTCTCATGCCTCTAGTAAGAGCTGAGTGGCTTGTTTGAGCCAGTATGAAAGTTCACTCAAAGTGCAGGAACTTCATTTGGCGTGTTAGGTTTACAGAAACCCAAGAATTGTCTTTACCCCACCCATTGCTTCTGTGACTTTGTGGGCTGTCGTCATGAGTTTAATATTTTTTTTTTTTAAGATTTTATTTATTTGACAGAGAGAGACAGCTAGATAGGGAACACAAACAGGGGAGTGGGAGAGGGAGAAGCAGGCTTCCCACTGAGGAGGGAGCCCAATGCGGGGCTTGATCCCAGGACCCTGGGATCATGACCTGAGCCGAAGGCAAACACTTAACGACTGAGCCACCCAGACGCCCCTAATATTTTTATAATCTATGACCTATACCTTGTTTTGTTTTTTTTTTTAAGAACTTTTTACTTTGAAATAATTTCAAACAGAATAGTTACAGAAATGGTACAGATTACTTGGTTATATTCTTTACCTCTAATCACCAATTTGTAACATTGGCCCATTTGTTTTTTGTTTTTTGTTTTTCTTTTTTGCTCTGTATACATACATATAGTTTCTGAACCATTGGAAAATAGGTTACACACATTATGCCCCTTTACCCTCAGTTCTTCAGCATTTATTTCCTAAGAACAAGGGTATTCTCTTAAAGCCAAGGTATGGTTTTCAAATTCAAGAAATTCAGTATTTATATACTGCTTTCTAACTAATCTACAGTCCATATTCATTCCTTTTATTTATTTGAGAGAGAGCATGAACAAGGGAAGGGACAGAGGGAGAAGCAGACTTCCCCCTGAGCAGGGAGGTTGATGTAGGGCTCGATCCCAGGACTCAGGGACCATGACCTGAGCCAAAGGCAGACACTCAACCAACTGAACCACCCAGGTGCCCCCCACTCTGGTATTAGACGTTTTTCAAGGAGCCTTTCTTTTCTCCTTGCTGGTTGTTTTTTGGTTTGTTTTGGTTTGTTTTTTTAAAAGATTTTATTTGACAGAGAGGGAACACAAGCAGGGGGAGTGGGAGAGGGAGAAGCAGGCTTCCTGCTGAGCAGGGAGCCCGATGCGGGACTCGATCCCAGGACTCTGGGATCATGACCTGAGCCGAAGGCAGATGCTTAACGACTGAGCCACCCAGGTGCCCCAAGTTTTTTGGTTTGTTTAACATTAAGATGTAATTCACATACCATACAATTTACCCATTTAAAGAATACCATTCAACTGTTTTTAGTATGTGCACAGAGTTTTGTGTGGCCAACACTACTAATTTGATTTTAGAACATTTTTATCCCTACTAAAAGAAAACCTCTCACCCATTTGCAGTCACTCGCCATCGCCCACCCCCAGCCTAGGCAACCAAGCACTAATTTACTTTCTGTCTCTGGATTTGTCTCCTCTGGACATTTCATATAAATAACATGAAACAACATATGGCCTTTTATGTCTGGCTTCTTTCACTTAATCTAATGTTTCTTGAAGGTCATCCTTGTTTTTGTGTATCAGTAATGTTACATTGCATGGCTCGGTCTCATTTTAAATGCCTTGCTTTTACATTCCCCAGATGCCATGAAAAAAAAAAAAGAAAGGTACTACTTACGGCAGCTGTGCCCTCTAATTGTGTAGTATCTCAGACAGAGGCCCTTCATGTGATGCTCAGGGCTGGCCAGAGGGTTTAGGCTGGGCTACACAAACAGGAGTGTGTCATGGGATCACTTAAAAGGGCCTGGGTTGATAACTGCCAGTAAGGAAAACATTCTATGATTAGAAAATAAGACTATTGTTTAGAGAGAGAGAGAAAAGAAAAAGACTATTGTCCCCCTAATATTTTGAAATAATTATTTAGATGGAACTAGGGTCCAGTTCATTACTTTTTGAAAGAATAGCTTTATTGAGTTATTACTCACATACCATAAAATTTATCCTTGTGAAGTGCACAATTCAGTGGGCTTTAGTGTAGTCACAGAGTTATGTAACCACAACCACTATCGAATTCTAGACCATTTTCGTCACCCCGAAGGAAACATGCACCCATCAGTAGTCAGTCCCAGTTCCCCTCCCCCACCCTGGCAACCACTGATCTACTCCATCTCTCTGTGGTTAGGGATGTTCTTCTCCTTGATGCTGTTGTAAATGGAATCAGTTTTTACTTTTGTATTCAGATTGTTCATTGCTACTGTATAGAAATACAATTAATTTTTGTATATTGATCTCATATCCTGCAACCTTGCTGAACTTTATTAGTTATAGTAATTGTTTAGTGTACGCCTTAGTATTTCTAGGTGTAAGATTGTGTTGTCTGTGTGAATAAAGATAGTTTTGCTGGGGCACCCGGGTGGCTGAGTCACTTAAGTGTCCGACTCTTGATCTCAGCTCAGGTCTTGATCTCAGGGTCATGAGTTCAAAAGCCCCATGTTGGGCTCAATCCTGGACATGGAGCCTACTTAAAAAAAAAATGATAGTTTTGCTTTTTCGTTTCCAATTTAGATACCTTTTATTTCTTTTTTCTTATCTAGATTATTGCTAGCCTGCCATTTTTGAGGACAGCTCTTACAGGTACAAGTATTCTTTCATTTTCAGGCAATTGAAATATTTTATAAACATCAAAAATTTGAGGAAGAGAAGCTAAGATTCACATTTTTTAGTTTGTACATTCAGGGACTCTAGACCATGAAAAATTACATTGACCTGAAAAAAGGAAAGAACAGGAAAGAAAACTATGAATGGATAAAAGTTGAACATTATCCAGCACGCTAGGGACCAAAACATCAACTTAACCTCTTCTGCACCAAAAATTTCAGCTTTGTTTCTAGAAACTTTCTCTATGGGAAAAGTGGAAGGTGGTAGAAATAAAATTGGCAGGATTCACTTTACCAATAGCTTTTCCATAAAGTGGAAGACACCGTTTTATTTTACCTTCAGTGTCCTAATGAAAGTAAAGCATTATATAAACTCTTTTGACAACAGTACAATTATTAGTGAGCTAGATAAACTTAGAATGCTGTCAGATTGGAGGTACTAATTACCAAGTGCAGAAAAATCTGCAGTAAGAGAAGGAAATGAAATCAGAGGGGACCTCAGTGTAATGTAAATTCTCTTGGATACCATGAAAATTGAGCCATTGAAAAGAATAAATTTAACCAACTTGAAGAATCATTACGTTGGAGCGGGAAAATGCCTCTAAAGAATGTTCTACACAGGGGCGCCTGCGTGGCTCAGTCGTTGGGCATCTGCCTTCGGCTCAGGTCATGATCCCAGGGTCCTGGGTTCGAGCCCCACATCGGGCTCCCTGCTCGGCGGGAAGCCTGCTTCTGCCTCTCCCACTCCCCCTGCTTGTGTTCCCTCTCTCGCTGTGTCTCTGTCAAAAAAAAAAAAAATGTTCTACACAGTCCTTTCCTTAGTCACTTTTTTTTTTTTTTAAGATTTTATTTATTTATTTGACAGAGAGAGAGCACACACAAGCAGGGGGAGCAGGAGCAGCAGAGGCAAAGGGAGAAGCAGACTCTCCACTGAGCACAGACCCTGATGCGGGGCTTGATCCCAGGACTCCCGGATCATGACCCGAGCTGAAGGCAGATACTTAACTGACTGAGCCATCCAGATGCTGCCCCTTAGTCACTTTCAATGAGAAAACATATTAACACTTTTTTTTTTTTTAAAGCACATTGGCAGGGGTGTGGCAAAATTGGAACCCTTGTGTATTGTTGGTAGGAATATAAAATGGAACAGCTGCTGTGATAGGACAGCATGGCAGATTCTCAAAAAATTGAACATAGAAATTACCATATGATCCAGCAATTCCACTTCTGAGCATGTACCCCTAAGAGTTTAAACGAGGGACGTGAACAGATACTTGGACACTCATGTTCACAGCAGCATTAATCATGATAGCCAAAAGTGGAAGCAATTCGAGTATCTATCAACAGATAAATGGATAAACAACATGTGGCCCATATACAATGGAGTATTATTCAGCCTTAAAGAAAGAAGGAAATTTTGGCACATTCTGCAACATAGATGAACATTAATGTCACTGTGCTGAATAAAAGAAGCCAGCCACAAAAGGACGAATACTGAACAATTGCACTCCTATGAGGTCCCTAAAGTAGTCTAATTCAGAGACAGAAAGCAAAATGGTGGTTACCAAGGGCTGGGGGGGGGGGAGGTTAATAGGGAGTTAGTATTTAACACAGGTATGGATTGTAATTCAAGGAGATGAAAAAGTTTTGGAGATGGATCGTAATGGTTGTACAACATTATGGAAATACTTAATGCCACTGAACTGTACACTTTAAAATGGTAAGTTTTTATGTATATGTTACCATGATTTTTTTAAAAAAAGATTTTATTTATTTGATAGACACAGCAAGAGAGGGAACACAAGCAGGGGGAGTGAGAGAGGGAGAAGCAGGCCTCCCACCGAGCAGGGAGCCCTATATGGGGCTCGATCCCAGGACCCTGAGATCATGACCTGAGCCGAAGGCAGACGCCTAACAACTGAGCCACCCAGGCGCCCCATGTTACCATGATTTTAAAAATTAAAAAGAAAAAGTGTTCTTTTGGAGCTTGAGATACTGTGCTTTAACTTTAAAAAACATTCATCCAGCCCTTGAAAATAATTTGGTTTTTCTATTCTGTAGATCCCTGATTGGGGCCCTTCTACAGTAAGTAAAGATCTGAAGATAGGATTATTAGAAAGCAGGAGTAAACCCAAAAGAAATACGATCCAAAGAAATAAGACATGATTCCCTGGAGCAGCTGCTTTGCCAGATGCTCATCCTACCTCACTAAGATTTCAGTGTGTAGTACAAACCCTGAACATCTTGGTCCTTCATGAACCAGGGAAAAGGCTTCTTGAAAAGAGGTCAAACTGATGCTTCTGAAGCCTGCTTTTTCACTACAGTAATGAAAGCAGTGTTCTTCAGCCTTCTGATGCTGTATTGTAATATAACCAGATAAGAGTCTGGGGTCTTGTAAACATTCTGTTCTGTATTCACAGAGCTGATGTGAAGGCTGACGCCTCACTGTTGCATAGGCCCTGCCTAAGGATTTTAAAGATCTTCTCTTATTATTCAGGTCAATCTTGGAGAAGGAGGGACCAAAGTCACTTTTTAGAGGCTTGGGTCCAAATTTGGTTGGAGTTGCGCCATCAAGGTAAGCATTAAACGTCCAGCTGGCTCACTACATATAATACTCCTTTCTTACTGAAGTGCAGTCCTGCTAGATGGCCAGTTTCTTTTTCTGTATGGGATTTGCCTAGTTGCAGCTGACATACAGAGTAGTGACAACTGCTAGTGTATCTTGTGGTGTGTGTGTGTGTGTGTGTGTGTATGTGAGAGAGAGAGAGACTCTAGTTATTTTATTCTTCAGTGAAAATCTTCTCATCACCTGGAATCTTCTAAACAAGTATCTGCTACTTCCTGTATGGTACGTGGCTAGCAATATTGGCATCACCTGGGGCTTGTTAGACCTGCACACTCTCAGGCCATACCCCAGACCTACACCGCCTTCTAGCAAGATCCCCAGGTGATTCATATGCACTTGGTAGCACTGATCTGAAGCAATTTTAAAGGCTTCTAGCCTTTACTTTATTTAAAACACCCTTATTTCTGTATCTCTTTAAAGCGTGTTTGAGAAAAGTGAACAGGTGAGTGTGTGTGTAGCATATCTCTGAAAAGTAGATAAGAAATTGCTTCTAGAAATTGCCTCCTGGGAGGGGCGCTGGGTGGCAGGGTAGAATACTTTTATATTACTTTATGTAATACTCGGATAGACTTTAAAGAGAATTAATCTTTCTAACAAAAATGAAAACGTTTTCTATGAGGTAAAGACTAAAAGCTTCCTAGAATTCTTGCAGATTTGTGCTCTGAGGTGATTTATACACAAATCACCTGAGAATATTGTAAAAATTCAGATTCTTAGTAAATCCTTTTGTTCCTTTAGAATTTTGTAGCATATGTGTATCATCTATTTAAAAATAAAAGCACTAGTCTGTGAGATTATATGGGGTATGCATTATAATAGATGGTAGACGTACTGCATATGTATAGTAAATAAAATTGAGTTGTATCTCCTCATGGACAGTGCTCATTTGGTAACAGGTGTTAATCTGATGTAGCTTCCTGGCTGCCACACCCATTTAGAACAGTTGGGACCTAGAAAAAAAACAGAATACTGTTACATAAACACAATAATGATAAGTAGTCCAGAGCCTAAGTTGAAAAATAAATTCTATGATTGATGCATTGGCCAGCCAAAATAAAGAAGCATTTTCCCTGGCATTGCTGGTGAAGGAGCAGGGAAAATACCAACCAGCCCCTACTCCCCAGCCCCAGTAAGAAAGAAGTCAAAAGAGGGAAAGCAAAGACCAGACCAGAGCTGGGGATGGGGATGGGAGGGCGCCTAGCCTCCACCTACAGGAGCTGCAGGGTTGGGGGAGGCAGGGGCGTATTCAGTGGCGGAAGCTCTACACGAAAATATGCTCGTGATGATTGTTCCCTACGTGACCCTGAGTCATCAAAAAAGTCAAATTATATTTGACATACTCATTGTGGTGTAAGGCAGGACAAGTGTGGTATATTTTAGAAGTATTACAAATTTTAGAAGTTTCAATATAGATTTTGGTGCTTAAAGAATTGACATCCAAAATGAAGAATATAAATAGATTTTATATAGTACCAAAATCTCCTCTTCCTCAATTATTTTGGACACTTCTACCATCACTGAATACTTTCTGGAGGGACAAGCAGGAGCTTTCTGCAGGGGCCTGCAGCAGCTTTTGGTTTTACAGATGAGGTCAAGCTTTTGGTTACATGTTAACCTTCTTTCTCATATTTTCCTAAATTTTTCAGAGGTTGCGGAGGGACGTACATAGTGCCATGCGAATGTCTGTAGCGTTCTTTCTTTCTTCAAACAGGGCTGTGTACTTTGCGTGTTACTCCAAAGCCAAAGAGCAGTTCAATGGCATTTTTGTGCCTAACAGTAATATTGTGCATATTTTCTCAGCTGGCTCTGCAGGTATGTTACTCTAGTGAGTGGAGATAAGTTTCCCACTTCCCTAAAGCATGTGTTGTGCCAAACAGCTTTTTCCAGGAATTAGAAATTAGCTCTCTGCTTCTTTTGCATCTAAAAACATTTTTCTAACACTTTATGTTAGAACTAATAAAACAGGAATGTATGAGAATAGTTTGTAACCTGGTTCCATTTTCTTTGATAACTAAGACTTCTACTCTCCCTCAAAATTTACCTGTGCTCATGTATACTACTGGTGAGTGTTATGTCTCTTTTAAAGGAATATTAATGCGTTTTCATGTCTTTGTTTCATTAAGTTATTATTTTTTTTTAAAGATTTTATTTATTTACTTGACAGAGACAGAGATAGCGAGAGCAGGAACACAAGCAGCGGGAGTGGGAGAGGGAGAAGCAGGCTTCCCCTCGAGGAGGGAGCCCGATGTGGGACTCGATCCCAGGACCCTGGGATCATGACCTGAGCCGAAGGCAGACGCCTAACGACTGAGCCACCCAGGCACCCTCATTAAGTTATTTTTAAAGGTGGAGCTTTTTTGTGTGTGACTCTCCATGGTGTCCAGCATACCCTTTGGATAGCTGGCATTTCTGCCCACAGCTGGGTTCTGTGATGAGGGCTTGGGGCTGTGGAGGAGATCTTTTAGGAGGGCTGGTACCAGATCAGGTAATATGGGAGTCATTCCACTCACTATAGAAAATGCGTAACAGGATTTGTTCCTCAGGAAATACTTGGCAAAGAACCACGGACTTGTAGATTGCTGAGAGAAGGCTATGTCTTTTTAGGTATCATTTTATGGCTGGTGTAAATAGAAGAGTATTCTAGAGAACTTAAACAGGCATTCTGTGAAATGTTTCTGCCTCCTGCCAGCCTGTAAGGTTTTGTCTGCCTCTGTCACTCCAAATAAAAGTTCTAGTAACCTATCTGAGTAGTTATAAGTCATAATTACTAGACCCCAAGTAGAAGATAGCTGCTTCACACAAGAAAGGAGTTTCTGCCAAATACAGAGCTCCGAGGAGGAAATGCAGAGTGGCAGAATGAACGGGTCAACCCTCACTGATGAGGGTGGTAGTAAGTGAGCCATAAGCCCTAAGCTGTTGATCGGTTTTGTGACTTTTGCAAAATTAACTTAGAGGAAAGGTTGCCAAATAAAGGAGACCTGGAGGGAGTTCTCTAAACCACTCTCTGGGTCCTAATTAATCTGCTTAGGACTGTGGAGGGGACGAGGTGTTCAGAGCTCACCATGTGTCAGGCTGATGCCACGGTACTGCTCTTTCTGGTTGGTCTGGAACAATGAGCAACATTAAGATGAGGAAGACTTGAAAAATGGTTCCTATAAGCAGATCGGTCTTTAAAACTTCCAATTTCCTGATATGATTAGTGAGATACTAAAATGTGTATGTTCAGATTCAGGTAAATGGAGATTTAGTGGCTTCTATTTTAAGTTTGATATAAGGTAACCTTTTGGATTAGATCACCAGCTTTTTAAAACAAATTATTTCTGGACCTGAAGCTTATAAATTGAGTTTTAGAATAGTTTACATATTTATCATAGGAATTGCATTTACAGAAATATCAACAGCACCATCTACAGGTTGGAAAAACTAGACAGGGCTCTAGAAAATTGAGAGATTTCTTTTAGGTCCAAGATATCAATAGATGTTACATTTTAGGGGACTGTACCTTCCATCTGCAGTCTGGAAATATAACTGCTTCCTACTATCCATTTTTACTATTAAGCCATTTAAATCCTGATCTCAAAGTTTATCATATGAAATAGCTTTAATAAGCATGGACTGTGTTCAGTGATGATGTTTTCTGTTTCTTTTTTTTTCTTCCAGCTTTTGTCACAAATACCTTAATGAATCCTATATGGATGGTTAAAACCCGGATGCAGCTAGAACGGAAGTAAGTTATTAATTGTTCCTTCCTAAATATTCGTGGAGATTTTCTTTTTCCTTCCAACTCCAGTTGTGAAATGAGGTGTACAGAGCCCTTAGGCATCCCCATCCTTGTTTTTTCCTGAATATAAGCTATATGTAGAAACTCCTTTTGTTTTGATATGTGTGCTGCCAGCCGTTGTGGGGATATGAGAGCCAACAGAAGTTACCACTCGGGGGAGGTTGGAAGCTTATGGTCCCTGATCTGCTCCTGACTTCTCTCAGATAGTTGGTGGGTCTCCGCTCTTGGCCGACCCCACTCTCAACTGGAGCGCTGTGGGCTCCTCCAGATGGCCTCTTTTAAGTGGGAAGAAGCCGGTAAGGGTAGAATGGCAAAGGGTCATTTTAATCTCCAAGGCCCTCAGATTTACTGGATTTCTGCCCTGAAACTCTGGCCCGTGGTTCTTTTTTTTTTTTTTTTAAAGATTTTATTTATTTATTTGAGAGAGAGAATGAGATAGAGCATGAGAGTGGGGAGGGTCAGGGGGAGAAGCAGACTCCCTGCTGAGCAGGGAGCCCGATGTGGGACTCGATCCCAGGACTCCAGGATCATGACCTGAGCCGAAGGCAGTCGCTTAACCAACTGAGCCACCCAGGCGCCTGGTTCTTAACATTTTCATGCTGTGGATCCCTTTGGCAGTCTGGGAAGCCTCTGCAGTTGCTTTTCAGAGTAATATTTTTGAAAGCAATGGAAACCAATTGTTGAAGTATAATTATCAAAGTTTTTTTTTAAATGCAATATAGTAATATACTTCTTTAATACCGTAAATAACAAGATCAAATGGTGGCCCAGTAACCACCATAATTTCAAAGACGTGATAGTGATAAGGGACACTCTCATCGAATTCTAAGAACCCTTGTGTAACCGTGTGGCCTGGAAATACGTGTGGGCACTGGAAGCTTTCAGCTAGTCCAGCCTAATTCTAAGCAACCTGTAAAGAAAAGAGAGAAGCAGCAAGAATACCCCCCTGGACGTTTAACTAGGGGTCTGCCTTACTTTGTTTTATCCCTCTAATGACCACGAAAACCTCTGAATGGGTCTCAGATTACATGTTTCCCCAATCCATTCTGTGTGAAAGAACCTTCTAGAATGCATCAGATCTCATCATTTTGGACAGATTGCTAGCTGATAATCCTTCAGTGAATCTTGCTTACTCTTACGGTCAAATCCTAACTCCTGGGCTTAACATTCAAGGTCCTTTGCAATTTTCTAAAACTGTCATGTGCTCTTAGGCTTCCATCTCCCCGAGTGTGCTGTCCCTCACCAGGAATCCCTCTCCCCCTCTTGTCGCTCAAGAACACTTGCTTGTCCTTCAGGCTTCTGACCAGCATCCTCTCCTGGAAACCTTTGGTAATCACTCCCCATTCCAGGTGTGCCCCACACAGTCCTGGTATCATTCCTGCTTAGCAGCAGGTACGTGCACAAGTCACCTAGGAGACTGGACGTGCACTCTTTTAAATCTCCATGCTCCATGCAATGTCCATGCTCAGGACATTGTATTTTTTTTTTTTTCCTAAGATTTATTTGTTTGTTTTAGAGAGAGAAAGAGTGCCTGAGTGGGGGGAGGGGCAGAGGGAGAGAGAATCCTCAGGCAGACTCCCCGCTAAGCACGGAGCCTGACTCAGGGCTGAGTCCCAGGACCCTGAGATCATGACCTGAGCCCAAATCAAGAATCGGACGCTTAACCGACCAAGCTCTCCGGGCACCCCCATGCTCAGGACATTTTAAAAAGCTTCGTTTGGGTGGGCTCTGTTAACCAGTCCTGCAACAATGCAGATTTGTTGCAAGCTTGCTGTGTACTAGTCACTGGGGAAAAGGGGGTTAAGCCATAGGCCCTGCCTTCCAGAAGCTCACAGCTTTACAGAAAATAAAGAGAATTGTAGGCTGATGAAATAGGGGCCAGAAATGCTAAGGACCCCAGAGGTCCCTCATGCCATCCAGGCAGGGTGGGCACAGGAGGGCCTCCCGCGGCAGTGATGTCCACCCTCTACCGTCTGAAAAATAATGGGGAGGGGGCCCTGGCACTGCACGTGCTTCAGGCCAAGAACAGGGTATGCGGAAAATCTAGAGACAAGAAACACTCGTTTCTGGGGACCCGAAGGAAGGGCAGTGTGGTTGGAGTGTGCTCTGGGTGTGTGTGTGTGTGTGTATGTGTGTGTGGTGTGCGCGTGCACGCTGGAGGAGGGGGGGATCATAGAAAGCCAAGGCTGCAGAAATGCATGGGGTAGGGGGCATATCCTTCAAAGCCCTGGGAGGGTCTTGGAGTTTGGCTTTGGGCTCTAATTTGAGGGCTGTGGGGGGCCATTAGAGCCGTGGTTTGGGGTGGAAGTGGGGAACACTCTGCCCCCTAGGGGACATTTGGCAATGTCTGGAGACATTTCCAGTTGTCACAACTTAGGTGGGATGCTTCTGGCATCTGGTGGGTAAAGGCTGGGGTATTGCTCAACATCCTACAATGCAAGGACAGCTTCCACAGCAGAGAATCATCTGGTGGAAAGTGTCAGTAGTGCCCAGATTGAGAAACTCTACATTAGAGGCTTTTAAGCAGGGCAGTGGTGTGGTCAGATCTGTATTAGAAAGGTCGCTCCAGCTAGGGTGTGGAAGCCTCGGAAAGACACAAGGAAGAAGGGGAGAGCCCATTGTGACTGGTTGGAGCAAGGGGCGCGCTGGGCTTCAGCGCCGGGGGAGGACTCTGTGGTGCAGACCAGTGGATACGCTGTCAGGCCCTGGGGTTCCCTCTGCATCAGGCAGTTTAGGATACTTGCCATCACGAGCCAGGAGCAGTGAGCCTGAAGCCTTTTATTAGTTCTTACGTAGTTTATTTGATGTTTATCATTCCATAAATTTAGAAATAACGGAATCAAAACACACCATCTGCAGACTAGAGTTAAGAAAGCTCACTAGCGTAAGCAACCTCACGCTCACTGCCCAGGCGGAATGTTGGTGAGGCTTTTCCTTCGGCATTTTCTGAAAGCACGTTTGTGCCATGATTGTAATTATACTCACTGTATAATTGCGTCCTGCTTTCCACGCAAGCACTTCCACATAGTTGACTGCCTTCTCAACTATGTTAACCTAGTGTGCGTATCATAGTTTAGTTATCTATTCCTATTTTTAGATATTCTGACTGTTTGGATTATATCGCAGTTATATTTTCCTCTGTGATGAACGTCTTCCTCCGTCCGGCTCTTTTCTAAAGTTAGGTCAGAGGCTATGGACATGTTTTCATGACTCTTGGTACAGATGCACATACTTTCTGTGGCTTATCAGGTGCCCCATCTGGTGGGCCTGGGCTCAGCTGAACACAGGACACGGAAGACATATTTCACCTGCCATATAATTTCTCTTTATACTCAACGCTTATTTTTTGCAGCTTGATACAGGAGCCCAGCTCCTCCTGAGTGTGGACTTTAACAGCTCTTCATTGATCTTTACACAGAGTGAGAGGCTCTAAGCAGATGAACACAGTCCAGTGTGCTCGCTATGTTTACCAGACAGAAGGCATCCGTGGCTTCTACAGGGGATTAACGGCCTCGTATGCTGGAATTTCAGAAACTATCATCTGTTTTGCTATTTATGAAAGTTTGAAGAAGTATCTGAAAGAAGCTCCATTAGCCTCTTCTACAAACGGGACTGAGAAGAGTTCCCCGAGTTTTTTTGGACTTATGGCAGCTGCTGCGATTTCTAAGGGATGTGCTTCCTGCATCGCTTATCCGCACGGTATGTTTTGCTTTTTCTTCCAGAACAGTAAAGCAGCTGTGCGGTTCGTGTCACGGTCCGTGTATGTAGACCTCTGCAGCTCCCAGTGCAGCGCCAGTGTCTGCAGGCCCGGAGGTGACGGAGTACAGTTCACTGGCTTCTACCGTCTGTAGGTTATGGGAGCGGCAGGCGCTCGGCTCGGCTCGGCTCAGCTCCAGCTACTAGTGGCCAAAACGTATTGTGCAGAACGTGGGCCCTCTGTTGTAGAACTTCAGGTGTTTTCAGAGAAGCCAGAAATCTGGATTTTATTTAAAATTCCTCGATTTAAGGGTGCCTGGGTGGCTCAGTTGGTTAAGCAACTGCCTTCGGCTCAGGTCATGATCCTGGAGTCCCAGGATCGCGTCCCGCATCGGGCTCCCTGCTCAGCAGGGAGTCTGCTTCTCCCTCTGACCCTCCCCCCTCTCATGTGCTCTCTCTCTCTCTCTCTCAAATAAATAAATAAATAAAAAAATCTTTAAAATTCCTCGATTTAAAAAAATGGTGTGAGTGCCAACCAGAAAAAAAAAAAATCTCTCAGCTTCCACTTTGAATGGAGTGCTGAGTGAGGCTACTTTGCTAAGTCTATTTTTTAAGGAATTAGAGACCTAATGTTCCACTGACCTACTTTTTTTATTTTTTATTTTTTTTAAAGATCTTATTTATTTATTTGACAGAGAGAGAGACAGCGAGAGAGGGAACACAAGCAGGGGAGAGTGGGAGAGGGAGAAGCAGGCTTCCTGCCGAGCAAGGAGCCCGATGTGGGGCTCGATCCCAGGACCCTGGGATCATGACCTGAGCCGAAGGCAGACGCTTAACCAACTGAGCCAGCCAGGCGCCCCATCCACTGACCTACTTTAAAAAAGAATAGCTTAGTTTATTGTACCATGCAAAACGGGTTTTGTTTCCAAAAGCCCGCTGTGCTGTCAGCTATGATGAATGTACGTGGTCAGCTCCAAAGCAGGTAATTGAGCCCCTGTCACATGCTGGGACACTAAGCGGCTCCCCAGGGCTCAGGGAAAAGAGGTTGGGCTGCCTTCTGTGGGGTGGGGAAGATGGGAGCATGCCAGGCAGTGACAGGTGTCAGGCTGGGGGTGGCTGCGTCAGGGAGGGCCAGGTGTGCAAAGGTTTGAAAACGTAGGAGGCAGCTTTTGAGCTGGAGAGAGTGGTGAAGGGTTTTAGTGGGAGAGGCAGTTGGCAAGTACATGAAAAGAAAATCTTGTTGATGATTTGCCGTGCTTAATACAAATTACACCTTCAGTGAAATTACAGCGTTTGCTTAATTGGGAGTAGAAAACCACAAACTATCTTAAAATGAAGTCCCATTCAAAGTAAGCTTTTACAGTCCCTTAGAAGTTACTTTGTACTTTCGTCTGTATATGTAATGTCCCTAATTGACCATTTCCCAGAGTTAGAAAATGTTCTAAAAAGATTGCAACTTTTCATTGTCCCTAAGCGACTTTGCTGTCCAAGTAGAACTCCGATGGCAAATAGCCAGAGATGTACATTGACGGTTACAGAGCTGTGTGCTTTGAATTTTCTCATTGTATCACTTGGTGATGCAGTTTGTTTGTAGCATAAAGTATGTGTTTCTGTCTGCAGAAGTCATAAGGACACGGCTCCGGGAGGAAGGCACCAAGTACAAGTCTTTTGTCCAGACCGCTCGGCTGGTCTTCCGGGAAGAAGGTTACCTTGCCTTCTATAGAGGACTCTTTGCCCAGCTCATCCGGCAGATACCAAATACTGCCATTGTGTTGTCTACCTATGAGTTAATTGTGTACCTGTTAGAAGACCGTACCCAGTAATGGGCCAGAAAATTGTGCCCTAGAAGAATAAAATTGAAAAACTCTAGAGAAAATTTTTTTTCCATTGATGTTTAGAATGTTTGAGACTGAAACAGGAAAGGCCATAAAATATGTGGCCTGTATCACCCGTTGGACATTTCCTTTTGGATTCATGTTTTCTGGAAGGTTTAAATTCATTAACGTTAATAGTTAATTATAACTTTTGTTTTTTTAACTTAAGAGGATTCAGGATTAAGCAGCAGCTAAATTAAATCATGCTACTTAATTTAAGTATCAATTTGGTTTGTGTCCTCTTTTATGTTCACTGTGCTGTAAACTTATTCCTAAGTACTTTAGTGAAACATGACCCTAGAAATGCAGAGAAAACCTGCAGAATCAAAATACAACTTATTGTCTCATGTGACACTACACCGCTGAACAGGTAAGATGTGTCACATTTTGGTGGCACTGGGTGGACCGGGACAGACTTACTTCCCAGCCATTTTTTTTATCTGTACATTTCCAAGTCTCACGCAGATTGATAATTTAAGCCTTCAGTCTGCTGAGTTAAAAAAAAATAAGTACAACTTTCTGATACTAAATATTTTAAACTGTAAACATCTTTCTAAAGTTATCCTTTATCCCCAGTTTGAACCAAAGGCAGGAATTTTAATGAACTATTCACCGATTGTCTTACTCCTGGACCTATTTCCAGAAGTTTAAGTCTGGTCAAGCCCAGGTACCTTATATAAGTGTCAGCTGTGAATGTGGAGTAGGGTGAGTAATAGACTTTTCCTGTCAGGTCTTTAACCCTGTTCTTGGGTCCCTAGCACTGGGGAGAGGGAGGTGACACAGGGTTGATTGCCCACCTCTCAGAGAGTTCACTTTTATTCTCACAGGAGGTGTGTTTAAATACCCTAGTTCAATGTTTAAAAAAAAAAAAAAAAGCCTACAAATGACCAGAATTTTAACCACACCCCATCACTCCCCATTTTTAAAGGAAATTTAATAAGGGACAAAGATAATGCAGAAGGCAGGTAAGACGGACGGCCTTCCATTAGCTCTTCCACTGGAATTTGCTTATTGTCCATTGAGATTAGTTTTCAGTCTGAATATCTAGAAAGATACTGGATTCTAATAACTGATGCTATAGTTTCAGATTCAGTTGCAGATGCACTGGGGATGAGAATAGGATATTTTCAAATTGTATTTAAATGGAGTTTAACTTTGCTCATCTTTAGGCATGAAGGAGGTTAGTTGGTTTGCTTGAGCTCACTGGTAGAATTTGCTTGAACTGTAGCAACTGTGTGGAAGTCCAAATAAATCACTTTAGTCAAGCATCAGTGCTTGTAAACCGCATAGCAGTCAAGAGATTTCTATTCCAGGAGCTCGGTTTAACTGTTTGATAGTGGCATTTAGCAGCATCTTCCTATTTTAGTATTCATATTAAAACCTGAATTTTTCCTCAAGATTTGAAGGTTTAAAAATTAGGTTGCTTAATATTTGCTAATTGGGTATGAGAATTATTTGAAAATAATTTTCATTTCTACATCCTTGAATTAATAAATTTGATGCTGACCTAGGATCATTTAGTTCTCTGATTGCTTCTGCACCAGAACATTGAAATGAAAAAGGTGAGCACCAGAAGTAGGAAGAAAAGCAGGAAACCATAAAGTGGCTTGTCAGATTTAAAATGGGAATTGTCGCTGTTTGAGCTGTCCATGGGGAGATCCCATGATTTATTTCTCTCTTGCGCACAAGCTCAGTCATTGGGATTTCATTATTTTTAAGTAGCCATACATATAAGACTTGAAGTACCAAACACTGTGTAAGATGTTCTGTATTTTCTCATGGAAATTATTTCTGACACCACCTCGTGAGGCAGGTATTACCATAATCCACATTTTACAAATAAGAGAGGCTCAGAGGTTTAATGACTTGTTTGAGGTCTGAGAGATGGTAAGTTGTAAAATGGCCAGTAGTGGGTTTGTAGTGCGTGTTGGGTAGATGAATATAAGCTAAAAGGGGCATCTGAGCCTGTGGAATGGTCTGACCGAAGCCAAGGTCCAGCAAACCATTCCATTCACTCAAGGATCACGAGCCCACAGGCACTACCACTGATGAAGGTGAGATCACACTAGTGTAACCCCCAGGACACTGTTGGCCACCCTGTGAGTGGGACATCGTGCAGTCTCTGAATCTAACTTGGAAGGAAAATGGTACTTAAATACAGTGCAACACATTATAAAGGAGGTTTCACTGCTCTTTGTGCATTTGTGGTGAGAGCAGCAACACCGTCAAAGCAAGGCCTTGGCTCTGACCCACATGGAAGAAACAGCAGCAGCCTCTCTCTCCAGCCCCTGGGTCCTGTGCCCTGCTCCCTGCCCTCTCTGCAGCTCCTAGAAATGCAGGTGACTAGGGTGCAGGACAGATTAATTGGCAACAGGAAACAACGGTAACATTTGCTGCTAAATGACCCCACACCAACACTGTCCACCACAGGAAGAACTCCAATGTTGACCTCAGAAATGCTGGAAGAGTGTGGACACTGAGACATGTATTGTATAACTGAATACGAATATTTACAACCAGCTGGGTTTTTTGTTTTGTTTAGTTATGAAAGTAATTTAGCTCAAGCCAATAATACTGAAACTGGCATAAAGTGAATCTTCTCTAAATCCAGACCCCTGGGGTAACTTTGCAGCTCAACGCTAACAGTCCTCGACTTCCTACAAGCATACACACCTTCTAGGAGTGTCTTTATTCAAGCTTCGTTATTCCCAAAATCAGTGTGCATGTCCCCCCCCCACCTTTTTTTTTGAACAGTATCCTCCCTCCAGGCCAATACTCATAGCTCCCACCTTACGTTCCGAAGTTCCGAGGTAGAGCTGTCCCGTGATTCGTTCAACCTCGCCCCTGTGGATGGACGTTCCTGTCTCCATTAACTATTACTTTGTTTAATGGAGTGGCTTAAAAAGCTGCAACTTGCAGCAAAACAGCTATTCGCGCGCAGGCTGGTCTTGGCCAGCATTGGGCAGACCGGACTAGAGGGAGAAAAGACTACTTACAGTCTGTGCCCCGAGGCGCTAAGGTTGGCGGACTTCGCAGGAGGCGGCGGGCGGCGGGGGGGCGGGCGCCTCGCCGCCTCCCACCTCCCGCCGCGGGGGGGCGCGCGCGGCCCGGTGCCACCGCTTCCGCCGGCGCCCCGCCTCCCGGGCTCGCCCCGAGCCCCGATTGGCTGCGCGGCGGGAGCGCGCCGAGTC
>NC_058406.1:6666312-6671695 GCF_002201575.2 Neomonachus schauinslandi
TGGGACCCCAGCCCCGCGGCCCACCGCCCGCCGCCTGCCGCCCGCTGCCCGCCGCTCGCGCGGGGAACCATGGAGGGAGTGAGCGCGCTGCTGGCCCGCTGCCCCACGGCCGGCCTGGCCGGCGGCCTGGGGGTCACGGCGTGCGCCGCGGCCGGCGTGCTGCTCTACCGGATCGCGCGGAGGTGAGTGCTCGCGGCCCACGCGGCCTCGGCCCGCCGCCCTCCGCCCGCCCCGGCCCGCTCCGGGGCCGCACGGCTCCTCCCTGCCCGCGAGGCCGCGGCGTGGCGGTGGGGGCCCGGCCTGTGCGCCCACGCGCCGGGACCCGCTGTGCACGCCCGCGTCCCCCTGGGGGCTGGGTTGGGCAGCTTCGTGGTGGGCAAGCGGCCGGGGTGTGTGTTCGGGGATCCCAGAAATGCGGGGCGGGCGAGGACGGCCAGCGCGTGGGTTACAAACTTCCTCCCCCGCGGAGACGCGTGCCTGCCGAGCCGCGGGATCTGCGGGGCCGCCCCACGCCCACCCCGACACCCGGCTCCCTGGGGGAGAGAGCCGCCGAGATGGCACTGCGCTCTCGTCCGCCTTCAGCCCTGCTCCGTGGGCACACGTTGGAATGGACTGATGCTAGCTGGCACTTTCTGGTCGGCGTACGCTGTCTCAGGCGTTGGTCTAATTTCATAGGGGCCCAGTCAGAGTCACGACCCCAGCAGCCCATAGAGATGGAAGCCCAGGGACAAAAGAGCTGAGTAAATTGTCATTAATTAGAAGAGCCGCCGTGTGAACTGAAGCCGCCTGGGCCTGGAGCCTGCATTGCTAACCCCTGGGGTGCACTACCTCCGGGAGCAGGAGAGCCTCCTGCTGCTGCTGCTGCTGCTGCTGCTGAGCTGGTTCCGTGGCTGCCCCAGCCCTGGCAGCGCTCAAAGATCATGCTGACCCCCTGTATTCAGAGCTGGCCTCTGAGGGGCCTCCGTGGTCAGGGATAAAAGCCGAGTGGCCTCTTGTTTGAGATGTGTCCGCATCTGATCCAGCGGCAGATGACAGGGAAAAAAGATAGGGCTGTGAACAAATCCTAGGGACAGAGTGGGTGGGTTTGTACTTTCAGCAAGGGACCCACAAAGCTCAGATAGGAGGTAGGAGAAGAGAAGGACTTGCCTGCAGGCACTCAGCAGCAGGTGTGGCAGAGCTGGGATTTGAACCTGGGCAGTCTGGTGGTTCTTCGTTAACCGCCACCATGTGCTGCTTCTCACCCGAGGGAGAAAGAAGTGAGGGCGACTGAGTCACAGGCTTCCTGGAGGAGGAAGGGTAGGTGGGACATCAGCTGTGTCTGCAGGGTGAGCCAGACGGGCAGGCAGAGGAGGGGGTGGCCTCCCAGGGGAGGATAGGTGGGGATCGAAAGAGCTTCTAATTCAAGGGGTCCCTGACACCGCACGTCTCCCAGTGTTCCAGTTCCTGCCCAATTTCGGGAAGCTGGAGGGGCTTCCAGGACCAGCTGGTTCAAAGTGGTCATTTTATACATGAGGGAACTGAGGTGCAGGGGCACGTGGCAGTTTGCTCAGATTCCCAGAGGGTGTGGACAGCAGAGGGGAGTCCAGGGCCCGGCCTGTCTCCTGGACGCTGCTGTCTGCCGGCTACCCTGGGGTGGGGAATGGTACACCAAGGATCGGAGCCTGGGTCAGGCTTCAGGTGTGTGTGTTAGTGTGGCTGAGTTTGCTGGGTTTGCTCACTGTGCCTCAAGCCCCTGTGTCTTTAGCTGTGGCTGTTTTCAGGGGTCCTGTTCTTCCCTCCTGGGCTGCTAGCCACAACTTCCCCTCTCCCGGAGGTAGGAATCTGGAGCCTCGGGGCAGTGTTGGGCAAGCTGGTTCAAGGGGACCCAGGAGGGTACCTGGGAGGCCTTTTCACTCCAGCGGCGTGACACCAGAGTCATGGTGTGGCATGGGGACCTCTTGGTTGGGCTGAGAAGGACCAGACCTCTCTCAGAATGCTCTGAGATTTTCAAAAAACACTGGCTTTTGTCTGGGCATCGTAAATTGGTCACTGTCCTGCTCCAGAGGCAAGACCAGCCCTGCAGAGACTGAGCCCTTCTCCCTCCAGCGTTGGGCTTATGCCCTTCTCTTGCCCCTGTTGAACAGCAGATCCATTCTAGCCCTTCAGCTCCTAACCAAGCCCCACACTCTGGGTCCTCGCTGAGCACGCGCAGAAGGCCGCCACTGTCCGCACGGGCTGGGAGCCTGAATTCCGCTTCCCTGGGCTAGTTTGCCCTGCCTCCAGGCGCTCGCGATGGCTGCCTGTTCCTACCCCCACCCGACTCCTATCTCCGGACTCTGCTGCTCCGCATTGTGTCCAGGATCTTATCTTCTGCCAGCATATCCCTGCTCAGGGCCTCAGGGGCCTCCCGTGGCACCCATGGGTGTTTGTTGGATTATCTCCTTTCTGGGGTTTGGAGACGGAGAAGAGCAGCCTCCCGGGTTAAGTCGCAGAGCCTCATCCTGGCGTCCAGAGTCCCTGTCTCCCGCCCACCTCTGGCCACACACTCCGGCTGCTAGCTGAGGGGCCACCACTCCCTGGATGCACACTGGGTGTCCCCTCCCCCTTCGGCCCAGCAGCCCCGCCTGTTTGAATTCCATCTGCTCATTGTGCCCTGCTGACCAGCAAACCCGTTCCTTAGGGTAACGGCAAATGCTCTGCGTGTTGGCCTCCTGTGACATCTGTGACCAGCTGCCCTGTGAACTTGTCGTTCTCGTCCTCTTGTCCAGGTCAGAAGTGGAGAGCCTTGCTCATTTCAGTCTCCCTACAAGCCTAGCGTGTGCTCGGGAAACACAGGTTGTGCTGAGGTGAAGGAGGGCAGTCCGCCATCCCCAGGCCAGGTCTGCCCCCAGAGAGGTGGATTTGGGGGCTTTCTGGCTTGGTGCTGGCAGGACTGCCTTGAGGCTGGGCGGGAGGCCTGGAGGCACCAAGTTGCTCTTTGGTGCTGTGGCCCCCGGGGGCACCTGCTCGGACTCTCCCGGCCGGATAGGACGGCATGTGCTGGGCACGTGGGGCACAGAGGAGCAAATGAGGAGCCACCTGGGTGTCCAGCAAGGCCCCCCCTCACCTGTGAAGCTGTCCTGTGCTGTCTTTTGGGGCCCTGCCCCTGGTTCCTGAGGGAACCAGCCTGACTCTCATAGAGCCCATCTGCCAGACTTCATGCAGCCAGCACACAGTGCCCAGAGTCATAAGCTGCCGGCCGGCCCCTCTCGGGGGGAGGCTCGCCACTTCTTGGGGCCTGGTAGACACGAGTCTTCCCCAGATGCTAAGCCCACTTGCATAGGGATGAAGCCCTATCCTTGGGCCTCCTCTATGTGACACGGTGCCAGGCTCCCAGCAGGTGTCGAGGGTGTAGAGCTGCATCCCTCAGAGTGGTGGGCTCACTCCTAGGACAGACGCCCCCGCCACCATCTGTAGGAAATATCAGGGCATGAGCTTCGTTTTAACTAAATGTCCATCAGAGCTGATGGGGTGATACCATTGTTGAGAGCATGTGTCCATCTTTTTTCCCCCAGCTTGTGTGTTTAAAAGGGCTTGTAGGGGCACCTGGGTGTCTCAGTTATTAAGCGTCTGCCTTCGGCTCAGGTCATGATCCCAGGGTCCTGGGATCGAGCCCCACATCGGGCTCCTTGCTCAGCGGGAAGCCTGCTTCTCCCTCTCCCACTCCCCCTGCTTGTGTTCCCTCTCTCGCTGTCTCTCTCTCTGTCAAAAAATAAAATCTTTAAAATAAAAAAAAATTTTTAAAAATTAAAAAAGGGCTTGTGGAGGGGTGGGTCTGGAGCATGTAGCTGCCCCTTGCTTCTCCCAAGGGGCCTACCCTGCTCCTGGCTGCTTCAGGCCTCCTCTCGCTCCAGCAGAGCCCAGGAGCTCGGCACGCAGGTAGCAGAAGCTGGGTGGACCCTTCTAGACCCTCCTGTCTGCCCACCTGCAGGGGCCCAGCCTTCCTCCCTCAGGCGGCCTGACCACGGCCCATCTCACTCTTGCCTGTGTTACAGGGACAGGCTGTCTTACTACCTTAGACCTCGTCCACTACTCAGAGTGGTTTGTCCTACAGCCTCCCTGGGGTGGGGATTGTTGGCTTGAGGAGAAGGGGTTTGGAGGTGTCAGGAGGGGACCTGGGGGGGGCCTTTCCCTGGGCAAGAGCAGGACCAGTGCTAAGCTGGCTCAGAATAGAGAGACCCTAACACTCCTTTGTCGGGCCTGTTACAGGTACAGGTGGAGGCCGAGGTGGGTGCGGCCCTGGGAGGAGCAGCGCTGGTGGGGGGCTGACACTCGTGCCCAGCACCCCAGTGCCCACTGGCCCATCCGCCGCTCCCGGGCCCTGGACCCTTTGAGGACTAGCCACATAGGAGCTGTGGGGAGGACTCGGTGGCCGGGGGACCCCCGCCCCGGACAGGGATTGCCACGGATGAGAGTGACAGGAGCCAGAGCGGCTGGCTGGCCCCGGGGACCAGAGCTCATCCCCCCGCCTCCCCTTCCCGCCCCCCGCTTCCAGGCCGGGCTCATTTCCTGAGCAGCGGAGCCTCGGAGCTGGAGGCTCGGAGTGGAAATGGTGGCTTCCTGGGGCAGGAGGGGCTCCGGGGGCTCCCTGGGGCCGAAGCCGCAGGTCCTGCTCGCCCGTGTGGGTCCCCAGGGCCAGCGCCTTTACCTCCTGCCTGGCTCGCCCTTGATGCTGAGGCTGCAGGTTCCTCTGCTTGGCTTCTCTCCAGAGGCCAGGCGTGGCCTGGTTTGGGGGGTAGAGGAGGCCCATGGTGAGGATAGGGGGGCCCCGGGGGCAGGAGAGAGAGATCTCTCGGCCTGCGCCATCACAGAGACACCTGCAAAGCAGGTACAAGTTAGCAAAGGGCAGGCCAAGTGCCCGCATCTCGGCGGGGCGGGTTTCCACGCCGCTCGCCCTGCCTGGCGCCGCTCCCACCGCTCTCTGCGCGGAGCCCAGGGAAGCTGTCCAAGGGCCTTGCGCCAACCACCTGCCAGGCTCAGCGCTTTCCTAAATGCCCTGGTTTGATCCTCTCGGCGGCCTCCGTTTGGGGCAAGGATTATCGTTATCCGCGTTATCCCCAAAGCAGTGGAGGGTACAGGAGGTGGGTGACTTTGCCCAGAGGCCACACTGCACAGCCATGATCGCCGTGCTGTGCGGCGGGGCCGTTTCTAGGCCTTGCTCTGGCCTCTTGCTGTTGACAAGATGCGGCGGTCCCTTGTCCATCACGAGGGCTTTGGTCTGAACCGGGGCAGGGAGTGTGCTGCTGTGGTTGCCGGGGGCGATGCAGGGTGCCCTCTGTACCCTGGGGCCCTTCCTTGCATATCCTCCTCTTCCCCAACCCCTTCCCAGCCTCACGACCTTTTTTTTTTTTTTAAAGATTTTATT
>NC_058406.1:6671795-6736773 GCF_002201575.2 Neomonachus schauinslandi
TTTTTTAAAGATTTTATTTATTGGGGCGCCTGGGTGGCTCAGTCAGTTAAGCGACTGCCTTCGACTCAGGTCATGATCTCGGGGTCCTGGGATCGAGCCCCGCATCGGGCTCCCTGCTCGGCCGGAAGCCTGCTTCTCCCTCTCTCACTCCCCCTGCTTGTGTTCCCTCTCTCGCTTTCTCTCTCTCTGTCAAATAAATAAAATCTTAAAAAAAAAAAAAGATTTTATTTGAGAGAGAGAGAGCACATGAGTGGGGGAGGGTCAGAGGGAGAAGCAGACTCCCTGCTGAGCAGGGAGCCCGATGCGGGACTCGATCCTGGGACTCCAGGATTATGACCTGAGCCGAAGGCAGTCGCTTAACCAACTGAGCCACCCAGGTGCCCCTCACGACCATTTATAAGCACTTACGCTGGCATTGTTCAGTACTTCCCACCCTTGACATGCTCTTGTCCCCAGGTGGCAGGTGGTTGGACTGAGGCCTGGACAACCCTCATAACCTGCCCATGGTCAGTAGGGGGCAAGGGAGGGGCAAGGCCAGGAGGCAGCTGCGGATCCAGGAACTTCCTCCAAGGCCCCTGGCAAGCCCAGGGACAGGAGAGTGACCGAGCTGGCCCTTTGCATTACAGAGCACCTTTATGTGTCTCGTGTCCTCGGATCATCGTAACACACGGATGCACGGGTTCTATGATCGCTCGCACTTGGCAGGTGCAGGCCCGGCTGGGTGAAAAGGAGCTTCCTGGGGCTCACATCTAGAAGTTGGCAGAGCCAGGGCCTCTGGCTCGAGGAAGCACGAGGTCGTGGCTGCCCATGGCAGCAGGGGCCCAGGCAGTACCCCAGAGCTGGAGGTGGCCTTTGGCGGGGGGGACAGGGGCCGTGAGGCCAGGACCCCAGGGCTCAAGTAGCTGCCGCCCATTGCCTACATGGTTTCTAGATCCCTGGGACTGGGGGGTTTGTTGGGCAGTTGCTCTACTCCCCCCGGCCCCCGCCACAGCCAGTGAGGTGGGCGGAGGGGCCCAGAGCACAGATCCCCCAGTGTCTGGGCCGGGATTATCCTGCAGACCCCACCTGTCACCGCATGTGTGGCCAACCAGGGCCACTGTGGATTGCCTGCCCTGTACCCCCCAGCAGGGACGCTTGGCTCCAGTCTGAGCAGCTGTCTCTAGTCCCCGCCCCTCAGTGTCCTCGGCCTCCATCTCTTGGGGTTTTCATCTGTGGAGCACAGGAGGCTCCTGCCATCTGGAAACTCCCGGAGGAGCACCGTTTCCACAGCCCAGGGACAGGTCCAGGGTCTGCAGGCCTCAGGAGGGTGGTCCTAGGGCCTGGCCCCCTGTTGCTCCCCCTGCCTGAGCCCCAGGACGCCGGGAGCTGGTGGCCCTGGGTTCCCACGTAGACCAGCAGGAGCCAAAGGGTCTGGTGCATCTTCAGCTGTCCCCGTGGTGGGGGGTGGAGCCTGTGGCCTGAGGAGAAGCTTGACCCTGCCTCTGCCTCCTTGCTGGTCCTCCTGGTGAGCCCTCAACACGCAGCCAAGCCCCTCGCCGAGTCATTTCCTCCAGCCCACTGTGTCTGCGGCTCTGGGTCCCACGTCCTGCTTCCTGTGCTCTTTCTCGGGTCCCCGTAGCACGCGAGGCAGAGCTCTTCTGGCTGACGCGACCCTGTCCTCGTCCACAGGATGAAGCCGACACACACCATCGTCAACTGCTGGTTCTGCAACCAGGACACGGTCGTGCCGTACGGGAACCGCAACTGCTGGGACTGTCCGCACTGTGAGCAGTACAACGGCTTCCAGGAGGTGCGGGCCCAGGGAGCCGGGGTGGCAGGGTCACGCTGCTACAGGTGGAGGCTCGGGGTTCGCAGCCGGCTCTTTCTGGCTCCGAAGCCCCTTGCCTGCCTTGCATCAGACCAGGCGTCGGCAGGCTCCCCGCGGGCCGTGCTCGGCCGCGACCGCCCAGCTCTGCCACGCCACCGGGCTCTGCTGCGGGAAGACTGCACGCACAAACCCAGGCGGCCAGCCCGCGGGGTGCAGGTTGGCGGGGTGGGGGGCAGGCTGCACTCTGGGGGCTCCACGTGAAGTCTCCTCGGAAGAAAAGCTCCCGCCGCTGCGTGTAATGAGATCCGCCACCTCTCGTCTGGAGTGGCGCCGGCTGGGGCGTCTGCTCTCCCGTCGGCGTCGGTGGGGCTGGGCTCCCCCGCTGACTCCCATCCCGTCCCTCCCCCCGCCCCCAGAACGGCGACTACAACAAGCCCATCCCCGCCCAGTACCTGGAGCACCTGAACCACGTGGTGAGCAGCGCGCCCGGCCCCCGCGCGCCTGCGCAGCCGCAGCAGTGGGTGAGCAGCCAGGTGCTGCTCTGCCGGAGGTGCAGCCACCACCAGACCACCAAGATCAAGCAGCTGGCCGCCTTCGCGCCGCGTGACGAGGTGAGGTGGGCGTGAGGCGGGGGAGGCGCGCACGGGGCCCCCTCCTCCCCCCGTGTGGCTGCAGCCATCGGGGCTCCCAGCCTGGGCACCTCGTGGGGACCCTGGCGCCTGCCAGAGGGGTTTGTCCCCGTGCGGGGCTGGGGGGGGTCCTTGGGCTCCCGCGCGGGCCCTGTCGGAGCCGTCGCGTCCGTGTCCCTGGGTCAGTCTTGTCCACTGGCTGGGCAGGCGGTTTGCTCTGGAGTTGGCGGAGGACGCTCCCGGCTTCCGGGAGAGGAAACTAGGTCAGAGAGAGAGCACAAGCAGGGGGAGCGGCAGGCAGAGGGAGAAGCAGGCTCCGCTTCACCGAGCAGCCCGGTGTTAGGAGCTCGCCTGCCCTGGGCCCGCCGCGGAGCCCAGCAGGCCTGGTTAGCTAGCATGGCCCAGCTGCCTGCCCCCCGCCAGGCCTCGCCCTGTCTGGGGGTTCGCTGACCACTGGAGAAGAGCCCACCTCTCCCACGGTTCTGCCAGCGGGAAGGAGTACAGCACGGAGCCATGGCTGGGCAGGGGGGAGATGGGAAACCTGCATAAAGAAGGGAAGACGTGCAGTTTGGCAACCAGAGCAGTCGTTCTGGCATATTCAGTCCCAGGGAGAGACCAAACTGATAAGTCTCCTGGCCACTGCAGACTGCAATATTTGACTCCCCTGGGGAAGGGGAGGTATGTTGCTGCATCTCTGGAGGGAGGAGGGCTGAGACTCGAATCTGGGCTCTTTTCTGAAGCCCAAAGGACCCTCCAGCTCCCACGAAAGCCCTTGACTCTAGTGTTTTCTGGGCCCTTGGTCTTCGGGGGAGGGCAGGCCCTGCCTCTGGGTGGTTCTGTCTGCATCTAAGTAGCGTCAGCCCGGAGCTGTTTCTCCTGTGACTCACCTGCCTTCCCGGAGCCCAGGAGTGGTGCCTGAAGCAGGGCCCACGACCCAAGCCCCTGGCTTCCAGTGCCTCCCGTGCGGCCACGGAAGCTGGCTAGAGAGGCCCGTCGTCCGTGGGCCCCTGCCGTGTGCCGGCTTCTGGGCCGGGCCTGCCGCTCGGGCGCCGGCATCACCGCAGGCAGTGGGCCGTCGGTCCGGTCGGGCACCGCCGGAAGCAGGTTCCAGCAGGGACGCCTTGCTCGGGGTCGCCCCCAAGGACGCTGAGCCGCTGTCGTGCCCCCACCCCCTGCAGGGCAGGTACGACGAAGAGATCGAGGTGTACCGCCACCACCTGGAGCAGATGTACAAGCTGTGCCGGCCCTGCCAGGCGGCCGTCGAGTACTACATCAAGCACCAGAACCGCCAGCTGCGCGCCCTGCTGCTCAGCCACCAGTTCCGGCGCCGGGACGCCGACCAGACCCACACGCAGGTTGGAGCGGGGCCCCCCGCTGCGTTCGGGGGCTCATACCCTTGAGTGGGGCAAGAAACCCTGTGCGTGGAGGGCAGCTCTTCAGAGCCAAGAGCCTTCCCAGGGGCTCCATCCCACCCTGTCCCCATCCCCACCTGTCCCCAGGCCCCTTCGTGTCCTCAGCCCGACCAGGGGTCCCAGGAAGAGTGGCTCAGGGTCGTGTTGCATTTGTGTTTGTGCTCTTGAGCGGGGGCTTGTCAGGGCCCTGCTGTACGTGGCTGCTGCCCCAACACCAGCATGTGTCCCCCACGGCACCCTTCGTGGTGGGTCTGCCCTTCGGCCCCGTGACCCCCGGGTACAGCTGGAGACCAAACTTGGGGAGTTAACTAACTTGCAGGGCGCCACGCACCAGGATTTGAACCCGGGACTATCTTGCTGAAAGTGTTTTTAATTATTATCACTATACTAGGTTGATGGAATGTTCTGGTTTAAAAACTCTAACGTGAAGCAGGTGCATTTAGAAGTAAAACCATCCACCCCAGGGGCGCCTGGGTGGCTCGGTCGGTTAAGCGTCTGCCTTCTGCTCAGGTCATGCTCCCAGGGTCCTGGGATCGAGCCCCGCATCAGGCTCCTTTGCTCGGCGGGGAGCCTGCTTCACCCTCTGCCTGCCGCTCCCCCTGCTTGTGCTTTCTCTCTGACAAACAAATAAAATCTTAAAACAAAAAAAACCACCCACCCCAGAAATATTCCAGGCTGCACCCAGGCCCCTGACCACAAGGCCACAGCCCCGGCCCCCACGCCCACTTCTGCACAGCCGGAAGCCAGACACTCTGACCTTTGGCCTTCCTCCCCAGCACCGTGTTCCTAGACCAGACAACTTATTGCTGTGTTCTTTTAACTGCATTTTGGCCTGAGTTATCTCTGTGTGTAGTTAAGAGCATGATAGGAACTTTTGATGAGACCTTGACAAAATGAAAAACGTACTAGAAAAAACAGGTCACCGTGATATCAAAAGGGTTTCTCTAAAGAACGTAGCAGAGCAGTAGCCTACCCAGCGTAGTGACTTCGCGGTGGATGAAGGCCGAGAAAGGAGACAGATCAGTGGAACACAGCAGTAAACCTAGAAACAGCTGGGAGTACGTAAGAATTTAAGACCCAGTAAAGACACTGTCTTTGACCATCAGGAACCAGGTGGATTTTTTTTTTTCCCCCAAGGGGGCTTGGACTCACAACCCTGAGATCAAGACCTGAGCTGAGATCAAGTCAGACACTTAACTGACTGGGCCACCCAGGTGCCCCTGGAACCAGGTGGATTCTTCAGCAAGTGCTCTGGGGCCCTGGCCAGACCCCCACGCAGAGCGGGCACTGGGAATGGCTGTCGGTGGTGCTGGCCAGCATCTCGCTAACCAGTCTCTCTTGGTCCCTCAGAGCTTCTCATCCGCGGTGAAGGCCCCGGTCCAGGTCATCGTGCTCCGCGCCCTCGCCTTCCTGGCCTGTACCTTTCTGCTGACCCTTGCACTCTATGGCACCAGCAACCCCTTTGCCCCAGAGGCCACCCTGCCCCCAGCCCTGCCGCCCGGTGGCAATGGCTCAGCCTCACCCGACAACAGCACCGCCCCGGGGGCCGAGGGCTGGCAGCAGCTGCTGGGCCTGCTGCCCGAGCACGCGGCAGAGAAGCTCCGCGAGGCCTGGGCCTTCGGGCAGAGCCACCAGATGGGCGTCGTGGCCCTGGGCCTGCTCACCTGCCTGCTGGCCATGCTGCTGGCTGGTCGCATCAGGTGTGTGTGGAGCCAGGCGGGGCGGGACTCGGTGGGAGGAAAAGCTCCGTGGTGTGGCTGGAGCAAGACATGGTCCCTCTTCTCTGGCAGCTGGGAACCAGGGTGGGGGGGTGGGGCAGAGGAAACAAGTGTGACCTGCCCAAGGGAGTGGTGGCACTTAGAGCTGGCCTGCCCCTCCCTGCCGTGCGCTTCGGCCACCTGGCATGCTTGTCCCCCTCAGGCTCCTCGCCTACAGAGTTGGGGTGGTAATGACCACCTACCTCTCTGGTTGTTGGGGGACCAGGTGGGTCCCTGGCCCCCCCCGTGCACTTGGAGACTGTACTGAATGGTGTCCGCGTCATGCCAGTGGCTCTGAGGGACGGTCCTCAGGCCGGCTTTACAGGCTGGGATCTGGAGGCCCATTCAGAGTCACACAGCGTGTGGGTGTGGGAAGTGGGAGTCAGAGGCCCCTGCTCTCCTCTTGGCCTTGGACTCTGACCTCTGAGCAGGCCAGGGATGGACGTGGGAGGCTGGAAGGGGCAGGAGGGGGTATGTTCTTACCCTGCCCGCCCTGGGCCCTCACCGCCGCCCCTCCTCTGTCCCGCAGGCTCCGGAGGATCGATGCCTTCTCCACCTGCCTGTGGGCCTTGCTGCTGGGGCTGCACCTGACCGAGCAGTACCTGCAGGCCGCCTCACCCGGCTGGCTGGACACGCTCAAGTTCAGCACCACGTCCCTGTGCTGCCTGGTGGGCTTCACGGCAGCAGTGGCCACAAGGAAGGCGACAGGCCCGCGGAGGTTCCGGCCCCGAAGGTCAGAGAAGCAGCAGTGACTGCGGGGGGAGGACAGACGGACGGACAGGCCCGGAGCAGGGCCCCTCTGACTTGCGTCTTACCTGCCTCACTCCTGCCCTTGCCCAGCCTAGTGCCCCCTGTCCTTCCGGCCCCACCAAGCCACCCTCCCAAGTGCCCTCTGGCTGCCCACCACTGCCGCCGTCTTTCTGGCAAAGACCCCGTCAGTGCCCCGAGACTGGATCACGGGCAGCACCGCACGGCCTGCCTCTGACCCAGGAGCCCCCACCCTGGCCACGCCCTTTCCCGGGTTCTTACACCGTGGGTGAGCGTCGGGTCCCTGCCGCTCCTCTCACTTTGCTCCATCCCTGAGCCCCTGGCTCGGGCTGGTGACGGTGGCTGCAGACTGGGCCCTTGCCGCATGGCCTCCTTGGGCTGCTCGGCGTGGGCAGGTGCTGCTGAGCAGGGGCCGGAGCAGAGCCCCCCCCCCCCGCCCCCGGTCCCCACATCACTTCCCTGGTCCATCCTTCTGGGCCTGACGGTGGTCCGGCCAACCCTCATGGAGCCGGGGAAGCAAGAGGACACAGGGCTGCGCCCCCGGGTTTACAGTTCGCTTGCAGCTCCAGGACCTTCCTGAGACCCATGGTCCCTCAGCCTCCTTCCCCAGGAATGGAGAACACAGTTCTTGGGTCCCGACTGGGCCTGACCATGAGTGTGTGGGGCGAGGCTCTTGAGGGGGACAGTAGAGAATCCTGCTGCTCGTATGGTCGGCAAGTGTCTTCTTAGCAGCCAGGCTGCTGGGGGAGTTCACCCAGGTGGGGATCCGAGCAGTCTTTTCTTTATTCATCTATTTTTGGGGCACTGCTGTGGGCTAGACAGAACCAGGGCACACACACGCTGCTCCCTCTTCTGAGACGCAGCTGCTCTGCCCTTAAAAGCCAGGGCCCAGTCCTGGTGGCCGAGCCCTCCGCCCACCCCTGCAGGGGCTGGGGTGCAAGCCTCCCGAGCAAAGGCTGCCCCACCTGGCAGTGGGGGCCTGAGTGCTCTTGGCCCGCTCCCCTACCGCATGCCTGGGATGTCCCATTGCCTCCACTCAGCCCCCGTATGGTGCCTGGAGAAAGTTCTTGCTCCCTGCGGATATCACGGGGCAGGGGCCCAAGAGTGACACACGTGACCCTGGGTCATTTGTCACCTTCTCCCTCTCTGGCCTGTCACTACCCTCCCGGCTCCTGGCACTGCTCATGGAGGCCACTGAGGCTCCCGCGTTCCAGTTCCCTGTGGGGCAGGCGGAAGGGTGGGGACAGAGCCACCGCTCCCGGGGAAGCACGCCTGCTACTCACTAGCTGGTTCCAGCCAGGCCCCGGGCTCTTCCCAGCCTCAGTTTACCATCTGTGAAATGAGAGGTGGACCTTTCTCCAGGGCCCCTGAGTGCTGCCCTTGGCGTGGACACACTGTGGACGCAGAAGTGCCGCCCGCACGCAGCGGAAGTAGTTAGCTTAGGGTGCCGTCTCTGAGTGCTGTCCCTGCAGGTGGGCGGCCCAAGGCTGTCTCCGTCCTGCATTCTGCACTCTGATGACTCCCGCCAGGGCCGGTGTGCCCTGCCACTCATCACTCTGAGCATCAGTCCCCCTCCAGATGGGACCCCAAGGATACCAACCACTCCCCTTTACACATCGGAGCCGGGGGAAGGCAAAGCAGATGACGTGCACGTGAGGCTCACGTGAGCCTGAGGGGCAGGTCGGAGAGCACCCTGGCCAGGCCCTTCATGGAGCCTGGGCCCCACCGTCACAGTCTTTCTATGCTCTCGGGGTCCTAAGAAGCCACCCCGCCCCACTCACATGCGTGTGCGGCAGCCCTTGCCCCGCCCTGGCACCCGGGTGGGTCTGGAGCTGCCCCCTTAGGCGTGTGGCCCCTGATCAAGCCCCTGCCTGGCTGGGCTCGGCTTGTTCTCTGCAGAGGGTGAGGTGCAAGGTGACTGACCAGGAAGGAGGAGTGGGGAGCCTGGCTAAACTGGGAGCGAGACCTGCTGGCCTGGCTTGGCTGTGGGGCGGTGCGGGGGGGGCGGCCCGCTGCCTGTCCCTTCACCCCCATCAGTCTGCCCGAGAGGGGAGAGGAGGCCGCAGGTACCAGGCCGAGAGCCAGTGGTCTGGCTGTGCGTGCCCTCGTACACGGAATCTCCCGTTTTCAAGGAAACGGACAGTGTGATGCTAATTACTGCTTTTCTTGGCGTTGAGTAGAAGCAGGACATCTGTGTGTATGTGTGTATTTAAGTTAAATTATTTATAATAACCATAACCAGCGCTCTCGCTGGCCAGGAGCCCCTGCTGAGCAGATGTCTTTCCTGCCCTCTAGCGGGGGGGGTGGGGGGAAGTCACCCTCATGAGATGAGCCTCATCAGAGTGTGGCTTCCTGGGCTTTTTAGAGTTCTGTGTGACTTTTTAAAATTACGTGTCTGTCCTTTCATTATTTGGAGCATATTTCCAGCACCTTCTGATGTTTACTGGCAACAGCTGAGGAAGTGCAGGCAGCACTGGGATCGTGGCTTATTAACTGGAAATGTGTCGCCCTACCCCGGACCTCTGTCCCCTCCACTGGGGACAACTGTCAGACCACCTGGGGTCGGGGTGACTGTCTCCAAGACGTGAGGGAGGCCCGCTTGGCTATCTTCTCTCTCCGAGTCTGGGGTCCCCACCGTGGGCTGAGCAACTGCCTCGACGCACCCGCTCGGGGAGAAGCCCCTGTCCCTTCTGTCTGTGACGCTTGCCAAGTGGCTCGCCCTCTCTGGTTGTGTAGCGCACCTGCGGAGGATTGGCCGGTGACTCTCTTTGCTGTAACCGTAACTCCTGGCCGTAGATGTCGTGTTTTTATGCTGTATTTTCAATAAATGCCTCCGGGGCTCTGCTTTTACCGGCGGGCATCAGGTACCATGTCTTTTTTGTTTGTTCTTTCACGTTCCTTCAGAGGCTTCGGGGCCGGGGCAGGGGACTTCGGGGCACAGGCATGCCCACAGGAGTCAGGTTTGGTTGCTGGCGACGCGGGGCCCAAACGGCTCGGGGCCCGGCTGTCCTCCGTGCCCTGCCGGGTCCTCTTTTCCCCCATCTCAATAAACTGCTGCCTAAAATGTAGTCCTTCTCTCCTTCCGTTCCCATCTCGGACTGGGATTGGATCGAAAAAGACCAGCCGGCCCCCTTAGTGTCAGGTGGGACATGGGACAGCCGCCTGCCCCGTCCCAGAACCCATTTATTTCAGTAAGCGTACAGACTTGGATTCGGGGCTGAGGGCCTCTGTGAGATGGGGTTTGAGGGTGCCGGGTGGGCTGTGGGGGGTTGCTAGCCAAAGGAAGCGTCGATACTTCTGAGCCCTTTGGAGCCTGGCAGAGGTTCCCAGGGACCGGCTGCTGCGGAGCCGTGATGGCGGTTCCCTTGGCACTTTACAGAGGATCTGCCAGGTGACTGATGTCACTGCGTGTCACAGCAGGAGGGCTCGGGCCAAAGAACCGGCTCCTTAGGGCCAGCGTTCTTAGTGGAATTAGAGATTGGGAACAGCTCCTGTGCCACATGGCTGAGAGACTCGGGTTTGAAGCCCTGGGGCGGCCCCAGGTATGAGCAGGATCTGGGAAAAGCAGGGAAGAGCTGGAAAGACCCTGGAAGCTTCTCCTGGGCACAGCTGACCACCTCTGAACCCTGCAGCCCGACGTGGAGCCTCTTCCCTCACTTGCCCGGGTTGGGGGTGACACGCTGTGGGCTCTGCGGTAGGGGGTGGGCACAGGAGGCCTGGTGCGGAGTCCTGCTGCCATCTGCTGGACAGGCCTAGACGTGCCCTGCCCCCACCCGGTCCTGGGGAGGTGCAGGGCCCGGCAGGGGTCAGAACTTCAGGGCAATGAGAGCAAGCTGACCAAGGGCCCCAGTGCGCCTTCCCTGCCCCCACAGCGAGTGAGGTGCCCCCCCGCCGACCTCTGGTTCTTCCCCCACAGTAGTGGCGCCTCCCTGGGACCCCGGCTCTGGCCCCACCTGGCACCAGGGGAGAGGGGACACATGGTATTACAGTTCTACGGTGACCACACCAAATCGATCTGTGTAGAGACAAAACCTTCCTCAGGTGTCTGGGGGGCAAGGAGGTGGGTGTCCGACAGGCTTGGGCAGAACGAGTCAGCATGCGGAGTGCGGGCGCGTCCAGCCTGGAGTTGGCCAGATCCTTCTGGTGATTGGCTTGATGAGTTCCTGCCACGATTTCCCCATGTCCCCCAAACCCGGGGGCCCCGCCTTTGGTTCTGACATCCACGTAGCCTCGTGGCGCCTTGGAAAGCATTAAAAAGGTCCCATGATTCTCTAGGAGGGCAACGGTGGACCCCACACTTGCCTCTTAGAATTTATTTAAAGCAAGGGCTGGGAGTGAAAAATAGGGAAATGAGTGGACTGTAGTTTGGCTAGCGGTGCCCTGAGCGTTTGGTCACGAGGGGCGCAGGGTGGGTCCCTTAGCAGGCCCCCGGCTCTGCTGCAGGGCCTGAGCCAGCCTGCCCGTCCATCGGCACCTTGTCCATGGCCCCAATTGTCCCTTGGGACTGAGGTAAGGCTGGACCTCCCCCAGCTCCGTCCAGACGGCGGACTAATGTATTAACTGCCTCTGTCCCTCTCCTCTCTCTGTAATCGGTTGCCTTAATCAGAAGCATGGTTGACAATCTGGCTTGGGGCCACCAGGTCCTGTTGTGTGATTTGTCCCATTCTCGAGTTAAAGAGACACTGTCACCTTCTGTCTTTTGGGCAGCCTTGCGATCGTTTACCGGTCTTTTCTAAGCTTGAGTTAGGCTTGTGTCCCCCAAGAGCCTCTTCCCGGGGATCCCCAGCCTGGCCGCCTCCCCCTCCGCTCTGCAAGGGGCTTTAGACGAGTGTCCAAGACCAGAGAGCAGTAGCGGGATTCCCGGAGCCGGGCCCTGGGGAGCAGGGGGCTCCCTGAGCTCAGCCGCCCTGTCAGGAGGCTCTGGGCACGGAGCACAAAGTGGCCAGCGGGAGCCCAAGGCCTTTGGCCTTCATTGAGTGCCTGGCACGGGGTTGGGCATTTTTGCTTCAAGGCGAAGGGTTGGCGTGAGGTTGGCAAGGGCGACAGTGTCACTTTAATACCGAGACTAGTAGTGGAACTAGTTTGCTGTGAAGCCGAGGGGTGGGTGGGATCGGAGGGGGCATGCAGGGAGGGGTGGGTCACGCTGGCTCCTCCCAGCCACCCGCTCCTAATGGCGTGAATGTGGTCGGACTGCTTTTCTGCTTCAACTAACGCACGCCTCCCTGGGACCCCGGCTCCGGCCCCACCTGGCACCAGGGGAGAGGGGACAGGGGACGGGACCTGGGCGGAGGCTGCAGCCTCCAGAGCCACCCAGGGCTGACCCTCCTCTTCTCTCCCGTGCCCGACGGGCTCTTGCAGGTATTTCCCGCGCGACGCGGCCGGCCTTTTCCCCGCGAGCCCCAGCCTGGCTGTGCCCTGCCCGAGCACGGGCCCTTCGCCATCTCTGTTCATCCCCACCGCACCCGGCTTCCTGCCGCTCGCCAACCAGCAGCTGTTCCGGTCTCCTCGACGGGCCTCACCCTCGTCGCTGCCAGGCCGCCTCAGCCGGGCCCTCTCGCTGGGAACCATACCCTCCCTGACGCGGGCAGGTAAGAGGCGCTGGACGCGGGCGGGCAGAGCGGGGCTGGGCGCGGGGTGGGAGGGTGCTGAGAGCTCCTGCCCTAGAGACAGGCGGAACTGGGGTCAGATCCCGGGGCGCCCATTCGGCAGCTGCCTCGCTCCTCTGAGCCTCGGTTTCCCTCCAAGAAAACGAGGTTAGTAGCAGAACCCGCCTGTGGGTGTTTGTGGCAAACTGAGGTGACACATTCAAAGCACCTTATGGAAGGGCGGCAGGCACTCGGTAGACATCCACACACGTTGGGCGTTGTCTTTCACCACCACTCTTACTGTCGTTACTATTGCCGTTGTTTTGAGATCTTGGGGCCTGGAAAATTTGCCCGCATTTACTGAGTGCTTGCCGCACGCAGGCCCTGGCGTGACCGAGACCTGGTCCCTGTCCCGAGAGTCTCATCCTTCACCTTTTCCAGCAGGATGTTCCCGGGAAGTCAGTTATAAATTAAATCCAGTGTTTCCTCCTCGGAGCCTGGCAAGCTCTCTGTGATGGCCCTCGGCACTCTGGGAAGCCACCTGGGCAGACTGGGCTTGCCTCCTCCTCGGGCTGCGTCCTGGGGGCTGGCTGCATGGGTGGCAGGTTTGGGAGTGGGAAGCCACGAGGCAGGATCCCAGCCTCCAAGAATGTGGATGCCATCTCGGTTAATCCAGGCTTGATAATCTGCAGTCGGTGTCTCGTTTAAGCCCCTCAGCAGCTCCACCGGGCTGGAGGCTCCAGTTCCAGTCAGATGCCCCTCTGAGCTTCAGTCTCCCCCCCATGACTTGCCCAGGGTCCCACTGCAGGCTGGGCTTTGTGCCCAGTCATCTGGCTCCTGAGCTCAGGCATCCTCCTGGGTAGAGGGTGGGTCACACCACAGGAGGGACAGGTCATAACGGTGGGTAGGGTTCAAGGCCTTCGGGGTAGGGCCGAAGGTGTGATTGCCCTGAATATAGACGCCCGGACTCCAGATAGTTCTGTGTAACCGGAAGTGAGCTGGCTTGCTGGGCGAGCTGCCCTCCTCCGGGAATGGTCATTCAGCAGAGTTCTTGATCCCCTGCCTGCGGCCCTGGGGTGGGGGTGACCCTGGAATTCCCTGAATGTGGGAACCTGACAGGCCCAGCAGCTGGGCCCTTCCCCTAGAGTGTTCTCTGGAGCTGTCCCATCAGGCCTTCTGGGTGGGGATGAGGGTGGGGCTGGTTGGGGCCAAGGTGGGGACAGGGGCCCAAGCTCCCAGGCCTCTGTAGGACCAGCTCACATCGGGTCCTGCCAGAGCCTTCTGATGGCCGTCTTAGGGACAGAGATGCAGACTGTGGGAGAAGTCTGCCTCTTGTTTTGCTCTTTAAAATATGAAATGACTGGGGTGCCTAGCTGGCTCAGTCAGTAGAGCATATGACTCTTGATCTCAGGATCGTGAGTTCAAGCCCCATGTTGGGCATAGAGCCTACTTTAAAAAAAAAATAAAGAAAAAGAAGTGACTCCCGTTAATGTCTACGGGGTGAAAGGCAGGGACTTGACCTCTGAGGGGCACCTTCCTACCCCTCCTGTCCCCTGTAGTCAAGCTCAGGGTTGAAAAAGTGAGCCCCAGCCTCCCTACCACTGCCCCTCCCTCTGGAGAAAAGCTGCCGGTCTGATGGAGGCAAAATGGGGGTGCTCAGATTCCCCCATCACCAGCCGGGCTGGTGATGGTACACGCGCCGTGGTGGTGTTGTGAGCACCTGATGTGGGCAACCGAAGTGCCAGGAACCATCAGCGGGGCGCAGCCAAGCAGGCCCCCAGCCCATGACCCTGGGAGGGTCTAGAGCCAGAGGCTGTGCCGCAGGGCTGAGATGGGCATGATGTCAGGGAAGCTTCTAGAACAGGGCCGTTAAAAGCCATTTTGCGTATATCCCGAGTTCATACTCGGATGGTTTTCCTTTTCCCCCTCAACAGAGATGTCCCTGTCTGCTCCCTGTGGCCCTTGAAGAGAACATGGGGAGGGAACAGGCCGACTGCTGCGGGCGCCAGGAGCAGCCCTGCCCTGGGCCCCACGCTCCCGGGACGACTCCCCGTGCACGCTGACCCCGGGGGGCCGAGCTGGGGGGCTTCCATTTCCAGCGCCTTGGAGCCGTGGGTGGCATTCCAGAGCTGGCGCAGGCCGTGGAGGCAGGGTCTCCCACCCATCGTGGAGGACCCGTAGCCTCCCTGTTGCCCTGTGGGGCTGGAGGCAAGGACAGCAGGGCAGTTGTGAGACGCGGGCTGGTCTCGGAATGTCTGGTGACGGGTGGGATCCCAGGGTCTCCCTGCTGGGGGCGTTGAGGATGAGTTTCTGCAGCTCCTTGGCTCAGGTAACCAGGAGGCGCTGGTGGTCCGGGGCTCAGGCTCCAGGCCAGGTTCCCGTTTCCTGTGTGTGTCTGTCTCTCTCTCGCCCTACTCGCCTCTGTTCCTCCCTGCTTCCAGCCTCATCCCTGCGCCCCTACAGCTCATGCCCGGCAAAGAGACTGCTCTCCTGGCATCTATAGAGCAGGTTCTGGAAAGGACTCTGTGCTTGGGCAACACGGGCACCCTTACCCAGACATGGGTTGACCTGGGTCTGTGTCCCTGGGCCTTGTGGGGGAAGGGGCAGGCAGCCGCTGTGACCGAGGGACCCTCGGAGCCCCGAGGGTGGTGAAGCAGCAACCGCTCAGGACGGCACGTGGTGGCCGCTGGATCTTTGCACACTCAGCTTTCAGCCGAGCACTGGGGGAACATAGGATACGTGGGGGGGGGTGTCTCTGCCCTCGGGGTGCACTTGGCTGAGGAAAAGCAGCATGTTCGGTGCCCCCTGAGGTGCAGCACGGCCGGCAGGCGCAGGTTAGTGGAGGGGAGGACCCCAGAAGGCTGAAGGAGTAGCTATGGGGGCAAGGGGCCGCTGTGGGTTTCTTTCTCTGCAAGCTGAGAGCGGGCCAAGCGGATCTCTCCTCAGTGAGAGACGCAGTCAGTTGAGGGCGCGCGTGTTTTCGTGAAAGCCTGACGTGAGTGACAAAGGTTAAGTTTCAGCAGAGCGGGGACTGGAGAATGGAGGGGGTGGGTGGCTGTCGTCACCACGGCCCGACACGTGTCGCCCTTCTCTTTCCTCTCCAGACTCGGGGTATCTGTTCAGCGGGAGTCGCCCCCCGTCTCAGGTGTCTCGATCTGGAGAGGTTCCTGTTTCAGGTAAGGAGGACGGGGAAGCTGCTTTCAACGGGGGCAGTGCGGGGCCGGGGTTTCCAGAGCATCCTGTGGGTGGGACAGCAGTGTGGTTAAGCGTGAGCTTTAGGGTCTGACAGGGGCCTGTGTTCAAGTCTCAGCCCTGTGCCTCCCAGCTGTGCAGCCCTGGGCAAGTGACTCACAGCGCTGTGCGTCGCTTTCCTCTTCTGTGAAATGGGCGCAGTAGTTTCCAGGATTTGATACCATGCCGTCACCCTTACCAGTGATGACTGACGGACACGCACACTCAGGATCCCGCCAGGAGCGGGGCTGGGGTTCGCTGACCCTAGTTAAGTCAGGAGTGCCCTTGGGGCAGCAGGGATGTGGCGAAGGGTCTGTGATCCTCTGCCCTCCCTCAGCCCCCAGCAGGCTTCCCTCTGTCCCCTGTCTGGGTGCAGCGTTGCCTTTCTTCCCGGGTTACTAGGGGAGAAGCTCCAGGAACAAGGCAGCCGTAACAAGGGTAGCTGCGACAGTGGGGGACGCTCACGCCTTGTCGCCAGTCTTACCCGAAGTCGTGGTCTCTGTCTTCTTGCCCTCCAGATTACTTCTCTCTGCTGTCGGGATGCTGCCCCTCTTCCCCACTCCCTTCCCCGGCGCCTTCCGTGGCCGGCTCCGTGGCCTCCAGCTCTGGCTCTCTGCGTCACCGCAGGCCCCTCATCAGCCCAGCCCGGCTCAACCTGAATGGGCAGAAGCTGCTGCTGTTCCCGTCACCCCCTGGGGAGGTCCCCAACACACCCAGCAGCTCAGACGAACACTCGCCCCACAACGGCAGCCTCTTCCCCATCGAGCCGCCCCAGGTCCCCCAGAGATCGCCGGCACAGGACACGAAGCTCACAGTGGGTACGACCTGCTGACCGCCGCCCCCCCCCCCGCCCCCCCCGGGAGTCGGGAGAGCCCAGCCGAGCTGTGACGGTGCCTCTGGCCCACAGGTGTGGGATGAGCCGGCACTGGGGCCTGTCCTTCCTCTTCCCCGGGCACGTGCAGCCACTCTCCCAAGCTCCAGACACTCCCTGCCTGCCTTCTGGTGACCTTGAACCTCCGAGACATTGCCCTCCGTTGGCTGATTTTATTTTCTTCTTTTGCAATTGACCTTGAGGGTCCTTTGTTCCTTGGGATGGATCAAAAACACATCATGCCCTGCTAGCCTGCACCTGTCTGGTTGCAGATATTTTTGTTTTGCTCAAATGGTGGTGTTCTGCCAAGCATTTTTTTTTTTTAAAGATTTTATTTATTTATTTGAGAGAGAGAATGAGATAGAGCATGACAGGGGGGAGGGTCAGAGGGAGAAGCAGACTCCCTGCTGAGCAGGGAGCCTGATGCGGGACTCGATCCCGGGACTCCAGGATCATGACCTGAGCCGAAGGCAGTTGCTTAACCAACTGAGTCACCCAGGCGCCCTCTGCCAAGCATTTTTTAAATTTTTTAAAGTTAGGCCTCAATGTGTGGATTTGCTGTGCCTCTTACAATGTCAGAAGATCTGGCCACAGTGGGTCTGGATACTGGCCAGACAGGTGGAAGGACAGGTTGAGATCCCACATCCCAGCCTCGGCCACCCCCAGCCCCACCTCCCGAAGCCTCGCTTGTGGCCACCATCTGTCAGCGCCCGTAGGCCATGGAGTTTGCTGCTCCTGATCTAAAACCAGCTCCCCTTCGTGGCAGCCACACAGCCGGGATATCAACGAGGCCCTGGCTTCCCGTTGCCCAGGGTAGGGCAAGTGGGCTGGGACGGGCAGGGCTGGCTGGCCACATCCACGGATGGTCCGGGGACTGGAGGTAGCGCTGCCTCACGTCCGTCCCTGGGGGTGAGCTGTGCACATCCACCGAGACACCCCTTCTCTCCGCAGACATGAGGTCGGCGCCAGAAAGAGGCAGCGTCTGCAGTAGCCGGTCCGTCAAGAAAGAGGACGACTCATCTCAGTCGTCCACCTGCGTGGTGGACACCACCACCCAAGGGTGCGCAGAGGAGGCCACCGCCTGGCGAGGTCTGTGCTCTGACCTGGGGGTGGAAGGCAGGGGGGCATGGGGGCCACGGGGCTGCAGCCCCCCTCCCTTCCTGGTCTGTCTGGGACCCTGAGAGAAAAAGCCCTCCAGGCTCTTGAGTGGCGAAAGACAGTGAGTTAACCCGCCCAGCACCTTCTGGGTCCAGCCACCCCTCGGCAGACAGCAGCCCATCCTCAGATCAGGGTCTGGATCCGCTGCCGCACCCCGAGTACCCCAGAGCCCCATGTGGGCTCCTGTCGCTAGCACAGACGCAGAGTGCTTCGGCCCCCACGCAGCGTCCCCAGGGGACGCCAGCCGGGAGCGCCGTGGGGCAGGGAGTGACATCAGATCCTGGTTCTTTGAAGCACCGGGCACCCAGTGGGCATGCAGCAGTCCGCCCGGGGGAGCCCGGGGGACACGTGTGTGGAGAAGATGGATGGACAGGGGTGCGCAGATGGTTTTGAGCTGACCGGAAATAGGTGCTTCCCCCACATCCGGCTGGTCTGGGGTGCGACCCAGCAGCCGCAAGACCCAGAGCACAGACTTGGGGCCGGGAACCCCAGCCTGGAGCCTGGGCGGGGTACTCCTCACTCCCCTAGAGCCCTGTTCCCTGTCTATGCAGTGGGAGTCGCACTGCTGACCCCTCGCCAGGGTACAGTACAGGGCACCCTCACCCAGGACCTGCCTGGTAGCGCGGGCTCGGGAAATGAGGCGCCTCTGGGGAGGCAGGACTTGACCAAGTGACCCCAGGCGCAGGGGTCTTCCTGGCCTCTGGGCCCCACAGCAGCATCTCTGGGAGGGCTGGGCTGGTGGTCCGCTGCACGGAGACCCCGCCACCCACAGGTCCTTCTTCTGACCTTTGCCCTCTGACTGTGTCTCTTCACTGTCTCTCTCAAGGTCGTTTCAGGCCCTCCCTGGTCCGGGGCCTCCTGGCTGTGAGCTTGGCCGCCAACGTGCTCTTCACCTCGGCCTACCTGTACCAGGTCCTGCGCTGACCTGCGGTCCGCGGCCTCCCAGCGCCCAGAGGGGCTCGGAGGCGCCCAGGTGCATGCTGCTCCCACCACTGCCGGCCTCGGAGCCCCCCCAAGGGGCTGCCTCCGCTGTCCTCTCCAGGGCCCTTGACCTCGCTGGGCCAGTCCTGTCCTAGGGATCCCTCCTCCTCCCCTAACAGGCCGCAGGGCTGAGCGTGGTCCGTGAGGTCACTCTCCTCCCTGCCTGTCTCCTCAGCTGACATCACTTGTGTTTGGTGCTGACCCTGATCCCGAAGCCAGGGATCCCCGAGGGGCGGCAGGGCCCCGGGGCCCCCTCCCCCACTGCCCAGCCCGCCAGGCAGGAGGACCACCACTACTGTAAGTGCAGCAGGAGCTGGCTGCCTCCCGACGCTGCGCTGCGGGCCGGGACCACGTCTCCGTACTGTGCTCTGATCCCACGCAGCCGCCTCAGGTTCCGTGGGGAGGAGGGAGCGACGGTCCCTGTCACTCCTCCTCAGTCCTGCCCGGGGAAGAACAGAGCCCTGGGGCAGGCCCCCTCAGGACTGGCATCCCCTGCCCCTGTCTTGCCCTGTCCTATCAGCTCTAGGCCCGGCCTGCCCTCTGGCTCTTCTGGCTGGGCAGGTGGGTGCCCGGGGTCCCCAACCCAGGGCCCCTCAGAGTTCTAGTGTAAGCACCTCCGCCCACCCCCGCCAGCCTCCCTGCTGCCCTCTCGTGCCCCCATTTTATTACCTCTAGTGACCTTCCCAGGCAGCAGCCCCGTGACACAGAACACTACCCAGGGCCCACCCCACCTCCCTTCCAGGCCTGCGCTTCTGGGCCCCTCCTCCATGCACTGCCCACAGGGGCCTCGCTTGAGCCCTCAGCCTGCATCGCCCTGCAGGGCAGGCCCGGGACAGCCTGCGGGTCTCTGAGGAGACCGGACCCCGCCCCTGCCCTGCCACCAACCTGGCCCCTTTGGGCCCCCGAGGCCCTACTTCCTTCCTCCCTTTCGTTGTACTGTCACTGTGGGCTCAGTGTGACCTCGGTCTCCAGGCCACCTCGGCTGGCTTTCTCTCCCACCCCACTCCCCTCAGGCCCTGCCGCTGCCATGCCGACTGCTACCACAGATTTGCCCCCCACCCCTGCCTTTGTGCCGGGGTCCCGTCCTGCCCCCGAGCGGAGGAAGGGGGGGCCTTTGGTCTGGCGCAGGGACACACCCCCCCCCCGCCGTGCTGTGAGGAATGAGTGTGTGTGTGCCTGTGGCCCTCAGAGTCCCCCCGCCCCCGCTGCCCTGGGCCTGGGCCACGGGCCTGGGCCGCGTGTGTGTCCTGCACGTGTCCGCGCCCCTTGGGGAGGGCCTGGCGGTCTTGGTGAATTCTGAGACTGCCTGGTGGGAGGGTGGTGGTCATGAGGGCAGGAGGAAGGGTCTTTACCATTCAGGGATAAAGTTTAGTTTTATTTTTCTATACATTGTTGTCAGGTAAGGCATTCTGCGGGTTAGCAGGATGCCCTCAGTTCTCCCTGCCAGGGAGCTTTCGTTTTTTTAAGCCTTGGGTGCTTTTTTAGTAATTTTTTTTACCATGTGGGGAAGGAGTTGCTCTGACTTCCCCCTCTCTCCTCTTCCCCCCACTCCTGTCCTGAGAGCTCTTTCCTGCCCGGTCTCCCACCCCAGCACCTGGGGCCTGGGGGGCCAGGGGCCGCACCAGGACCCCGAGTCCCACTGCCAGAAATTATGCCAACGTGGAGGTGGTGCTTTGGGCCTCCGTTTGTAGAGTGGGCATGCGTGTCAAGTTTTTTAATTTTGTTTTTTTTGCCTAACAAAGCCGAACTCCATTCCCGAATACCCTTCCTCTGTGGCTCTGAGGAAGCCCCAACACAGAGTGCCCGCCCCTCTCCTCTCACCCCTCCTGGCACCCCGCAGGGGCAGGGGAGAGGCAGAGTGGGGAGGGGGGCTTACTTATGTTTTCTTTCAAACAAAAAACACAACCTTATTTTTCTTTACAAAAGCAAAAAAGGAAACCAAAAAAGATACCAACCTTTGAACTATATACCTCAGTCCGTCTGGTCTTCATTCTGTTCCCTCGGGCGGCTCAGGCCTGCGGGAGTGAGGAGGGGTCCTGGATCTCAGCCCTGCAGCCAGTGAGAAGTGATTTCTCTCCTTTCTTCAATATGGAGTTGAGAGTGGGGTCCTGGGGCTTACGGTGGCTGTCGCCGTGGCAAGTACAGCGTGACCGTGTCCCCAGGAGGTGAAGGGATTTGAAACCAGGCGACCCGCTGCCTGGGGGCGGGGCGGGGGGGCGCTGGGCGGGCAGGGCAGACAGGAGTTTGCTGAGCACAGAGTCAAGGAGGGTGTCCCGGGGGACGTGTGAGCCAGGGCTCAGGCAGAAAGCCTGTCCCAACCAGCAATCCCCAACCTGACCCCAGAGCTGCAGGGGCGACAGACCTTGCTTTCTCCTGAGCCCCCTCCCCTCTGCTGACCCTCCTGGCAGCTAGGCTCGGCGCTGACCCCCCACCCCCGCGAGGTGCGCAGACAGACACAGCCCAGCCTGGGTGAGGAGGCCAGGCTTCAGGCCTAGCGAGGGCAAGTGCAGGGTGGGTCCCGAGAAAGCGCTCGAAGGTGCCCCAGTGGACCCACGCTGAGCCAGAAGCGCAGGGGTGGCCCTGGTCAGTGTGCCCTGGACGGGCTGTGTGCTTGGGCTGCCTGGTGACTGTGTGGGGTCTGCATTTCTGTGGCCTCACTCGAACTCTGAAGGCGCGGGCGTGAGGGAGGCTGAAGCACAGCACGATGCAGAGGGGCAGCCCAGCAAATGTGAGCAAGGGGAGGCGGGTGGTGGGTGGGTGGTTCTCGGGGGCCATTCAGTAGGGTCCTGGGCTGGGCCAGTCACCCGTGGCGCCGAAGCTGGTCCTCTGCGATGGCAGGGCCAAGCTGCTCACAGGTGGAACCTCAAACAGACCGCAGAGCTCACTGACTTTGAGGGTGCTTGCCGTGCCCCCTGAGGCCATGACCAGCCTGCAAGGTGTGTGCGCAGGACAAGCCCGTGGCTCCCCTTGCCCCGGGCTCTCTGGGCCCTGTGCCATGAGGAGGGAACCAGACCGGCGGTGGGAGAGTCCGTCCCAATGTGTCGTTTCTGTGAGGCGTTCTCCTCCTTCCCTAGATGTGTTCATCTTCTACTAACGTCTTCTGTTGCTTTCTTATAAATGGGAAACAGGTTCATTGTAGAAAACCTGGAAATACCAGTGAGCAAGAAAGAAAATCCCCCACAGTCCCACAACTAAAGTACTGGCCTACCCTTTTTTTCTCTACATCTGTATCTACATATGTATCTTTTTTACAAAAACGGGGTTTTTCTGTACCTAACATTTGTCACTTTGTTTCTCTCCTGGTACCATCATAAAACTATTTCCATGCCATTAAGTGGGCTTTCTCCTCCCCCTAGAGGCCGCTCCGTGTGGCTCTGCTGTGGTTGATCTTCCCTCACTGTTGAGCGCCTAGAAGACTCTCCCATTCTCCCTGCATTTATAACTGGGGCCGCCGTTCACCTCTCTGTAGGCTCCTATTTCTTCTGTATGTTAGGCTTTCCTTGGATAATTCTTGAGTCAAATCATTCTATCAAAGGTTTATCGAGATTCTAAAGCTTTCTATATGTGATGCCTGGTTGCATACTAGAAAGGACAGAAAATTATGTAGTTGTGGGACTTTGTGCTGGTTTTTTGTTCACTTGTTTTTGGAAAATCCAGAGCTGACTTTTGCTTTGCACACCTGACCCTGGCTACCTGACAGCTTACGTGGTGGGATGGGCAGATGATCAGGTTGGAGTTCTAGTAATATTTGTGAAGAGATGGTTTTCACCCCGGGCTCCAGGGGGAATCTGGGGAAGGATGAAGGGAGTGGGGGGGGGGGTGCCTGGCACCACCCCCACTTCTCTGCTGGGCTTCACTTGAGTTTTATGTCAGGAAAAGTTCTGCTGATCTTTTTTTTTTTTAAGATTTATTTATTAGAGAATGAGAGAGAGAGAGCACGTGAGAGGGGGGAGGGTCAGAGGGAGAAGCAGGCTCCTCGCTGAGCAGGGAGCCCGATGCGGGACTCGATCCCGGGACTCCAGGATCATGACCTGAGCCGAAGGCAGTCGCTTAACCAACTGAGCCACCCAGGCGCCCCTCTGCTGATCTTTTAAAAAGTTTCAAAACCACTGCTAGCCTATCACCCCCTTACCAATAAGCCATGTGACACCGGGACCTCTCTGTGCAGCAGGAGCCAAAGGACCTAGTTGATCTGGCCCTTCTGGGAGGTGATCAGACGCAAGACCCCCCGTGAGGACGCATCTGGGGGGTACAGAGTGGTTCCACCTCTGCAAAATGTTTTTTATGGTAGCAGCTCTGAGGACATTTTGCCACCTGGGGCGGGGGGCTGGGGAACCTGGGGAAGGCTGGGGTATAGCCAGGTTGGCTTCGGGGCCAACGTGGGATTGTTCGCACTTGCTGGCTTTGAGTTCTGGGTGCCCCCCACTCACTAGGTGGGAGAGTGGGGTCACAGTGAAGGAAGGGAGAGATCCGGGATTTCCACAGCACGTTCTGCACACGCACAGCAGAAGACTGTGAGATCACAGGACATAGTGTCTCCAGTGCCAATAGTCAGGAGGCTGGAGAGGAAGCTCAAAGACAAGATAGAGATCACCGTACAGGGGTGGGGGGGGGTGTCATTGCTTATGGAAAGGCCCAGGGGCGGGCTTTCAAGGAATTGAGAGTGTGGCAAGAGCCCAGGGAGGGAGGAGAGCAGGAGGTCCCCCACGAAGGATGCACTGGGGCTTTCGATTTCATCCTAAGAGCAAAGGGAATGCCGATCCTGCGTTCAAGCAAGGGAGTGACAGGAGCAAATGTGCATTTTTTAGAAGGTCACTTGGCACAATATGGAGCCCGGGTTGGAAGAGCACGAGAATGAAAGGAGGGAGCCAGCAGGGTGGCCGCCTGGTAGGGGGGAGAGCAGGTGCAGTGAGACCAGGAGGATGGAGGACGCTGCCGGGTTCCCGGGACAACCCACAGGACCCGGCGATTGGAGGTGGGGGCGGAGGGGTGTCCAGGTGGACCTCTGGGCTGTTGGCCCGCACAGTTGGCTGGATGGAAGGGCCCCTCCTGATCTAGGGAAACCAGGAGGGGGACAGGGCTGAGCACGGGTTCTGTGAAACTCAGCTTCGAGCTTTTGCGTCGGATGCTTTGGAGACAGCGGGTGGATGCGTGCCCCTGGGCGCCCTGCCCAGAGCCCTCCTCGGCTCACTGCGCAGCCGCGGTCACCACTCAGAGGCCGCCTGCTTTGAGAGACCTCTGTCTGGATCCCCCCGTGACTCTCCCTCAGCGTCCTGTCGCTTCCATTCAGTCCCAGCGGTGGCTGCCTCCCCTTTGGAAGGGAACTCCCACCGGGGCAGACCCCTCGGCTCAGAGCTGGAGGCTCACGAAATACTGTTGAATGAGTGAACGAGATGTCCACGAGGAAGCCAGCGTGCAGGTGTTTCCAGGTCTCACCTCCGAGGAGAGGTGACAGGAGAGACACACGCCCCGAAGCCAGGCAAGAGCGCCAGAAGCTAGCTCATGGAACTGGAGCAGACGGGTGAGACCAGGTCCCCCGGGAGGCTTGAGGTCACGCGTATTCCGTCTCCATAGGGGGCACGTTCCTGTCCCCCTAGGGTTTGCGGTGCTGGGGGGCAAGGGGACACAGGATTAAAGCAACAGTCACAAAGAATGAACTACTGTCAGAACATCAGGTAGGACAGCAGAGGCCGGGAGGCACCCAAAGCCCCTCCCCACCCCGGAAATCCACCACCCTAGAGGTGGGGGCAGGAGCAGAAGGGGGCGGAAGGCTGGTCTTAGGGAAGGGGTCCTGACGGTTTGTAGCCCTTGTGGTTGCAGAGGCCTGAGTGACACAAGCTTTGACCCCCTTCCCCTGAGCTGCACCTGCATGCCAGAGGGTCCCCAGGCCATGAGGGTCGGTGGGGGTGTTTCAGGGTGGAAGCCCAGCTCCAGTCTCCTACTGGAGGTCCCCGGGGAACTGGTGTGACTTCCTAGATCCATTCGGACGAAGGTGCCTGTCACCCACATTCAGAGGTGAGGTACCTGTGCTGGCTGGGGTTCAGAGAACGGGGAGTCTCTCAGGAGGAGGAAGGGGGGACAGGCATTTGCGAATGTCCTGCCCGGTCTGGCCACCAACCTGCTGTGACCCTAACAAAGAGAAGGATGTCAGGCTGGATCTGGGGCTGTGGGGAGGGACCTCATGGGACAGTGGGTCTGCTGGCCGGCAGGTGGGCCCTCACAGAGGAATGCAGGGACAAGGGGATGGCCTCCCGGGGGCCCAAGGTCACGGCCTTGGCTGCCACCGCAGGGATGGACCTCAGCAGAAGCACGCAGACTGTGGTGACTGTGGGCGGAGCTGCTTGCTTTGGACCTGAAGCACAGAGCCAGGGACGAAGCCTCAGCTGACCCTTGGGGCATCTGTCCTGCCCCCGAAAGCCGAATAAGGACCTAATGTTAACGGTGCTTAGAAGCTGCTCAGGGCCAGGTTTCCCACTCGGTGCAGGCTCTGGGGTTTGGGGGGGAACCTCCAAAAACTGAGTTGTTGCTGCCCAGAAAAAGCACATAGGATATCAAAGACAGAGTCCCCAAGGGCCAGAAGAGGAGACACCTCTATTATACGCTGTTGCGTTGGCAGAGAGCAATGCTGGCTGTGACTCCCAGGGGTTTTTCTGCTGCACTCAGGGCTAAGGAGGCAGGGGGAAATTTACTGGGGTCTTTTCATTGTTACCATGGATTCTAAAGCCGGAAAGAGTTTTCAGGTGGTGAAATTTTTTTAACTTAAAAGTTGTTCAATTTTTGGAGAACCAAAAAAGATCGGAGTCCAAGATCTATGTGCAGAGAAGCATTTTCCGTGTTTGATGTTTTCCTCTACTTAACTGAATCAAATAGTCACTTACTTAGCTTGAATCCCGTGTGGGAATCAATAAATTCATGCCTACGGCGTCTCAGCCAGAATCAGGCAGTGCAGGTCACAGAAAAGCTTCTGGGGCCACTCGGGGCCTTTTGCAGAAGTAATTTTTTCTTTCCCTTTCTTTCTTTCTTTCTTTTTCTTTCTTCTTTTTTTTTTTTTTAAAGATTTTATCTATTTGACAGAGAGAGACACAGCGAGAGAGGGAACACAAGCAGGGGGAGTGGGAGAGGGAGAAGCAGGCCTCCCCCTGAGCAGGGAGCCCGATGCGGGGCTCGATCCCAGGACCCTGGGATCATGACCTGAGCCGACGGCAGACGCTTAACGACTGAGCCACCCAGGCACCCCCAGAAATAATTTCTGTAAATGAATTTAACTTCCTTTCAATACTAGTGGAAATTTCCAGATTAATGCATCTAAATGCTGCACATTAGCACAAATCCACATGGCAGGGCCCCAACGTGCAGACCCCCAGGCCCAGGACCTGTGGGGTGTTCCATCCCAGTGAGGGGATGTGGAGTTTCCCCTTCTCCACTTGCTATAGCCTGAACACAGGAAGAACAACAGAGCTAAAACATGCGGCACATGGTTTTCGACTTTACGGCAAAGTCTAGTACAGAGCTGCCGTCACTGGTCAGGGCATTTTATGATCTTGAGTCCTCCCCACAGCTGCAGAGAGGTTTGCTGAGCTGGGATTTTGTCTAAAGATTTTGTTTTCTTTTTGCCGAGACACTGACAATTTGTCATGAACTTGCAGCTTCCAAACTCACTGTGGTCAGGCTTGAGAAACAGGCTTCTCTATTTTGACGTTATAAATAGTAAAGGGGGGGAGTTGAATTTAATACTTCATTTTTATTTGGCCCGTTCACTCAAACCTGCTAAACTACCAACTGCATTCACTGATGACTTGACAAAAGGGCTGATATAAATGTCCCCAACTGACCCCTGGCACAATGGAACAATCTAGAAAAAGACCAAATTAGCAAGTCCCTTCTTCTGCCTTTATGCTGTGTAAACAGCAGGATTACGTTGCTTTTATTTATTTATTTATTTTGGAGAGAGAGACAGAAAGTGTGATTGGGGTTGGGGCAGAGGGAAAGAGAGACTCTCAAGCAGGCTCCAAGCTCAGCGTGGAGCCCAGTGTGGGGCTCGATCTTACAACCCTGAGATCATGGCCCGAGCTGAAATCAAGAGTTGGGTGCTCAACCTACTGAGCCACCCAGGTGCCCCAAGTTGCTTTTATTTATTTATTTATTTATTTATTTATTTATTTATTTTTAAGATTTTATTTATTTGAGAGAGAGAGTGCTTTCACGAGCCAGGGTTGGGGAGAGGGACAAGCAGACTCCCCGCTGAGCAGGGAGCATGACGATGCAGGGCTTGATCCCCTGAGATCATGACCTGAGCCAAAGTCAGATGCTTAACTGACTGAGCCACCCAGGCACCCCAAGTTGCTTCTAAACACATTTTGTTAAACTTGCATTCCCTCCCCGCTCACAACAAAATCACTAGAATACATGCAACCGGCATGCAGTTCCTAAATATCATCCTATGTAAAAATAGGACCTTGTTGTGGAGTTTTGCTAATAGTGTTACGGGTTCATTCATTTCGACAGAGGACCCACACCAACAATATGAGATGGTAACAATCAGCGAAAGCAGATGTGGGGTGTACAGAAACTCTGTTCTATCTTCTCTGTAAATCTAAAACTATTCTAAACTAAAAAGGTTATTTTTTTTTTAAATGACAGAATGTGGGGAACTGGTCATTTTATAATAACATTGCTTAATGGGACAGTCACTTGAATATTTTTCTTAGGCATTTCCCCCAATAAATGTCTTCACTCTTCCACTTGGTTCCTAAGTGATCACCACTGTATATGCATCACCACTGTCTAATTCCAGAACATCTTCATCACCCCAAAAAGAAACCCCATGCACATTAGCAATCACTCACCATGTAGTCATTAGAGAAATGGAAATCAAAACTACAGTCAGACCTCACCTCCCACCCCTCGGGGACGGCCAGAAACGACGGAGACAGACAACAGCAAGTGTGGACGAGGATTTGGAGGAACTGGAGGTCTCGTGATTTCCAAATGCTCGCACCGAGTTACCACGTGACCCAGACCCCACACAAAGACTCGCACATGAAATTCATAGCAGCTCTAGTCACAATGCCAAAAACTGAGAACAGCTTAAATGTCCATCACTGGGTGGATGGATAAGCAAAATTCGACAGAACGGAACACTACCTAGAAACAAGGACCGGGCTGCTCACACGGCCAGCAGTATGGACGGGTCTCCAAATCAACTATGTTAAGCCAAAGAAGCTAGACACAAAGGAGTACTACAATTCTAGCAAATGCAAACTAATTTACAGTAATTAACAAACAACAAAACAAACCCCAACCCAGAGCTGCAGCCTGAGCTCAGCTCCCAGGCCCCAGTCAGTGCCTGAGGGTGGACCACACTCTCCCCTGCTGGCCCCTGGCCACCCTTCGGCTTGCAATTCCACCCCCTCCATTAGCTGTTCACGCCCACACCTGAGGGCGCTGCTGTCTTCTCTCACCCGCCTCCTTCAGGGACCCTGGCCAGGTCCTGAGTTGGGACAGCCCCTCTCTCCCAGAGCTGGCTCCTCCCTGGGAGGGTGACTTCGGGCTGGCTGCCCCCTCTGTTTCCCATCCTCAGCTGAAGTTTGATGAACTGAAATTGGGCCTCTGTGCCAACTGGTTTTCTTTATTCTCAATAAATACTGGGTTTTGTAATTAAAAAAATAACAGATCAGTAGTTACCTGGGGCAGAGGGAAGGATAGATACAAAGGGGCCCAATGCATCTTGAGGAGTGACGGGAATGTTCTTCATCCTGACAGAGGCAATGTTTCAACGGTGACTACATTTGTCGAAACTCAGCCAACAGGATACTCTAAATGGATGCAGTTTGCACTACATAAATGATAACTCCAAAAGGTTTATTTTTTAAAAAAGAGAAGAGGGCTCCTGGGTGGCTCGGTCGTTAAGCGTCTGCCTTCGGCCCAGGTCCTGATCCCAGGGCCCTGGATCGAGCCCTACATTGGGCTCCCTGCTTGGCGGGAAGCCTGCTTCTCCCTCTCCCACTCCCCTTGCTTGTGTTCCCGCTCTCGCTGTGTCTCTCTCTGTCAAATAAATAAAATCTTTAAAAAAATAAAGAGGTTTTTAAAAACTCTTTCATTATCTCAGATGTGTGGTCCCCAACTTGATTAAAGGGACATGGTGGCAGACAGAATAATGAATGGCCCCCAAAGATGTCTGCACCCTAGTTCCTGGAACCTGTCGGACCTAGAGAGTTTGGGAGGTGCTTTGCTGCTGGCTTTGAAGTTGGAGAAAGGGCCAGAAGCCAAGGAGAACGGGCACCTCTAAATAGCTGGAAAGGGCCAGGAAGCAGATTCTCCCCTGGGGCCTCCAGAAGGAACGCAGTGCTGACTCCTTGACTGATCTTAGACCTGTGAGACCCCCGTGGCACATCTAACCTGAGGAGCTGTCTCATGATGCACGTGTGTGGTTTTAAGCCCCGAACTTTGTGGTTACTTGTTACCGCAGCTACAAGGAGCTAACACGGACCTTCCTGGTATCTGTATGGACGCACTCGGAGCGGGGCAACCCTCCCAGCACTCGGCTGATCTCTCTCACCGGCTGCAGGGCTGAGATCCAGAGCTCCTGTGGTTTTGTCATGCCACCCCCTCCCCACCTCCCCCCCCCCCCTCATCCCCCCCCCCCCCCCCCTCCCCCCACCCCAAGCCCCCCCCCCCCCCCCCCCCCCGCCCAGGGCCCTGCCGCTTCCCGCACCTGCCTGACTACTCACACCTGCACCCTCCGCACTCTTATCCTCCGCCTGGATGTTCCAGGTGAAACATTTCCCTGGCACAGCCCTCTCTCCTGAGGACTTGACATTCCCGCTGGCTGGGGCTCAGCTCAGACTGCAAGCCCCCAGCCCACCGCATGGAAACATCCTCTCCCCAGAAACTCGGGTTGGTCATGAGATGGAGAAATTCAAAATAGCCTGCATGTCCGTCGGCAGGAGACTGATGAAATAAGTATGGTACATCTCCAGCCGGTGAAGCCTGGGACGGCTGCCGGCAGCGAGGACAGAGAGCTCTGCGCATGCAGACCTGGAAGTCGGCTCCACAGTCTCTGCGTCAGGAGGCGCCAGGCAGAGGTCAGCCGGGCAAACCCCAGACCAAACCTCCTGTCCTCCAACCCGCCGTCCGCCACTCACACCATAGCCTTGGACGAGCTGCTATTCCTCTCGTGCCTCTTGTCCCTTCAACTGTGCAATGGGGACAAGGACACTTTGCCTATATCCCGTGATCCCTACCTCATTGCACTGGAAAGGTACATAGCATTATGTGCCATTCTTCATAAATAAAAAAGCAAATGCCAGTTGCAGAATAGCAAGTTAGGAGGTTGGCTCTCTGTACATATTTAAAAGCCTGAACATATTTTAGGAGTGTATTGAAGAAGCAAACCAGGGAGCAGAGCTAGCTTTAGGGGTGGAGCGTGGGGCCTTTCTGAATGCGGGGGGCTGCGTCGCAGCATGGGCCTCACACCCCTAAAGCTGCGCCATCTTGAAATTCTTGAGAATTTTTGAACCTGGGGCCCCACCTTTTCGTTTTGCACCAGGCCCCACGGTTATGTAGTCGGTGCTGGCAGGAAGGGACTTCGCACCTGACTGCTAGGACAGCTATCCCTGGGGAAGAGGACCTTGGCAGAGTGAAAGCCGCAAGGATCTCCTGGAAACTTCTGTGGAGTCTACAACACCTGGGGATTGCCTCCTACCCCTTAGAGCTGCTGTTAGCTGGAAAGAGTCCATAGCGCAAAGGAGCTTTGTCTGTAACAGGAGTAACGAACCACTGCTTGTTACTTAGTGAGCATGACTGGGGGGGCGGGGGCGGAAGAGCACTGGAGGACAGACAGGTTAGAGAGAAGACCCTGGGGTCAGAAGCCTCGACTGACATGTGCAGGTGACAAAGTGGGAGAATCCAGCTCAGACCAGCTTCGGGGGGAGGTGAGGAGCCAGCCTGGTTGTGCCAGGATCAGAAGCACCCCCAGGTGGGACTTGGCTGGACCATTGTCCCTGTGCCTCTCAGGGCCCAGGGAGGAGGTCTCCGGCTCGCCCAGCTCATTCTGCATAGCCCCGACCCCAAAGATGGAGAGCCTGGGATGTGGAACCCTGTCTCCAGGGGACAGGTAACGGGGCTGGGTGTTCGGAACCAGCAGCTGCTCCTTGGGTGAGGACAGGCGGGCAGGGGCGGCAGCCCAGGGGGGCAGGAAGAGAAGATGGAGGGGCAGGTGCAGGTGCAGACCCCCTCGGACCAAAGCCCAAAGTCGGGAGAAAAGCAGCCGCGCGGATGGGTCTCACTTTGGCTGCATGGCCACCAAACCTCGAGGGGCCTTCTGCAGCCCCGCAGTTCCACTCCTGGGGGTGTGCTGGGTGCTCCTGGGAGACTTTCCACACCCTCACTTCCCGCCCTCATTCTCAGCATCTCCTCCCCTCTCCTCTGTCAGCCAATGAGCTTGCTTCCTACTGCACAGAACAAAACCCCAAAACCCAGGAGAGAGGTGCACAGACTCGCGGGCCATAGCTACCAGCCACGCACAAGCTCCCCTGCCCCTGCCCTCCTGCCTGTGGCTGGACTGTCCACACAGCCCTCCAGGGCCGGCCCCTCCGCTGGCATGCACTCGCGCTCCCTCCTACCCCGCCACCCCATCCAGTCCCCACCAGACTGTTCCTCTGTTATCGGAAGACACCTTGCTTTAGGGTGTATGGCGTTCACTGAGCTACTCCTTCTGCTTTTTGGAGGGTTTGAAATTTTCAAAATATCCAGTTGAGGGACCACTACCCTCTCTGCCTGCTCCCCCTCCATCCCTTCCCTCCTTTACAATTCAGGCCAGGGGTGAGGGGGGGAGGTGTGGGGTGAGGACAGCAGCTGTGAGGTGGGGTGTGGAGCCCAAGCGGCGGGGGGGGGGGGGGGGCGCCTGGTCTGGTGGCCCCCCACCCTGCTTTGTTCTCCCCAGTACCACCCACCTTGCAAGGTATTAGAAATGCATTTGTTTCTTCTTTCTGAATCATCGGCTCCGCCCCCCACCTCAATGTCCCGGAGGTTGGGACTTTGGTCACAGTATTCTCACGGCATAGGACCACACGTCTGGTGGCATTTGACATGTGTTGAATGGGTGAGTGAAACTTATAGCCCCGCCCCCCTGATGGTGGCACAGACCGCGAGGCTTGGCGACACCTGCAGTGATGGGGGAGGAGAGAGAAGTGAACCGTGAGGCGGGTTTCTGCTTTGGCCACGGGGTGAAGAGGGACCACTTTCACCGAGGCGGGAAGGAAGTGAAGGACCGGGCTAGGTTGGGCGGGCAGTTGGGTTGGGGTCACATTCCGTTGGAGGGGACTGCCAGATGTCCCGGTGGAGACGGCACGGGGCTGCCGGCGAGGAGCTGGGGAGCCGGGAGGGAAGCCCCGCGGGGAGACGCAGCGGCCCCGGGCGAGAACCGCGAGCGGCTGGCGCGTTGGGGAAAGGGGGAGAGGCTGGGGCTGCGCTGCCAGAAAGCGGCTCTGGAATAATCTGCCGCTTGCGTGCAGGAATTGAGAAAGGAATAGGAGGCGTGGAGAAACATACATTTTCAGCAGAATGAGCTTGCAGTCTCGATACCTGCCCGCAAACCAGCAGCGGCCCAAGCGCAGCAACGCAAGGGGTTCCGCGCTCGCCCCCACCCCCGGAGGAAGCTGGGCAGGAAGGAAAGGGAGTTCCCGGGCACCAGATCATTAGCTTGGCAGAGTCCCGCCCGGCACACCTTAGCCAAACGCGCGGCCAGGAGCGGCGAAGCGCGGCTGGGCCAGTGGTGGCGTTGACCCCCCCGCCGCCACCAGGTGGCGCCCGTGCTTCCCTGGCGCCCAACCAGGAGTCCCCGAGGTCGGTGCCCCGCGCGAGAAGAGGGGCTGGCCAGCCGGGAAGCCCCGCCCCGGGCTCCACCTCTGCCTCTTTGTCGGGTGCAGCCTCGCACCCCATCCTGTCCTCCTGCGGGGGTGGGGGCAGCCCAGGGTGGGTGTGTGGGTGGTGCTGGGGCGGGGGTGGGGCGGGCATCCAAAACTGGCCTCCAGACCAAGCCTCCAACAGACTTCGCTTTAATTTCTGTTCAGTCACTTAATGCTGCCTAAAAGTAAGCATGCGGCCTCACTTCCCTCACCTGTAAAATGGGCACATAATCCTGACCTCGCAGCAGTGTTGTAAAGATGAAATTAGATGGGGCGCCTGGGTGGCTCAGATGGTTAAGCGTCTGCCTTCGGCTCAGGTCATGATCCCAGGGTCCTGGGATCGAGTCCCGCATCGGGCTCCCTGCTTCTTGGGAGCCTGCTTCTCCCTCTGCCTCTCTCTCTCTCTGTCTCTCATGAATAAATACATAGAATCTTTAAAAAAAAAAAATGATACTTTAAAAAAAAAAGATTAAATTAGATGGTGATGATAATACACATACACTGAGCTCTTACTAAGGGTTGGGCATTGTTCTAACCACTTTACATATAACAGCTCATTTATTATTTATTTATTTATTTATTTATTTATTTATTTAAATTTATTTTAAGTAGGCTCCTCACCCAGTGTGGGGCTTGAACTCATGACTTTGACTGAAATCAAGAGTCACAGTCTTTCTTTCTTTCTTTCTTTCTTTCTTTCTTTCTTTCTTTCTTTCTTTCTCTTTCTTCGCCCCTCTAACACCTCATTTTAATAGCTCTCTTTTATGTGGAGTGGCTGAGGACAGAACCTGGGTCTCCTCTGCAAAGGAAAGGAGGCATCCTGCTGGCCCTGGGGTGCTGCTCAGGCCTGAGGGGCGACTGCTACCCAAAGAGGGCAGAAAGAGGGAGGGACGCTTCTGACACCCAAGGCCCAGAGCCTCTCTTGTTTCCAGTCCTGCAGCCCAGCGGCCCTGCTGCAGGCGGCAGGGGCAGCTGGTGGGGGCAGAGCCCACCCACCACTCAGAGAGCAGCAGAGGGACCAGTGAGGCCGACCGTGCCCCCTGGCCTGTCCGTACCCGGCTCCTGCTGTGGTCTGACAGCCCCCAGGCTTCTGGGAAAGGCACCCCTGTCGTAGCGGGTGAGTGAAGGCCACAGCACAACACACTGTGGTTTCAACCTCAGAGACTGGGGGAGGGGGGGGCAGTGCCTTCTCTAGGGGGTAGCCAGGTTTGGTGGGCCTGGGAGACTCCACTCAAGAGTTTTGTGGAATGTGGGAGATGGCCCAGAGGTAGCCGGAGGTAAAGAGGCGATGGTCAGGAAGGAGGTGTGGGTGAAGCTCAGGGCAAGACCCTCTGCTCAAGGCCTGGGAGAAACTAGGGCCAGAAGGGCGATCTCCTGCCTCAAGGCCTCAGATCTGTGGAAGCCGGGGCCAGGAAAGACTTGGGGTGGAACTCTGTGAGGGGATCCCCAGATGTCCTGGTCTGCCTGCTGTGGTTTGTCCTGGCATGGGTGAGCAGGGTGAGCAGGGTGAGCTGGGCGTCATGTCCCGGGGCCGGGCGAGCCAGGGTCCAATGTGCGATCGGGTGGGGTGGCCTTCGGAGCATTCTCTCCCCACCTCATCACCTCACTCCTGTCTGGAGACCTAGAGCCGGCCTCCCCTCTTCTCCTTGGACTCTCATTCTGATGCTGCCTCTCGGGCCCGAAACTATAGGATTGGGGCTACCCTGAATCCCAGGCCTGAAAGGGAAAGAGGGTTCTGGACTCACCAGAAGTTCTGAGTCCTCTGGGCTGTGAGCCAGCTGAGGTTATCAACACTTGGATTTTACTGGGGGTCGATCCCTCCCCCATGACTGTCAGTTGGCTGACTTCCCCTCCAGGGCACCCCCCCCCCCTCTCTAACAAAGGGACCAGGGCACTTGGGCCTTCCAGCTCACACATTGCAGGAAACTGAATCTCAGGGGATGAGCCCTCAGAAGCCTTTTCTTACCACCAGCTTAGACGTGCTGAGATGAAGGAGCCAGAAACAGTGCTCCCCCCTTCTGCCCTCCCCCCACCCCCCTGTCCGCTCACAGGCCCAGAACAAAAACACGCCACAAATAGAAATCGAAGTCTGAGAAAGAATCAAGGAGCCATGACCCGGCCGTGGGAAATGCTGTGTGGCCTTGGCCAAGTCACTTAACTTCTCTGAGTCTATTTGCTCATCTGTAAGCTAGGGGGCTTGTATTAACCTTGAGGAGCTGCTGGGAACAGGTGAGAGAAGATGTAAAATGCAGAACACAGATGTAATGTTTGGCCTAAAAACAAGGCCCCTAAAAATACAGCCGAAGGAAGGGTCTTTGCTGGACTCTGCCATCCGGGCCCCCCCACGGTGCCCCCCCTTCCAGTTCGGGCCGGGGCTGCCCCATCGCCACTTTCCTGTAAGGCTGCGGGTGGAAGGGGGCTGCCACATTCTCTGGGTAGCTGCTGCAGGCTTGCTCTCAGGCTCCACTTCCTGTTTTTCTCCCCAACGAATTTTGCACCATTGCTTTCATCAGAGCAGCCTGGGGGGTGAGGGGTGGCGAGGTGAAGGCAGAGGCCCGCCTGGGAAGGAACCCTGGGGGTCAGAGGATCCCAGGGCGGCATCAGGAAGCCGGGGAGAGCGCTGGCCTGATGTGCTCTGCCATCCAGCTGCCACGTTTTGGACCCTGTGGTCTCCAGCTTGGAGCAGATTCAGCAGTGGAGGTTGGGAGGCTGGGGGTGGGGGTGGCAAGCCGGGGGGCTGCCTGATGGGAGAAGCAGAGGGGGCCTCGTGCCCATCCTCCATCGGCAAGCGGTGGCTTTTCTAGACATGGGGGCGGGACCTAGGAACGGACGGACCCAAGCTGAAGCCACATCTCTGAAGGAATGAGGGGTGGAGGGGCTACTCTGAAAGGTGAGGCTGGGCTCCCTGAGGCTCCCAGGTCACTGGGTGCTGAGCTCCCGCTGGGAGGAAATGAGGGCGCTGCTCCCACACTGGCAGGACCAGGACCTTTGTCCTTGCTCTCCCCTGGCTGCAGACCCCTGACCCTTCCACTGGGCAAAGACCCTTCCACTGTCCAGCCATGACTGGGTCATTCATTCATTCGTTGGTCCCACATTCCCACACACTCAACTTGTAACACTCTGCGTGCCCAACACAGAGCTCGGGGCCCGGATACCAGCCTGGATCCGCGCGGAGGCCCCGCTCCCAGGAGCCTCTGAGCACCCAGGCTGTCACACTTGAGCAGACCCAGCCTGGAATAAAGACCCTTCTAGACAAGGGGGCTCAGTGGGTAGTATCTGTGTGAACTGGCCAGGCAAATGAGAAGGGGTAGGGTAAAACTAAGAGTTTGGGAAGGGTACTCCAGGCAAAGGGAACAGCATGAGCAAAGGCCCAGAGTCAGAGAGCCTGGGGAGGTCTGGAGCTGCAAGAAACAGCCCAAGGTGCAGCACGAAGGGTGAGGTGGGGGAGGGGGTGGGAGGAACCAGGGAGCTGGCTGGGTTGCCTCCCTTGATTATTAGATGCCTCGAGCTTGTTCTCCAGCCACAGCTGACCCCATACCCCAGTGCAGGTCGCTGTCCCAGCCAGTAAGTGGCTTCAAGGGTCAGAATCAGTCCCTGGTAGGGGCGCCTGGCTGGCTCAATCAGTAGAGCGGGCAACTCTTAATCTCAGGGTTGTGAGTTCGAGCCCTACATTGGGTGTAGAGATTACTTAAAAATAAAAAATCTTTTTTTTTTTTTAAGATTTTATTTATTTATTTGACAGAGAGACACAGCAAGAGAGGGAACACAAGCAGGGGGAGTGGGAGAGGGAGAAGCAGCTTCCCGCGTAGCAGGGAGCCTGATGTGGGGCTGGATCCCAAGACTCTGGGATCATGACCTGAGCCGAAGGCAGTCGCTTAACAACTGAGCCACTCAGGCTCCCCCAAAATAAAAAATATTTTTAAAAAAGAGGGAAGGAAGGAAGGAAGGAAGGAAGGAAGGAAGGAAGGAAGGGAGGGAGGGAGAGAGAGAGCAATCAATCAGTCCCTGGTAGCTGAAGCAGGAAAGGGGACTTTTAGCAAAGGTATGGGGTGTTCTCATGGACCCCAGAGATGCAGCCTGGCTTTGGAGCCCTGGAGCCAGAACTCTTGGACACTTTTTCAGCGCTGCCTGCCTGTCCCCCATTTGCCCACCGGCATCACACCTGCCAAGCTGATGTGGCCTGGATCCCTTCACCCAGAGAGAACTAGGTCCAGGTCCCAAGCCCTGGGAAGCAGGAATCGGTTATGGCCAGTGGTCAAGTGGATATGCTGCTTTTCTGTCATGACTACGTGAGGAAGGGCTACCAGGAAAGGGGGCCAGAGGAACAGCCCAGTAGCCTGAAAGCCAGTGGCGTCCACTCTAGGCCATTCCATTTTATCCTACCCCCCCACCCAAACACGTGCTTAATTCCTTTGGCTTTCCCCAGATAGCTCCATTCCAGTTGCTGTCGCTTACTCTTTATATCACAAAGTCCACCACAAATATCTCTCCCCCTGCCGAAGGTAAGGCAATCCGGGTCAGGTCAAACTGCGGCTTCCAGAACTCCATTCTCAGAGCCTCTGTCTCCAGCGGACACCCAGCCCCGTCTGTTTCTACTGAATCTCCTCTGAGGTGGCTCCCCCGAGTCCCCCTCAATCTATAGACCGAGTGATCAGTTTCACCTCTCCTTCCATGCTTGATCTATGGAGCAGAAAAGGGAAGCACCGTATAGGCAAGGTAAATTACACATCAGGAACAACATACCGCATGGGGTTTGCTCTGCTGGTTACCTTCTCTGGCTTCTTTGTTGGCAAACATGGCTGTCCCAGGTTCTGCTCACTGGGAAGGGGTCCCTTCTCTGGGGGTCTTTCAGGTCTGCCCCTGAAAGGTTCTTGGGAAACCTTTTTCTAGGAGGGACCCAGCTGCCCTGGTAGCCTGCTTCATATTGGTGCTGGGACCTGGGCCGAGGGTAAGACATCACAAGCCCCAATGTGCCAGGTTTTAGGGTTTCCTGGAGTTTCAGTCCCCACAGAAGCATCGTTAACTGGCTGCCAATTTTCTTTTGGGTCTTGTCATTAACCAATAACCATTGCCATGAAATCCTGTCTGGTTGAATATTTGGCCTTAGGCTGGGTCATCCCCCAGGGTTAGGGTGTCTCAGCAGCAAGCAGGGCAGCTAGTTTCTTCTTTTAGCCTAAAGGTGAAGAGGAAATCATCATCTAACTTGGGTGGAAAGAAGCTTTTTCTCTCTGGGGCGCCTGGGTGTCTCAGTCGTTAAGCGTCTGCCTTCGGCTCAGGTCATGATCCCAGGGTCCTGGGATCGAGCCCCACATCGGGCTCCCTGCTACGCGGGAAGCCGCTTCTTCCTCTCCCACTCCCCCTGCTTGTGTTCCCTCTCTTGCTATGTCTCTCTGTCAAATAAATAAAAAATAAAATCTTAAAAAAAAAAAGAAGGGGGCACCTGGGTGGCTCAGTCATTAAGCGTCTGCTTTCGGCTCAGGTCATGATCCCAGAGTCCTTGGATCGAGCCCCGCATTGGGCTCCCTGCTCAGCGGGAAGCCTGCTTCTCCTCTCCCACTCCCCCTGCTTTTTTTAAAAAAAGATTTTCTCTGATTTCTCTTGGAATACTACCCCTACCTGCCTTCGCGCCAGTTGACAATGAGAGGCTAAAGGACCAGAGGTTAAGGATTATTCACTCCTGTGGCTCTTCCCAGATATCCCTATTCCAAAGCTAAGCTCACAGACTTTTCCGTTTTGTCTGAGACACGGGGCATGGCAGAGAGTGTGGCTGATGCTGTGCAGCAAGGTGCATGATTATCTGATGCTTGCTTGTCACTGGCTATAGGAAAAATGGGATCTCCCTTCACATAAATATTTGCCCTGCTTTCCCCCAATAAGGCTGCTAGAAGTAAATCATATACTAATATGCTGGACCCTTTGCTACCATGTTCTGAGTCCCGTGAGACCACTGAAAACAGTTCAACTGATCTGTTACCACATAGCAAGAGCTGCTGGAGTTCCATCCAAGAATAGGGAATCCTCAACACCCCTCATTCTGCCCCAGGTCACCTAGTTTCAATACTTTCCTTGAAAAGCTGTTTCTTTCTTTCTTTCTTTCTTTTTTTTTTTTTTTAAGATTTTATTTATTTATTTCACAGAGAGAGACACAGTGAGAGAGGCAACACAGGCAGGGGGAGTGGGAGAGGGAGAAGCAGGCTTCCCGTGTAGCAGGGAGCCCGATGTGGGGCTCGATCCCAGGACCCTGGGATCATGACCTGAGCCGAAGGCAGACGCTTAACGACTGAGACACCCAGGCGCCCTGAAAAGCTGTTTCTTTCAATGCTGCACTTCTAATACTGATTTCTGTATTAATTCTGAGTGTTGTTTTTGTTGTTTCAAAAAACAAAAACCAACTCAAGAGAGTCTGTACTGGGTTGAATATTATCCCTCCAAAATTCATGCTCACATGGAACCTCAAAATGGGACCTTCACTGGAAAGAGGGTCTTTGCAAATCTAATTAGTTAAGATGAGGTCATCCTGGATTAGGGTATCTTTATAAGAAGTGGGAAATTTGGACAAAGACACAGACACACAGGGAGAATGCCAGTGAAGATGGAGGCAGAGATCAGAAGAATGCTTCTACGAGCCATTGAACGCCAAGAATTGCAGGCAGTGCTGGAAGATAAGAGAGAGGCCTGGAACAGATTCTCCCTAGAGCCTCTGGAAGGAACCAACCTGGCCAACACCTTGATTTCAGACTTCTGGCCTCTAGAACTGCAAGGGAATAAATTTCCATTGTTTTAAGCCATCTGGATTGTGCTAATTTGTTACAGCAGTCCTAGGAAACTGATACAGATTTTAAGCAGAATACAGGAGTAAGGCAGAAGGGCGTAGGGGACTTTCAGAGGAACCCAAGGGGAAGAATGCAAGGACATTCTTGATGCAAGACAAGGAACCGAAAAGTTGCCCGAAATTGTCTCTCTCACCTGTGATCCTCTCTTCCTCTCTGTGCATCTGCTTGCTGGTTTTCTTTCAATCTCGGTCTCTGCACGGCAGCTTCTCTGATTTCCTCAATCCTGTCGAGAGGCGTAAGTGGCTCCCAGCACCCAAGGGTCCTGGGTACCTGAAGAATCACTACGCTCTTGGTTCTAATTCCGCATTCCTGAGGAAGCCACTGGTTGGCCAACCTGGGGCCAGGTGGCCACCACTGAGGCAATCACCTTGGGCATGCTTCAAGGCCGGCATATCTGACCGGAGACTGCAGGTATCCCCACGCAGATGCACGGAGAAGTGTTCCTGGAGAAAGGAGCTGGGTATACACCCCAGGAGCACTGGGCTCTTGGCATCTAGCACCTCCCCACACTGTAGTTCCCATTGGCTGAGGCCCTACTATCCACTGATGGACTTCCCTGATGCCACCTGTATTCCCAAAGGAGTCCTTCTCCAGGGGCTTCTCATCCCTCCTGCTGAGAGCTGAGGCCATGGGGTCATTACCCCAGTTTGACCGGAGCCCAGGCAGAATGGAGCAGCGGCTCATCCGTCGTACTGGTGTGAACAGCAGTAAGAGGGATTGTTAGCTCTGACTTGGGGAAAGGAGATAAAGTTCACGTTTTTGCAGTTTTATTACACATTTGGCATAATGTGAACAGAAAGGAAAAATGGCAAGGAAAACATGTGTAACGCTCCTCCCCCGAGGCTTTCACAGTTCAGTCACCTCCCACTACATACGTGTGCATACGTCACGCTTACACGGTGGCAGTCCTGCACAGAGGCAGTTCTGCGTTGAACTTGATCCCCTTGATGATGTCACCATTTCCCATGATGCTACGGGTCTCCAGGATTGCCACTTTTCTTTGCTTTTCTAAATTTATTTATTTATCTGAGAGCAAGAGCACACGCATGAATCAGGGGAGGGGCAGAGGGAAAGAATCTTCAAGCAGACTCCCCGCCGAGCACGGAGCCCGCCGTGGGGCTCGATCACACCACCCATGAGATCATGACATGAACCGAAACCAAGAGTCGGACACTTAACCGACTGAGTCGGACACTTAATCAATCCCCAGGCGCCCCAGGATGGCCACTTTCAATGGCTGCACACTGTTCCATTAAGTGGATGTACCATGCTTTCCTCCGGGCAGTTCTGGCCAAGGGGAGAAGGCAGACCCTCCACAGTGTTAAGGTGACACATTTTCTTCTTCCCATTTTTGGTTCACCGTCCAGCTTCCTGCGATCGCTGGTCCAATAGACCCCACACCCTTCCTGTCACCTGACTTCAGAGTTCTAGGAAGGCTGCCCCCTAATGAACTCCCACCTGCCATCTGGGTGACCTCGGCGAGTTACCTGCAGCATTGCCTTAATTTCTTTGTTTGTAAGATGGGGATAAGAACAGCATGCACCACACAGGGTTCCAAGGCGGATGAAACAGGGTAATGCATGAAAACAGCCTGCACTGACAGCTCACTATAGTTCTACTTTTTTTCATTCGCTGTGTAGCCCGGACGCTTTCCACGAGGCCACGTTTACTGGTTCCATACATGCTATAACAAAGCACCACAAACCCTGTGGTTTAAAAAAACAGAGATTTGGGGCACCTGGCTGGCTCAGCTGGAAGAGCGTGCAACTCTTGATTTCAGGGTCATGAGTTTGCACCCCACGTTGGGTATAGAGATTCCTAAAAATATATATATATATAAATAAAAATAAACAGACTTAAAAACCAAAACCCAAAACACCAGAAATTTATTCTCTCACAGTTCAGGAGGCCAGAAGTTCAAAATCAAGGTGTCAGCAGGGCCACTCCCTCCAGAGGCTCTAGGGAGAACTCTTCCTTGCCTCTTCCAGCTTCTGGGGCTCCTGATGTTCCTCGGTTCGTGGCTACATCTCACCAACCTCTGCCTCCAACTGCACATGGCCTTCACCTCTGTCTGTCTCAACTTTCCCTCTGTCTTTCTCTCATCGGGACGCTTGCCATTGGATTTAGGGCCCACCCAGATAATCTAGGATGACCTCATCTCCAGATCCTTAACTTAATTACATCTGCAAAGACCCTATTTCCAAATAAGGTCCCATTTCCAGGTTCCAGGGATTAGGACTTGGACATACCTTTTCGGAGGTCACCAGCCAGCCCCCTCCAGGTAGAAAATGGCTTTCCTTCTCCTTCTAACTCTTCTCTCTCTTCAACATTCATGCTCTTTTGTTCTCTTTTTCCTGTCTGGGGAAAAAGTCACCAGACATATGCCTTCTCATTGAGGTTTTTGGGGTTTCGCATGGGGGTGCTCCTCAGAATCGATGCCTTTAAAGATAGATATCTATCTGGAGGGGTACTTATCTAGATAGAAGGAGGTTTTTAGAGCAGGTGGTAATGTGGTGGGACACAGGACGGGAGCAAACCCCAGCTCCTGTTAGCACTCCCTCTTCTGTGCCCCGTTTGCGAAGCTGTGACTGTCCCCAAACCGCTTTCACTGAAAGATCTGTTAGTTTTACAGGCTCTCTGAAGCTGGAGTAATAAGCCCCATCTTACGAAGGAAGGGACAGACAGGAGGATGTGGGGGCAGGGCTGGGTCTCAGGGTCCCCAGAAAAGGTGCAAAAATACACTCTCCCCTCCATTAGACTCCAAGGGTGGGGAATAAGGCCACGCCTTCTTACTTTCTGCAGCCCCCCTTCTGTGACTCTGCCCCTCCCGCCCCCCCCAAACCATTGTATTCTAGGCTTGTAAGGGAAGGCCCTGTTTCCAGCCCCAGGGACTGATTGGCCTTTTCCGCCTCCCACACCTCCCCATTCTATTATTTTTTCTTTTCTTTTCTTTTTTTTTTTAAGATTTTTTACTTATTCATTTGAGAGAGAGAGACAGAGAGTGCTTGAGGGAGAGCAGAAGCTGGGGTGGGGGTGGGGGAGGGACAGAGGCAGAGGGAGAAGCAGACTCCCCGCTGAGCAGGGAGCCCGATGCGGGGCTCAATCCCAGGACCCTGGGATCATGACCTGAGCCCAAAGGCAGACACTTAACCGACTGAGCCACCCAGGTGCCCTATTATTTTTCCTTGAAATAAATGCTTAATTTTAGAACAGTTTCAGATTTTTAGGGAAGTTGCAGAGAGGATAGAGAGTTCGCACACACCCCACACCTTGTCTCTTCTATTGCTAACATCTTAACTACTACAGTACATTTGTCACAAGGGATGAACCAACATTGATACATTATTATTAACTGAATCCCAACTACCTTAGTTTCACCTACTGTCCTCTCTCTGTTCCAGGAGCCCAGCCAGGACACTGCGTAACATTCGCTTGTTATGTCCTCCTTAGGCTCCTCTTGGCTGACAGTTGCTCTAATTTTCCTTGTCTCTGATGACCTTGACCGTTTGGGGGACTGGTCAGGTGTTTTTGTAGACCCCCACTATCCCTCCTCCATCTCTCCCCTCCTCCTCACCTCCTATGTCTTTGCAGCGCTTACTACTTCACGACACTGTATCTTATTTTTATTCTTCATAGTTTCTCTTCGTGGAGTGTAAGCCCCGGGAGGGCGGGTCTTTGGCTTGGACGGTGCTGTATCCCAGGGCCCCAACTGTAGCAGGCACACAGGCTGAATGAGTCAGTGTTGCAAAGCCTGGGTCACCCCCAGTGTATGGAGGCAGGAGTTTGGATCCAGCCTCATGACCCCAAACCCTGCTGCTCCCCACCACCCCCTTTCTCCAACACCCCCATACCCTGGACTAGGAAGAGCATTAGAAGGTATGTTTAAAAGCCACCTGCTGTTTCTGGAACACTGACTTGGTGCCAGGGGCAGGACCCTCCCCTAGTCCCCGGTCCCGAGGGCCGGAGGGATCCCCTCAGGGTTGCACAGCGGGTAGGGGTTTGGGCTGGGACTGGAACCCAGGCATCTTGGGTTTGGAGTGTTTGCGTTTTACAAAAAGGACAACTCAGCTTCTGTTTGGAGCCTCCATTTACTTGGGCCCAGAAACTCAATCTCCAGCAATTCAAACCTGACCCCATAAGGGCCTGGTTCACCTGGGCCACCTCTGAACTATCTGGGTCTTTCTGGACCGTTCAGTCCAGCTGTGACCCGGGATGAAGCACAGGGGCACGATCCATCCACCTCTGAGTCTTTCTCCGGAGGGCACAGCCTGGGGACGGGGGCTGCAAGGACCCCTGTCTTCTTTTCCTCGGGCACCTGCACCTGGCCAGCTCTCCGGGCTCCTCTGAGCCTGTGTCCTCAGAAGTCAGACTTTCCAGGAATCAGTTCTGACCTTGGCCTGGTTCTCCAGGTCTCACGCCCTTGCACCATCATCACCATGACGTTGCCCCAGGCAGCTGCTGTCTCATCGCAGGGACCAGGGCCTGCAGTAAGAAATGCATTTTATGTCTTGACTTAATGCACACTCACGCGTACCTATAAACCGGGCAAAAGCCGCAGGCCATAGTATTCTCCCTCCCAACGTGGAATACAATCTGATCATTTCTATTCTATTCCATTTTTGTAAACTTGACGCGCTGAGCGGGTTTCCAGTCCACCAACGTGTTCATATGTCACACCCTGCTGTGGGGAAATGTTTTAGAGCAGAAACATCCAGTCCCACGGAGCACAGAGACCCTGTTCTAGGATTGCTCGAGAACTAACCTTTTCGGGGGGTTCGCTCTGTCAGTACCGTTAGAAGCAGTTTCCATGTATTATTACCTCGGGTAATTCTAAGAACAATTTTTAAAAGATTTTATTTATTTGAGAGAGAGAGAGAACAAGCAGGGGAGGGGGAGAGGGAGAGGGAGAAGCAAACTCCCTGCTCAGCTGGGAGCCTGACTTGGGGCTCCGTCCGGGTCCTGGGACCCCAAGGTCATGAGATCATGACCTGAGTCCAAGGCAGCTTAACCTGACTGAGCCACCCAGGCACCCCTCTAAGAACAATTCTAAATGCTGAAAGCCATGATCAGCATCCCTGTTTTCTCAGATGAGGAGTGGAGGCTCAGACAATTTTAAGTCACTTGCCAGAGGTCACACAGCTCCACAGCAAGGCAGTGCTGAGGAGTTTGGCTCCAGGGAAGGTGCTCTTAATCAAGAAGCTTCACCACACGTTTCTTGGCCAAGGCAAAAGGGCGAGGGTTTGAGCTGGGTAATGTTTGCTTGGGAGGAAAGGACCCACAGCAAAGTGGGCTTCCTGCCAGGACGGGGCACACAGGTGCCCAGAGTCCTTCGTGGAGGGGCTGAGGATGTGGGCTTCTCATGCTTGCACCCCTGCACTGGGGTTCTGAGGTTGGCTCTGGCTGCCCTGAGATAACCCTGCTTGTGGGCATGTGTGGGTGTCCGTGCTGAAGCCCCTCAAAGCTGAACAAAGATGCTTACTGCATCCGCGAGAAGCTGCACACGCTGGATGGCTTTTGGAGGGGAAGTTTTGCAGGAGAGGGGACAGAAGGAAACAGGTCTGGAGGGCTGTGTGTGCCCCTCCGGGCTGCAGGCCACCTTCTGCCGGCCGGAGCCTCTTCTTCACTGACCAGCAGCCCCTTTAATAACCAAGACCTCTTTCTTCCCTTCCATAACATGGGGCGGAAGGATTGGCCCTTCAGGAGATCATGTGAATCAGGAGGCATTGACTTCCATGCAGCTAAGATGCTCCTTCTCTTCTAGGACTGCTATAAATTCTCCACCATGGCTAGTCTATTTTGTTTACAATTCAAAGGGAACTTGAAGTAGCTTCCTCCAAACACACATGACAACAGTTAAAAATAAAGTGAGAAAGAGAGATCAGAAACCATAGAGAGGAAGGCAGAAGGCGAGTCTATCGGGAACTTGAGAGACAAGGGAGGGCGATGGCAGAGCTCTGTGTTACTGTCAGCCTCCTTATCCTGGCACCCTGGGCAACACAGGGAGATCCTATGGCGCCGTCTCAAAACGGAAATGTGCTGGGTTTTCAGGAAAGTGAAACTTCTAGAACTAGGCCATAGGCAGCATGATATGGTCAGAGGAGCAGTTAGACTGGCCCCCAAATGATTAAACTTTCCTGAGCCTCGGTTTTCTGATCTGTAAAGTGGGGCTAAGATTGCCCTTGGGAGATTGTTGTAGGGATCAGAGATAATAACAGGTGGAGCATATCTGAGCATTTGGCATGCCTTGGGTCCCTGTCTCGCATGTTACAGAGCATGATGCGAATGGCTGTCAGCAAATATTCAGTGAAGCGTTCTTCTGAATGAGGCAAAAACATTCCTCATCTGCCGGCTTCTTACACCAAACTCTGAAAGCCAGGGAGTAAATTGTTTAAACTGCAAACTAGCAAAAGCTGGGCTGGGGCAGGTGTTCGGAAACCTCAGGGCAGGCTGCTTACCCTGCCATCAGATTTTCTCTCCGATGTGCCCATTTCTCTTCTGGCACCCTGGAGTGGGCTGGAGACCTCTGCCAAGGACCAGTGAGCCAGGCCTGGGGTAGGAGTGAGGCTGTGAGCCTGGGATGTTTTGTTGGGAAGGATGTTAGGGTACGTTCCTGGGGACAGACCCAACATTCTTCCCTAAAGGGACAATATGGTCCCTTCTGGCTCCTCCAAAGATGTCTAGCTGAGAATTCAGAGCCTGCAGCCTAGATCTTAGAACACCGGAAGCGTTTAGTACCCAACGGGTCTTGCCTCAATGCTCTCCCCTTTCCTGGCAGGACACGGAAGTTTCTGCTCCTCCCTTTGCTGCAGCCAGAGCTGGGCCCACGCGGGTCCCAGAGGCCAGGGTATTGCATGGGTAGAAAGAGTCTTCCCAAGTTTCAGGTTCCTCATATCTCCAAGGGGACCAAACGGGTGTTTTACCTCCCAGACCCTGTTGGAGAGGGTCCTTTAAGTCTAAGCAACTGACCGACTCTTCGGCCATCACACCCCAGAAGGATTTGAAGCCACTCTTGCAATCTGGCTACTCCCACACACACCCCTTGCTCTTGACTCCCCCAAGCGTGGAGGCCACGTCTTCCCTCCAGGGCTGAGCCAGTGGGACTTTGCTCCAGTCTGTCTGCCTGGCCTCTTGGACCGTCCCTGGAGCCCAGCCCCAGCGCTCTTGGCGCTGGCGGGCACCCCCCGGGTGCCTGGAGCTGCGGCCACCGCCTCCCTCTCCCGCCCTCCAGCCTTTCTCTGACCACTGTGGAAATTCTTGGGGTGTGAATGTGGAAGGCGTGGGGGTTTTATGGGCTTTAGGACCTTTATTTGGTTGTTTTCCTTTGTATAAAAAGAAAACTTGTTTTGAAGAAGGGCAAAATGCAGCTTCCAGAGACACCTGGGATGATGCCCTTCCAGCCGCAGACGGGGTGCGGATTTGGGGGGGTGGAGAGGACGGGGGCGGGGGGGGGTGCAGACTGGCGGCAGGAGGACCTGTTGTTTTTCCTGTTGCAAGTAAAAAGGAAACAAAGTGGGAAGTGGAGTGTGCGGGCTGTCAGCAGGCGGGGCGCCCCCAGCGCGCCCCGCCTCCCTCCCTCGAGGCTCACTCGCGCCCAGAGCCTTCGCTCCTAGCGGCCGCCGGGCCGAGCCGCCCAGCCCCTGCCAGCCGCGCCGGGACGGTAAGCACTCGCCTCCGGCTGCGTCTGGGGAGGTCAGGGAGAGCACCGGGACCCGGCGCTTCGGGGACCTCGGGGACCGGTTCGCGGGCGTCTCCCGGTGCCCACAAGCGGTGCGCCCTGGCCGGGTGCGCCTCCCGCGTCTGGAGAGAGCCCGGCAAGGGGCGCCCCCCGGGGTGGCCGCCGGGACCTGGGCGCGCACGGCTCCCCTGCGCGGCCCGACGGGGCGTTCACGGGCGCGGCGGCGGCTGCGGCGGCGGTCGGGCTGCGCTCCCAGCGGCGGGGCATGGAGCCCGGCAGCGCTCGGCCGCGTGCGCCCTGCCCCGAGCGCTGGCGAGCCGGCCCACGGGCGCTCCGGCCGCGCTCCCACGAGCCGTGCAGCCCAGTGTACCGTCCCCTGCGCCCTGGCCCTGCGCGCCCTCCCCGGCGCCGGCGAGCGGGGACCGGGCTGGGGAGCCGCCGGAGTCGAGTCTGCCGGGCGCCCCCCTCCGGCCCCGCCCGGCGCGCCTGGGGGCCCCGGGGCCTCGGGAGCCGCTTGCCGCGTGTTTACAGCAGCCGCCAGCGGAGACCAGCCCCCGGATCTGCGGCTGAGCCTGGGTTACGGCGGCAAAACCGCCTCCAGCTTTGCATTTCCGGACTTTCCCCCCCCCCTTCTTTTTAATACTCTTACCCGTAATTCAGCCAGAATGAGGCTTCTTTTTTTAAATCGGGTTTCCTGTTTTTATTTAGGCTTCCTTCTCTGCACCTTCCTTGAAATCTGGGAGAGGGGAGCAGGGAGACCTTTGGTGGGGACCAGGATGCGGGAGCACGTAGCGGGCGGTGCTCTGCCCGGGTGGGGAGATGGGGGTCCAGAGAGCCAGGAAAAGGACTAATGCGAGGCCCGAAAAGCGCGCTCTCGGAGGGGACGAGGTGGGGATGGGATTTCCTAGGCTGGGGTCGGGCGCCTGCGGCGGCCCAGGCTGGCGGTCCACGTACCAAGTGGTCCCGCGGCACCCTTGGGATCTGCCCAGTTTGCAGATGGAGCGCTCGGGAGCCCTCGAATGACCGAGTAGCTTTCACTTGGTTCAGATCCCCTGGAAGGAGAGAGCTGAAGGTCTAGAACCCCAACAGATTATGCAGTGGGGCGGCTTCACCTGGGCTCCTGCAGAAAGCCCCACTGCGCGCCGCCCGCCCTGGCAGAAATGTGCTGCACTGTCCCGCCTGTATGTGGGGCAGGTGTGCCCTCGGTGTGTATGTGTGTGTGTGTGTGTTGGGGGGGGGTCCTCTTTCAGGGGCTTCGAGGGTAAAGTTCGCCGCTCCAAAGGGACCCTGAAACTGAGGATTCATCCCACTGCTCACTTCCAGGAGAGAGGATGGTGCTGGAGCGCCTGGCACTGCCTTGGTGTTCTGGGCAAGTGAACGGTCCTCCTGGGACTCTTCCCGCCCCCCTCACAAAGAATCAATCGTTTTTACAAACGTGTTTTCAGTTAAGCAGTCGTAGGAGCTGACTGATGTCTCCATTTTCCAGTGGGAGAAACTAAGGCCCAGAAAAGTTACATAACTTTTTTTTGCAAGTAGCTGATCCAGAACCCGCTGAACAGTTCCATCATCTGTAGGTGCTGGGGTTTGCTGATTAAGGAGAACATTTCCTAATAGTTCTCTTGGTGTAGGGACAAGGACCCTTGGAGTGTCTCTTCAGAGATGCGGCCTCTAAGGGACCCACCTTGGTAATACCCGGTAAAAGCCGCCCCTACTATTCACCACCAGGTTTGACTGCGGTGATTAAGTGGGCATAAAGAACCTTCTGATTAAGGAGGCTGTCACCAAATATAAAGAGATGGGAATAGAACTTTCTCTTCCGTTCTCTAGAGCACGTATTTGCCAACCCTTTATCGTTTCCACACCCTGCTGTGGTTTGATTTCTCAACTTCAGGATCCCATCATCCATCGTGCCTCATGAGAGCACCGCCCAGCACATGCTGAGGGTGGTTCTTGTGCTGCTTTCACGAACTCGTACAAGTGGTGGAGGACGCTGGGGGGGAGGGTCATGGGGCGGGTGGGGGGGGGGTCGGGTATCTTGAAACCTAGTTGGCCCTTGCCTGTTCTAAGACATCCAAGCTTACCTCTTTCGGAGCCCCACTGCCCCCCACCTCCTCTGCCCACATTTAGAAACAGTGCTGGCCACTCAGCAAATAGACATGTTTCTGGAACTAGGGCATGTGCCCCAGGGGCGCTCCTGGCCACGCAGATGGTCCCCTTCCACTAGGACTTTTCTCTGGCTTTCCTACGTCTAACAAATGTTTACTGAGATCTCCCTCATAGGGGCTCTGCTAAGAACGAGGCAGGCAGGTGGGGAGAGTACCAGCCCTCGGGTGGGTGGGTAGGGGGCTTATGAGACGCAGGCAGTCCGCACATAACTAGAGACCAGCCTCAGGCCTGGTGAGCTTGTACTCCCAGAACTGCTGTGTCCAGGGAGATTGTGGGCATGTGAATGGGGGTGTGAGGGGTCAGTTCCTGCTTCACCTTGTTTTTCTTCAATTGCACAGTTAAAGGGAGAAGTGAATGTGCAACTCATGAAGCAATTCCCCTTTGGCTGGGTTATTTTTCAAAACGATTTTTGTTTAGAGAGCAGTCTCCTCCCTCCCAGAGGCCAGATGCTTCTGCGGGTCTGGTGATGGGGCGTGGGGCCCCACCAAACGTTTCTTTACCGTGGGACCTTAGAAAAGCTCTTTCAGCCACTCCCCAGGGGACAAACATGTTTCCCAGCAAAGCTGGCAGGTCCAGAGGGAAGTGCTCCAGGAGGATGGGGGGGTTGGTGCTGCCCTGTCTGATGGCGGAGGCATGTAGTCATTGACCACCAGCTGCAGGACGGCAGGAGCCTGACTTGTCAGGAAGGGAGGAAGACATTCTCCTCTGTGCCACGGCCAATGTTTCATAAATGGCAAGGCTTGCAAAACTCCTCCTCTCCCTCCTTGCAGCTAATGCTAAAACTGAATTTTCTTTAATTTGGTTGGTGGAAATCCCCCGCAATCATATCAGAAATGCTGCCAGTTTCAAGATGGAAAAAAAAAATTTAAAACCCCGGGAACCTCCCTCCCCACTCCTTCCTTGCAGACCCACACGGTGGCCCACTCTCCCCTCCCTGGGGGCCCGCACAGTCCGCGGGGCCTGAGGTCGGCGCAGTGAAGGTTCCAGCTGCCCTGGCCTGTGAGGAGGAGTGGCCCCACCCACTCCTTCCCCAGAGGTGATAACCTGGCTCCCTTGGATAAGGGGGGCGGTCAGAACTTCTAGAAAAGGGTGCTTCTCAAGGCCGCCTACTTTCTGGGCCAAGAGGGAGAGTGATCGGAGGAATGGGAGTGGCATTTCTAAAGTGGTATTTCAGTTCGCTTCTGTTTCACTCACTTTGGGGAAAATGCTTTCCACTTAGAGAAAATACCAGGAGAGTGGGGAGGGGGGAGGTGGGGAGAGGGAAGCCACAGAAAGGGAGCAAGCTGCCTGGGTCAGATTTATGTCCTGGAATGATGCTATATGTGTTTCCTGGGGCCGCTGTAACAAATTACCACAAATTCTGTCGCTTCAAGCAGCAGAAGTGTATTCTCTCCCGGTTCTGGAGCTCAGAAGTTCTGAGTCAAGGTGTCAACAAGGCCTTACTTCCCTCCAGGGGCCTAGGGAAGACTCCTTCTTGCCTCTCCCAGCTCGAGGTGGCTCCAGGCTGTCCTTGACTTGTGGCCACGCCACCCCACTCTCTGCTCCCTCTTCACTTGGCCTTTTCCTCTGTGTCTGTGTCTTTCTGCTGTCTCTTAAAGGACACTTGTCATTGGATTTAGGGCCCATCCTTAACTTAATTACATCTGCAGCGACCCTTTCTCTGGATAGTGATTTTCCCAAATAATCCCCAGGTTCCTAGGGTTGAAACATGGACACATCCTTTTGGGGCCACCGTTCAGCCCTCGGCAGGTGGACAGGAGCACGTTTCTTTCAGTATCTCCCGGGAAGGTGTTGAACACAGCTATCTTTGCAGGGAACCAGCCGTCCCCTGCGTCTGGGCCCTGGGCTACTGCTTCCCAGTCTCTACCCTTCCTCTCCTATTTCCAGCTTCCCTTTCCCAGCTTTGTGAACTGGTAGCCACCTTAGTAGTGGGCTCTGCCAATGGCAGTCCCCCTCTCCAGGGTCCCAAGAGCAGAAAAGACAAGTCCCAAGCTTGGAGAAGTTCCCTGCAGGCTAAGTTCTGCACCTGCAGAGAATTGCCCCTGCCTCCAGGCAGTCCTCCGGTCTCGGTCTCCCTCCTGACCTTTCCCCTTCCCTTCAAGAACAGCTCCTTCACTGCTCAGGGCCTCTCCCAGCCAGGGCTCCCCCCACCCTCTGTTTGGGGCCACACAGCACTTCTCATTTTGGAGTTTCCTCTGTTGAGCAGCCCCTGCCCCCAACCAGGAGAGGTGGGGGCAGGGCTTGGTTTTGCTGCTGTGTCTGCTGTGGGATGGAGCTGGTGGTACTGAGAGGGATCCGGAGCTCCCCGGACCTGGGGGTGCAATTAAGGAGTGCCCCAGGGCTCTCTGGAGGGCAGGGCCACTCTCCTGCCTCCTCCCCCCTCCCCCAGCCTCCCCCCCAGGACAGGAGAGAGGTGTGTGTGTGCATTGCCGCTCTTTGCTTTGGTTGTGAAATCTGGGAGAAGTCTTTTCTTATCAACAGGGAAGCAAGGTCATAGCCCTGTTATTGAAATTTTGAAAAGTCACTTAAGTATGGTGGGGTGGGACAGGGCACAGGGTGGTGGAGGGATCTCTGCATGGAAGAAGAAGCATTATCTTTGGAGCCAGCCAGACTGGGTTTTAATCTCAACCTCGTTTTATCTGCTGAGTGACCTGTGGCAAATCACTTAACCCTCCTGAACCACAGAATCCCCGGGGGTAACGTGGGTATAGTAATATCATCAGCCTGAAGGATTTCGTATGTTGTCACATGTCTAGGGCCAGGCACAGAGCCCCATGGCGGAACAGGCAATGCCTGTAAGGAGCTGGGGTACAGCGGGTGGCCCGTGAATGTCATGATCCCGCTGTCCCCAATGCAGCCACTGCCAACTGGACTATCTTTTCCAGATTTTTTTGGGGGGGGGCACTTTTAATACAGTTGGACCTCATAAGCAGGTGAGTTTTTATATTTTTGTGTCTCAATTGTAAAATATACGCGAAAAACTTTGCCATCTTGACCGTGTACTGTTCGGTGGCATTTGGTACATTCACACTGTCCTGCAACCAGCACCGCCATCTCCAGGACTTTCTCATCTTGCAAAATTGAAACTCTGTCCCCATGAAGCAATAAGGAGCCATTCTTCCCTCCCCCCCCCCCCCCCCACCCCTGGCCACCAGCCAGCAACCACCATGCTACTTTCTGTCCCTCTGAATTTGACTGCTCTCTGTGCCTTATTAGTGGAAGCGCACAATGTCTGTCCTTGTGTGACCGGCTTATTTCACTTTGCGTAATGTCCTCAAGGTTCATCCATGTTGTGGCCTGTGTCAAATGTGCTTCCTTTTTAAGACTGCAAAAGGTTCCATTGGGTTCCACGGTTTTTTATCCATTCATCGGTCCACGGACACTTGGGCTGCTTCTGTCTTTTGCCTACTAGGAATAACGCTGCTATGAACACGGATGTACAAATATCTGTTCACGTCCTTGCTTTGAATTCTTTTGGGTACATGTCCAGAAGGGGAATTGCTGGGTTGTTGGTAATCCTATGCTTAATTTTTTGACGAGCAAGGCATGTGCTTCTGGAGTTTGCTTCCTTCACGATGTCGGCTTGTTGGCATTTTTCCTCTGTGCTTTGCAACCAAGCCATCCTTCCCAGTGGTATTGTAAGTGTCCTAAGGGACACCATCGTTTTATCAAGCATCTTCCATTGTGGGACATTTATGTTGCTTCCAGCCACACACACACACACACACACACACACACACACACACACACGTGCCCACGAGACTCTCAAAATCCCGTCATTGACATTTGCCCATATTCGAGAATTATTCTATCAGGAGCACCTGGGTGGCTCAGTTGGCTACGCGTCCAACTCTTGGTTTTGCCTCAGATCATGATCTCAGAGTCATGGGATCGAGCCCCACGTCGGGCTCCAGGCTGAGCGTGGAGTCTGCTTGAGACTCTCCCTCTGCTCCTTCTGGTTGTGCACGCAAGTGCGTGCGCACTCTCTCTCTCAAATAAATAAATTTTGAAAAAAAAAAAGAATCATTGCATCAAAGGCATTGAACCTTTTGATGGCTCTTCCTGCTAAATGGTTTTCGATTTAGGAAGACTGGACCAGTTTATCCCAGTGATACATAATAGTTTCATGACACGTTCACTAGTATTAAATAATATTGGGAAAAAATGTTTTACTCATAGGCCCCAAAGGTAATCATCTTCAATGTGTTTCTTTTATTGCTAATGAGGTTAAATAGCTTTCTTCTTGGCTCTAGCTGTGTGTTTAACATGAGGTTTGCTGCAGTGTAATGCAGTGGTTTAAACCCTTGAACTCTGGAATCGGATGGATTCAGATTCAAAACCTTAGCTTCGCCACTTGACAGCTGTGTGACCTTGAGTAGATTATTTACCTTCTCTGATCCTTGGCTTCCTCCTCTGTAAAATGAAGCTAATTCGACCTGTTTGTCGGGTTGTCTCAAGGATTAAATGAGATCAAATTAGATAATGAACATTGGCTGGCCCGTAGTTGACAGTCAGGAAATATTACTGTCAACTGTTTTACTGTACTGAAATATTACTGTCAACAATATTGCTGTTACTGTCCTTACCATTATTCTAATTTAAGTTAACAAGTCTCCACTCACCCTCAAGATTCATCTTGTTTCCACTAGGGCAGACGGTACACACTCACGCCAAAGGGATTTAGGTTAAGCACAGGGATCAGTTTCCTGCTCTAAACACAGACAGTCCCAGAAGGAAGCCGACAGCCGCCCTCCGGTGAAATGGACAGTGTCCTTGGCTGTCTGGCTGGATTTGGGTGTGAGCCTCCCTAAGGCAAGCGGATGAGCCTGTGTCACGTGATGCTTACCTCCCGGGAGATGAGAAGAGCCGTGAGGGGCTGCCCAGAATCCTGAACCCCCGACAGGGCTGTTTCTCCAGGACCCCCTGCGGTTCCGCAGCCTCTGTCGCGTGCAAGTGGCAGATAAAGACTCACTAGATGGTCGAGTCCAGAGCTCATTCTGGTGGCTGTTCCACAGCTGACCTCCAGATGCTCCATCAAACAGTTTGGGAAACTGAGGCAGGCACTTCAAAGGCAGGACCCCTGGGCTTTGGCGCCAGCTTGGGTTGCTGCCCTTGAAGCCTGCTTTTGCAGCCCCGTAGAGGAAGGTGGGGGCCACTCTCCGGTAGACCTCGGGGAGCCCCAAGTGAGGGGGATGCCAGGGGAGCAGACAGTGCTGGGGCACGCTCAGTGCGTGCATTTTCCTCTGCTGTCCACCTGGGTCTGAGGAGGAAGTTAATGAAACCGGGATCTGGGTCTCAAATAACCTTTTCTCAAAAAGTTTTCTCTTAGGGGGAAAAACACTGAAAACCGTCAACTTTCCCCGTCACCTGTCTCTGTGTTCAGAGCCAAGGAAAGGACAAGCAAGACCATACCTCCTGTTTCTGGTGGGAAGCACAGCACAAGGCACAGTGTTTCAAGAACGAGTGGAAAGGAAGCTTAATGTTAGTGTCAAAAGCCAGAACTTTAGAATTCGATGGAAGTCCAGGTCTTAGCTTTGACGCTTGACACGTGGATGACCTTGCAAGTTATTTTCCCTCTCTGAGGCTCTAGGTTTTTTTCTGAAAATCGGGAACAAGTACTTCTTTTATTTGATTATCGAAAAGATTAGAAATAAGGAAAAACCTGTCGAAGGTCACGGGCTCTCCAAAAATCGCTATTTTTGCCACTGGATGAATGAATCCTTGCAGCCCACGTTATGGGAGCGAGTGGGTTTTTAATGACAGGAGTCACTGATTGTTGGGGTTTGCTTGCATCGTAAAGTCTATCCACCCATCGTTTCATCTGGCCCTCCCGGGGCTGACCCGTATGAAAGGCACAGAGCACGTGGCAACAAATACCACTGTTTTATACCTAAAAGTCAGAATGGCTTTGTCCTTTGTTATCAGCCCGCTTCTCTCAGATGTGTCAAAGCCCAACGTTTATTCTTTTCCAGCTTTTTCTAACCCTTCAGGGTCTAAAGGAGTTTGGGGAATAAGAGCGGAGGGCTGAGGGGGTGAGATCTTTCTGGGCCTTTTCTTCCTTCAGAGCAGAAGGGAGGGGGTGAGAGGAGCAGCCCCTGGACTAGCCCACCTGGCCTGGACTGGCAGGCAAGAGCAATTTGCCCGTGAGGTCTGCCATCTGGTGACCTTGGCTGTGGCAATTGGACCTTGGCCATGGCAGTTTGACCTTGGCCGTGGCAGTTTGACCTTGGGTCAGCCCGGTTATTTTGAGTGGCAGCAGCAAGACGGGGGGCTACCAAGTGGGCAAGGTGCCCTGAAGGCAGCCATCCCAGGAGCCCTTGTGCTGCAGGTGTGTGGGAAAGTGGTTGGGGGAAGGTCTGGCGGCTGGCCGTGACCTTGGCCCTCATGGACCCTGCCTGTCCTAGAGGGGATGGGATATGCAAGCCTGGCCTCCTGCAGCCCACTCCAGCCATGACCTTGCTTTGAAGCTTCCAGTTTTATTTTTAACACGAACGTTAATTTTACATTTTATTCCATGATAAGCCTGTGTTTATTTTACTAGGAGGCATAGTTCCCCCTAAACATTGAGTCAGATGGACGCTCTGGGAAGATGTTTGTGTTTTTTCTGTGGCTTCCGCTACTCCCAGGACAGCATCTCTCACCATAGTTTGAAAGGGTGGATCGGGACAAAACGGCGTGAAGGATGATTGGCCGCAATCATGACAAACCGTAAACGGTTTAATAGGAGTCCCGTTTTCCTATGTGATTCGCTGGTTGAGTCGCTGAAACTCTGGTTGGTGTAGAGAGTATTAAAATGCTACCCCTCAAATCCAGGGGCGCCTGGGTGGCTCAGTCAGTTAAGCCTCTGACTCAGTCTCAGCTCAGGTCTTGATCTCAGGTTTGTGAGTTCAAGCCCCACCTTGGGCATGGAGTCTACCTGAAAAAGAAATAAAATAAAATGTTATCCTTCAAATCCAGACATTTTAACCTAAAACGCATACACGTACGTTGGTTCACTGATGCACAGAGGCAAGGCCCCAAGGGCGACAGTCCCTGTAAACTTTGCTCCTTCCCCCCAGTCTCTCATGCCTTGGCCATTCCGCTGCAATGGAAAGTTTGTTTTAATGACTCCTCTTCATTGGGTTTCTAAAGCATTCTGCTTCATTGTCATGGAAACGACTCTTTCTTTATACACCCATATTTCATCTGCTTTTCCTCTTCCGTGTCGTGTAATTACTAAGGTGGGCAACTGGCGTGAGCTGATGTGGGCCCAACCAAGCACAGCCAATTCCTGTTAGCGTGCAGGGACTGGGGCCCTGAGGAGGATCCTGCTGGCCCCAGTGGTCAGCACGCTGAGGCCATCGGCCAGGATGGGTTGGAGAGGGCATGGGGAGCACAATTCGCCCCTGAGTCTGCTGGGGGGACGTTGGGTAAGGCCGAGGGATAGAAGGAATCGCAGGGCAGGGCCAGAGCAGGTCAGAACTCCCAGATGAAATTCACCAGCCCCTCACTCTGAGAACGGGCACCACCAGCTCTAGAGCGGAGGCATCCAGAACCAGTTTCTTTTTCTGTGGAGCCAATCAGCAAGCATTCGTACTTCGGAGTTTCCCCATCAGCCAGCTCAGAATCGCCACCTTTGTTAACCAGGCTATTTCTTTGTCTGATAATTATAATGGCAACACGCACCCACTCTGTCGTGTTGCGGGCACTTTGAAAATGCAGATTTATTCTTCTAAGTACTGTTGCGATCCCTGCTTTATAGAAGGGGAAACCAAGGCACGGAAACACTTAGTAACTTACTTAGGGATTGCCCAGCTAGGAAGTGGCAGGGCCTGTTCCTCACCCCTGTGCTGGGCTGTCTCCAAATGTGGCTGCATTTGGGAGGGAGCACTTGGTTGGGGCAGGGGGATCTGGACCCCAGGCAGGAGGATGGGCGAGGCCTCTGAGAGTCCATGGCTATGCAGAGGGGCTTCCCAGCCCATTCTGACCTGTCCCTTCTCCCCCCTCCCCACCCCAGGACTTAGTTGGGCTCCAAGCAGCCTTCCCTGTTCTTGCTGGTCCTGCAACTCTGGGAGAGCTGACATCCTGGCCTCTGGTCCTCTAGAGCGAGACAGGCCAGGAGGATGCGGCTTCTGTACCCAGCCCTGCCCCAGTCTGCCCAGGGTGGTGCCCATTCTCCCCCTCTGTCCCGAGGAAGCAGGGCCTGCCATCTGAAATCTCAATCCCCTCCTTGCCCAACTCTTGAACCTTTTACGGGAAGTCCGTCTGACAGTCCTCTGCTGGTGGGTGACAAACAGAGCAGCAGAACTCAGGTGTCTCTTCAGTCAATGGCCCCAATCCAGTTCCTTTGCACTGACCCAGGAGAGGCCGTGTGGCACAGCCTTGACAGCAGCCTCCGGGGCCAGCCTGGGTCCGGCTCTCTCATTCCATAACCTCCTTGAGCCCCGCTTTCCTCCTTCACAAAACAGGAGGCCTGCCTTAGGGGCTTGGCGTGACCAATAGATGAGAAAAGAGACAGAAGGCGCCTACGCTTTGCCGGCTGATGGCAGGTGCCCAGCGATGGGCTCTGCCCTGATAAACCATGCAAGGCTGTTGTTCCAGACAGAGTCTGAACATATCCAGGAGCTCCCAGGGGCAGAAGTGGCCTGGAGACCTGCTCTGGGAGGGGAAGGAGGTGACCCAGGGGCACTTGCCGAGGAGAGACTGACCCCATGATGGATGATGGAGGGAGGTGTTCAGAGCACTGTGTGTCGTCTCCAACATAAGTAGTCTGCAGATCTGGGGTCTCGCAAGAACAGGAGGGGAGGAGGACGTGTAAACCCATGGCCAGATGGGGAACTGGAGTGTTGAGTGCCTGGGTAGACAGCCAGCTGCAGAGCCAGACCCCAGGAGAAGGTGGTAAACCGCCCCTTAGCTGAGACCCTTGAGAAGGGAACCCGTCTCCACTGCTACCCCTCTGTGTGTGTGTGCGTGTGATTAGCTTAGGGGGTCAGAACAGAAGAAGGAAGTGGAATTTGCAGTTTTAAAGGATATTAATTATTTGGGGGTCTTGATATTGGGGCAGTCTAGATCTCCTGGGTATTATAGGCTGGGATCTTGCCCGTGGGTGTTTTTAATATGTGTGCTATGTTTTATAAATGTGTGCATGCGTGTGTGCTAAATATTTTTAGTTGTATAGGATCAGTGCAAGCTAGTTATGAAAGGCTTGTAAGATACAGATTTGCCAAAGAAGAAATCCATCATCTACCTATCCTAGAAAACCCCCACCACTCAGTGGCTCCTGATCTTTTTCAGATTTTAAATCCTTTTGAAAATCTGCTAAAGATCATGGACCTCTCCCCCAGAGAAAGGCTCTTAGAGTATAATGTTAGGGGGTTCCTGGGTGTCTCCCAAGTTCATCCTAGACTCATTAGGGTGCACCGAAGGACTGTTTGGGTCCAACCACCGGCTTCTCTGCATTATGGGATGCTGCCTCCAAAACCAGTGTCGAAGGCCAGAGAGAGACAAAAGATTCCAACACCACCGAGGGCTGCATAAGACATTCTTGCCCAACAACTTAGTCAAAGTCTGCTTTGAGGGGTGTCTGGGTGGCTCAGTCAGTTAAGCATCCGACTCTGGATTTCGGCTCAGGTCATGATCTCAGGGCTGTGAGATCAAGCCCAACATAGGGCTCCACCCTGGGCATGGAGCCTGCTTGAGATTCTCTCTCTCCCTCTCCCTCTGCCTACCCGCCCTTACTGCTCATGTGCTCTCTGTCTTTAAAAAAAAAATCTGCTTTGAAGCTGCTTCTGTTTTCAGCCTTGACCACCTCTTAGGTACCATGTACAAGTTTACTCTGTGCTGTTTAAATCCTTTCTTTTGTCTAAAATTCATTACTCCTTTTGGGGGGCTTTCAGCAAGGACAGACTCACCTGAATCATTTGGTGACTCCTGTAACGTCAGCTCACTTACGGGGCCAGCTGAGCTTTGGGACAATTGCTACCTGTGGTTTTGTGGCCCTACCTTGGCTTGGCAGGTGGAAGGGCCTAGGAGAGGTGGGCGTACGTCGGGTGGGGGGCGTCATCTACGGAGGATGGGAAGTCAGAGCCCATGTCCAGGCTCGGCACGTTGGGCTCTGCGCAGCCTGCAACCAGGCAGGGTCTCCCTGGAAGATTAGCAGGCAAACCTCCTTTTGCCAAGTTTCGGGGAGCTGGCTCCAAGCATCCCACCCCACGGCATCCAAGCCTCTGGTTAGCTATCCTTCGCACCATGGTCTCTGCCCCAGGCACGGGGAAACCCCTCCACTTCGTTTCCCCAGCCTTGCCGGTGGCCGGCCTCCCTAGGTGCCACTCCCTACTTGGGACCCGTGACCTTGCCTGAGCTCCTCCTCCTCTTTTAATAAAACAAGCTTTATATTTCACTTCATGTGCACAATTCCACGGTTTTCCTATATTTACAGAGTTGCACAACTGTCACTGGAATTGACTGTAGAACATTTTCATCACTCCAAAAAGAAACCTCATACCCATTCACAGTCACTCCCCACTTCTCCCCAGCCTTCCCAGCCCTTGGCAACCATGAATCTCCTTTCTGTCTCTATGGACTTGCCTATTCTGGACATTTTGAGTAAATGAAATCATACAGGATGTGGTCTTTTGTGGCCAGCTTCTTTCACTCAGCCTGTTGCCTCTTCTTTAGAAACATGTCTGACTCATACAATTACAGTAGAGGGGTTGTTCCTACCGATCATTTACTCCGTCACAAGTATTGGTGGGGTGTCTGCTGTCCTAAGCCTGCAGCAGGTGCTGGGCCACACGGCAAGGAACGCAGCAGCCGTGGAAGGTGTATTAGTCATCATTTGCTGTGTAACAAGTGATCCCAACACTTAGCAGCTTCAACGACAAACATTAATTACCATCTCACAGTTGCTGTGGGTCCAGAATCTGGAAGGAGCTGGGGCTGCAGGTGTCTGGAGCCGGTTTGTTGGCAGGTCTCAGTGACTGTCCTGCTGATGGCCAGATATCTGCCCCCCCACTTCCCCCACCCTCACCCCCCCCACCCCTGCCATGTGGGCTTCTTTACAGCGCAGTTTGTGTCCTTCCAACATGGCGGCCGGCTTACCTGATACCGAGAGATGAGAAAGACAAAGAGCCCTAAAGCCCTCAGTTTCTGTGAACCTGATCTTGAAGGTGATGTGCCATCACTCTGCCAGATTCTCTTGGTCACACAGAGCAATCATGCTATCATGTGGTGGGGGCTGCAAAGAGGTGTGAATACCAAGAGGGGCAAGTGACTGGATATGGTTTCATATGGAGAATGGTCCTCATGATAGCGAGCTCCCAGCCAGCTTGTTCATGAAGGGCCCACTGGGCTGCCTCTGGACGAGCCTTGGGTTGGCTGTGAGTTCTCTGGTTCCAGGCTCCGCTCAGGCCTCCTCCACCTTTCCCCGCTCTGTATTTGTAACTAGGGAACGGAGCTTGTAACTATATACATTGCCCTTGGTACCACCTGATTTATGCACTTCACATAGAATAATTTTTACAGATGATTTTCCAGGTATTTGTGAATTCTGTGTGCATTTCTATCAAATGGCTGAGTCAGCTTTGGGATTTCCTTTCATTCGTGTGGTCAAGAAGGATGTTGACTAGAACCGTCCCCGGGACCCATCCCAGTGGGTTTGATACTTCCCACCACGGCACGGGGACACACCATCCCACAGAAGTTGCTGGAGACACCTTCTTTCCCAGATGGCCCATGAGACTGTCTTGAGGGGCAGTTAAAAGGGACATATATCATGCATTAAAAAAATGAGCCTCATACCCTGAAGTCGTTGGAAGCTTTGTTGTGAGAAGCAGTTTCAGGCTCAAACGCATTTAGTCAACACGGAACCAGAACGGCCAGCAGATCAGTTTCCTGAGTCCCCAGGGTATCTTTCGGGAGCCTTGATGTGTGACTCACACAATGAACGCCCTCTTGGTCCCATTTATCCCCTTACCCTAATTTCTCCCAGTACGTATTCACACTTGATCTTCTTCACAAGCAAGGAATAGCTTTCCTTCTCTAAAAGATATAAAGAAGTCTAAGACGGGGCGTCCTCCCACGAGGATCACATTCTGGAACTGGAGAGACCTCAGACTCCAGGAAACGGTGGCAGAATGCAGCGTGTCCCCGGATGCTCTGCTGCGAGCTCCTGGCTAGAAACCCCCCCTCCAGAGGCTGTCCCATTGATATTTGCCTCCGCTAGCCGAGCTGGGCACTGTGTGCGGGCACCTGCTTTTACAGCTGAGGAAACAGCTCTGGAGTAGTTAAGAAACTCCTCCAAATCCAGATCTAACGCCAGGGCTCATGCTCCTGCCTTTTGTGAGAGAGTTCCTGCAAGCATGAGTGCTTTTGGTATACCCCTCTCCACCCCAGGTCACAAACTCAGAAAGCCTCAATGAAGGCAGACTCTTCGTCTAAGCTTGGGGAATTGGCCAAAGGAAAAAAGAAAGAAGCTCCAGAGTCTAATTAACTTCACTTTTTAACTACAGATGAGGCAATTTTGAATTAATGGGGGGTGAGAGTCTTGAAGATTAATGGAAATATGTGAAGATGGCAGGAGAGCCGGGGCCAGACATTCCTGTAATTAGGCTCCCTCCTCTGTGTGCCTGGAAAGTAAAAAGATCAAGGGGACAAAGCCATGGGGGGATTATGTGAATAACTATGGAAACTATCTCTCCCCTTTGAGGAGGATTATTTTCCAGAGTCCTCCTGTTTTTCCTAAAAGAATTAAAAACATTTAGCTGGGTTTTTTTTCTTGTTAGTTGCATCTTATTTTTACTGACTGTAGCATTCCTGTTCTCAACTCTACTCCGCATCTTACCTGATCACACCTAAAAATGCTGTAGGGCAGGAAGAATAAATTTCCCTCTACCCTTCTAGATTCTTGGCTGAGAATCCCCCACCCAAAGATAAAAAGACGGGCTAACAGGAGAAAAACGTATTTAATTACTAAAGGATGGGAGCCCCACAAAAATACAAGATTCAAAGATGTCACCGGAGCAGGGGGCTTTATACTTTTTAGACAAAAAAACAATAAATGTATGAAGGATTGACAAGACAGAGAGGTTCGGGCTTGGGGAAGTAACAAGGTTTATTTATATGGCCTTCTTGGCCCTAAATTCCCAGTCCCTGGTGATAAGGATGCCTTCTACCCTCCCCAGGCCCCCACCCCAACCCCCTGCCCCTTACAGGGAGGGGTACCTTTAACAGGCGAGATTTAGCTCCTGCTGTCAGGGGGACAAAGGAGGTTCAGAGTGTCCTTCTTGCATTGCTGTTTCTCAAATACCTTTTATTCAAAATAATCAGTATGCCAAAGTGGCATATGGGGGTAACAATTCTAAACCCCTACAATGCAGAGTGCCAAATGTGAATAGGAAGAGCCCACCAAAATTCCAGGAAGGTTGGTGGTTGGGATATTGGTGGGCAGCTGGGAGAAGCTGACATTTCCTCACCTTGAGCTTACCTGGAAGTGTCAGGAGAGAGGAGGAGGAGTAACTAATGGAGCAGAGAAGTTTCCCTCTTATGGAGCTTCTTGATTGTAGCAAGGGTTCTCACGGGTGGGAGCAGAGACTCATCTGGTTTCCTGCCTTGTGCTTGCGAACTTATAAAGAGGATCCAATCTTTTGGCTGTAGCAAGTAGGAGGGCAGGAATCTGATTTTTCTGTTTACTTTGATTTCCTAAGAGTTGGTGAAATCTATTTAGCCACCAAACTAATTTATTTAGACCCTCATCTGTATTCCAGAAAGGATTTAACATACCTGAGCCCCGAATGAGGCAGGAATCAGGACACTTGGGTGTTCCTTTCCTCTCTGCCATGTTGAGCACGTCACTCCGTCTTTGCATGTTTCCCATCTATCTGTGAGAGCAAACACTTTTCGAGCAATTACTGTACACACCAGGTACTGTTCTAGAGACTTTCCACTCACCTGTGTTAATTCACTTCATTCCCTCCCAATTATTATGTGATGTGTCTTTCTGGATTTGTTAGCGCAGTTTCAGTACGTTGTTCTGTTACGGGCAGGACGACTTTTGGTGGCTTCTGCCATTTTCAAGGAATGCTGGCTTTTCCTCGGGGCTCCAGAGGAACCAGTACCTGACGCTCCCAGTTTGAACCCCAAGCCATGTCACTGGGTTCCATTGCTGATAAAGAGCTTGTCTTTGCACTTGGCTTTCCATGCTGGAAAGAAAGCGAAGTCTGCAGGACTGGGCCCCTAAGGAGAAGGGCACGCATGGGGAGGATGGGCGAGTGGAACCAGGAAGCCTGTCTGCCCGCAGACAATCTCTCCCCTGGCTTGGCGGCATGGGGTCATTATCCTTTCCTGGTTGGGGGTTGTTGGGGATACTACAGACCCCCAGCCAAGATGGTTGTCAGAGAGAACTCTCAGCTCAGTCAGCCTGTCTAAGATCAGGCTGTGACTTCTGGCGGCTTATGTCTCATCCTCATACTGCACCTCCACCCCACCCCACCCCCACACCCCTACACTCCCCGCCTGTGAGTCAAGGGCAGCTCAGCAGGAGGCCCGCCCTCCACCACCCTGACCTCCTTTGGACTGTCTTCTGCTGCACCGCTCCCCTTCCCAGCTGGGGGCGCGAGGAGCGAAGGGCAAAGTAGAAGAAGCCAGCAGGTGCAGCCCTGGGGTGGACGGGGTGGCACGCGGGGCAGTCCCCATCCGGGGCCCAGGCTCCACCTTTTCCAGACCTCCTCTGCCATGTGGGTGGCTGGGTGAGGTTTGGTGTGTGAATGTGCGTGATGGGTGTGTGTGTGATCTCTGTGTCTGTGTCATCGTGTGTCCGTTTACATAACTGTGGGGGGTGGTGTGTCTTCGTGAAAGCGCATCCATGTGTGGCCTTGATCTCTGGGTCCGAGTGCCTGTGAGGGAGTCTGTGACTTAGCGTGTGCCTGTGTGTGTGAACGTGTATGGGAGTGTTTGTCTTTGTGAGTGTGACTGTGACATCAGGGGCTGCCGAGGGGGGTTGCCTCCTCCAGCCCTGAGATGCCAGGGACACTGGACCCGTCTCTGACAGGGTTGCGGGGTGCTGAGGGCGGGGACACAAAGGGCACCGAGGGTGGCGGGACCCCCCCTAGCCCACAGCGCGGCCCTCTCATCCCACGCTTCTTCACGATTCCAGGGGCTTAGGGCTGTTTTTCTCCTTTTCCTCCTCTGGGGCACTGGGCGACGCTGGGTCTGAGGGAGGCTCTGGGGGCTCAGATGGACGGGCCCTGCCCCGGGCGCCTCATCTGGAGCGCTCACTGCAGGCGGAGTCGACCACCAGAGTCGTCCTCAGACCACTTTCGTCCACCCCACGTCCGCCGCACCTGCAGGGACACCCGGGGTGATTCTGAACTCACACTCCCCTCCTCCTCTTGCGCTCCACGGTGGCAAAGCTTGAAGTCTAGGGCTGTGGACTCCAAAGAACATTCTGCAGGACACGGGACACTGCGGGGCAAGAAGCACTGCAGTCCGGTACCAAACCAAGGTGGTTCCGAAGCTAGCCCTGCCGCTGCGTGCGGACCTGTGTGCATGTGAGTGTCAACTGCTTGCCCTCGGAGCTTCGGGTTTCTCATTTACAACCCGAGGGAAAACAGCACCCACTTCGCAGGGGGATGCGTGCGTTCACTGGAGCGCTGTGTGAGGTGCAGGACGGGGGGTTACTGCGTTAATGCACCAACGCCCCGCCAGCGCGAACGTGGTTCATTGTAACGAATGGATGCACCAGCGAAGGTCCCTGGCAAACTCGTTTACCTTCCGAATCCGACCTGTTAAGGGGAACCCCGATGGAAAGGAAGGCCCAGCGGCTGGGGAACAGCCCGCACACCGGATGGGAGCCCAGAGCCCGGGATGGCCAGTTACGTGGGTGACCCCGGCTCCGGATCAGTGACGGTGGTCCAGTGCCCCGTCGGTTCTGGTGACTCCCTGGGAACCCGGGATGGGAGAGCGGTTTGGCGGACCACCGGGCCCCGTTCCCTTTGCAAATGGCACTTTCAGTTCTCCGGTTACGAGGCGGGAGGGGGGCCAGGGCCAGCGTGCACACGCCGCCCGGGGTCCCGCGACGGCTGGGGGGCTCCCGGCTCCAAGCGCACACGCCACCTGCGGGCCGGGCGGGAGCAGCAGGGGTCGGGGAGGATTTGCAGCGGCGTCCGCTGCGCTCCCCGCGGTCGCGGGCTCTCCGACACTCCGCCTGGCTGGGGCTGCGAGA
>NC_058406.1:6737173-6827864 GCF_002201575.2 Neomonachus schauinslandi
CTGCGCACACCCCGCCCCGCCCAGCGCGGGGCTTTGTCCGCCTGGGGAGCTCGGGGTCCAGGGGCGTGGGGGCTGGGGGAGGCGCGCGCGTTCCGGGGCGGACCGGACCCGGCTGGGGAGGCCGAGGCAGGGGGCCGAGCTCGCGTTGTGATTCTCGGGTGTGGGCTGGTTCATGCTCTCCGGCTCTCCAGATCTCCATGCATCCCTTTTGTGCCTCCGGGGGGGGGCGGCGGGGATCGGGGTGTCCCGCTGCCGCCCTTGATGGGATGAGCAGGGCCCTCAGCCGAGCTCCGGACGTGGACGCGCCTGTTCAGGGCAAGCTGTTTACTTGTCAGGGACCCAGCAGTTGCCGTGCGCATCTTCCCCTCCCCCTGTCCCCGATTCGGGACGGAGCATCCTGCGCTGTGTCCATTCCTGGCGTTGCCTCCCAAGCTTTGCCCTTGAACCCAGAGGGCTAGAGGGCGGCCGACCCAGATCCTGAGGTCTTGGGCAGACTGAGGGCCAGAGCAGAAGACGCACCTTCCTCCGGGAAGAGCCTCCTCCTTAGCCGCCCGCTTGTGAATTTTGCCCCAGCTCCCTGTTTCCTGACCTGAATTCCTGAGGACTAATTCCTTCTTGCTTTCCCTAACTCTTCCTTCCCTAGGCTCCATCATGCTTTCTGCTTTGTTTTTCCTCATTTTGAAAGTGTTTTCTTTATAACCATGTCTCATTTCCCTGTGACTGAACGGGTGGGTTTTGTCCCCTTGTTAAACTCCATTGGTCAGCAATGGAAGTTCTTTCTTCCTTAGCTCCTGGCGCTGACCTCTCATTTCTCTTGGGAAGCCCTTGCTATCCTCGCCTGGATGCTGAGTGGAGAGACCATCCAAGTCCCCGTTCCCGGGCTCCTGCAGCAGGGTCCATGGGATATCCTTCCAGGGATTAGTCTCTCAGCAGTGAGAATTCCAGCCTGGACCCTGGGAAATGTATTCTTGGAATGGACACCTTTTCCAACTGCTTCCCGGCACTGGGCTTTTTGCTTATGGAGAAGCAAATGGTTTAGGGGTCCTGATCCTCAAGAGCCCGCCCTAGCCTTGCCCAGTGGATTCCCGCTGTGGAGGTAGCTGTGCCCTGAGCCGCGGGTTGGAGAAAGGGGCGGGTCCTACTCTGAGCATCCAGCCGGCTCGGCTTCCGGGCTTCCGGAGCTCAGGTGTCTTCCTGTCTCTGGGGTCAGATTATTTCCAGGAGTGGCCGGCAGGGGGGGAAAAGAAACACCACGGATGCAGTGAGTGGGCGGCCCTCTCCCCACACACCTAGGCTTTTCACCTCCAGCAAGCAGGGATGAGTCTTCCTGTATGATGCAATTTAGTACTCGAGTAGGGACCTCCCTATTCAATGGGACCAGCCATTGAATGGAACTGGAACCCAGGCTTGGCACAGATCATTCATTTTGCCTTCAAAAACCAAACAAAAGCAATGAATACTTAAGAATGATCTGAGTTATCTGTATCTGAGTGCGTGTGTGTGTGCGTGTGTGCGTGTGTGTGTGTGGTGGCACTGATGCGGGTGGTAAAAAGAGCCCATCAAGCAGAATGTGATTGGTTTGCAAAATGGGAGCCTAGGTGCAAGAGTAGCTTTTGAGCTAAAGTCTTGTGAGGGAACGCATAGAAAGTTTGTGAGACTTTCTCTTTTAAAAATTTCATTCATTCATTCATTCTTTCCCCCCCCCCCCCCAGACAGATAAGGAGCTCAGAGTCAGGCAGGGGCGGAATGGTGCTCACTGATTCCAAAGCATCTTTGATCTGCCAGCCAGAGGGGCATTTGCTGCTGGTCTTTCTTGGACCATTCCAGAGAGGTAGGTTGGGTGAAGGAGACAAATGTGTGGGGAAGAAGAGATGTGATTTTGTAGACAGCTTAAGAATTTGAACAGACTCCGCCCTCCCTGACCATCCAGCCAAAGGAGAAGCTCTCTTAACTTCCGATCTAGGACTAGATCACGCAAAGGAAGAGAATGACCCAAATGTGTTCTGTGAGCCAACAAGGGGAAGTGAACTAGACCTTGGCCAGCTCCCCAGGAGAGGGGTGCTGCTCCCTTTGAAAGGAAGGGGCGCCCTGCTCCCAGAAGCCCTGGAGCTCATTAATAAGCTATTTGACTTGCTTCAGTCATGGTAGAGTTGGGCTGGCCCATCTGGGGAGAGAAAAATGAAAACATTCTTCCGAAGGGAATGGATTGAATTCTTATAACTCAGCATTGCTTCTCAAAGAGTCCTTAGGTAGGGACGTTCTGTTTCTCCAGAGAGTTGGCAATCGCTGTATCAGTAAGACAGTGCTCCTTGGAACTTCTTAGATGTTCACTGGGATATGAATGCAGTCCTTTCATTGTGCAAATGAAGAAACTGAGGCCAGAGACTGACATTGGCTGAGCATTGGCTTTGGTGTCTGGGGCTAGCTGGGTATGGTTAGCAAGCTCCCAGACTGGTAGGCCACAGTCCCATTTGCAAGCCCTATGGGTACATAGGTATGCTCCGGCTGCAAAGTACATTCCTTCTTACCTGGATGCTTGAGCAGCTCCTGTCATTTCTGATGGTAAAAAGCACAGGGTTACAGCATGGTGTCATCCTTGGAAGCTTCCCCCGGGCCCCACCCCAACCTCATTTTCTCTAGATCTTCATCAGTACTTTCCAAACTTCTTTGTTAGTGCAGCTCTCTTTAAAAAGATCAAAATATTGGGGGCGCCTGAGTGGCTCAGTTGTTAAGTGTCTGCCTTCAGCTCAGATCATGATCCCAGGGTCCTGGGATCGAGCCCCACATTGGGCTCCCTGCTCAGCGGGAAGCCTGCTTCTCCCTCTCCCACTCCCCCTGCTTGTGTTCCCTCTCTTGCTGTGTCTCTCTCTGTCAAAATAAATAAATAAAATCTTAAAATAAAATAAAATAAAAAGACCAAGATATTAAAAACAGAATTTTGACCTGTAGAGTAGATAAAAACAGAGTGCCCTGTGGTCCAGGCAGAGACTGGCCTAGGACTTCCACTTAGCACCCCGTCCCACTTCTGCCACCCTCTGAAGACCTTGGGGTGCTTCTATGGAACCCCAGGACCTCCTGGAACATAGTAAAAAATCATGGTTTGTGTAGACCTCTGTTGGGGGATTAGAGTTTCTTCTATACACCTGTTTACCTATTTACAATATCTTGATTCTCTCTCTTTTTTTTTAGGATTTATTTATTTATTTGAGAGAGAGAGAGTGTGCACGCAGTGGGAGGGACAGAGGGAGAGGGAGAGAGAGAATCCCAAGCAGACTCCACGCTGAGCACTGAGCCTGATGCAGGGCTCAATCCATAACCCCAAGATCATGACCTAAGACAAAACCAAGAGTCCTATGCTCAACCAACTGAGCCACCCAGAAGCTCCAACAGTATCTTGATTCTTGTTTCAGCAGATGCCTTTTAATAATTTTTAACCCTCATACTTCTTTATTTATTAAAAAATACCGATTTACTGTTGAAAGTTTGCCCAAAAAATTAGCATAACCTACCCTCCCCTACACCCCCAGAGGACCACTGTTTCCTTGATGGAGTGTCCAACCCCCAAATCCTCCAGAAAGCCTTCTATGTGCCTATCTTTGGAAACCTGATTTTTATGTATTGTTAAATATTATTATGAACTTCCGTGAAAACTAATAACGTAATTAATTGAATGCATATGTTTCTCCTGGCTCTGCTTCAAAAGCCCACTAAAATGAGAACAAAGGACTAAAATAGGACTAAATCCTTAAGGAAACAGAAAAGGAAATGATTGAGGAGGAGGAGGTGGAGTGAGCAAACACACTGAGAGACAGAAGGCAGGTCGGCAAAAGAGATGCAAAGCTTAGAATCTTGAATGTCCCGTGCCGTGGTGGAAGAAGGCTGGTGTGTTCAAGGACCCACCAAAAGTCCAAGAGTGGGAGCTACAGTGTTCCTAATGACAGGCTGCAGGGTGGGCTGGAAGCAGGAAGATTGATTAAATGTGTGTGTTGGAGCAACAGACCCCTCTCTCAGCCCACATAGTTAGGTGGCTCCCTCCTCCTTCCCAGCAGAAGATGCCTGTTTTCCCAGAGGCAGTGCTGAACCAGAGTAGCTCAGGCCCAGCCTGGGGTGGAGGAGGCTTTGTGGGGAGCAGCTGAGGGCAAGAGGCACTGTATTGAGAACAGAAAGATTCAGTGAAAGTTTATATACTGAACAGTGAGACCCTTTCCTGGTTGGCTCCCAGAACATGGCAACCTCCTCTATACCACTCTCCAGTCAGGGCGTTGAAGAACTTCTCTCTGAGGAAATTGAGCTCACAAGAAAAAATGACCCTCAAATACTAACATTGAAGGGACCCTCTTGGAAAGCTGCCAAGCAACTGACCTTACCTGTGTACAAACAGCTTTGAGTGCCTCTCTCTTAAGTTTGAATACACAGCTATGGATCATCCCACATAGAATGAAACCTCTAGCGTGAAAGATAGAGACCCAAACAAACAGAAAAAAGGGAGCCAGAAGTCATAAACATGGTTGTTTAAAAACAGGAATACTTAGGAAACAATAATAAGCTCTTGGATGTAAAAACTCTGATAGAAGAGGTGCCTGGCTGGCTCCGTTCGAAGAGCGTGCGACTCTTGATCTCAGGGTTGTGAGTTCAAGCCCCATGTTGGGTGTAGAGATTACTTAAAAATAAAATCTTAAAAAAAAAAACTAATAATAGAAGCAAAAATTTCAATAGAATAGAGCTGGAGATTGAAAACTAAATTTCTAGAAAGTAGAACAGAAAGACTTGAGAGAAGGAAAATAGGAAAGAAAATATAAGAAAACTGGAGAATCAGTTCAAGACTCCTGATATCCACCTCAGAGGAACCCAAGACAAAGAGAAAAATGAAGATGGGGAAGTTATCAAACTACAGGAAAAAAATTCTAGAACTGAAGGAACTTCAACATGAACAGTCCCTGAGTAGTATGTACTACAGGACATCATCATGAACTTTTAAAACTCCAGAGATAGAAATTGCCAAAAGTCAACAAAGAGAAAAGGGGCCACATCTAGAAGATCAGATAAAAGAATGGCACTGGACTTTACAAAAGCAACACCGGAAGCTACAAGACAATGGAACAGCTCATTCAAATTTCCAAAGGAAATTAATTCCTGAGCAAGAATTCTGTAATTGTCATCCAAGCAAAATAATAGAATTAAGGCACCTTTGTAGATGTGAATTTTCCAAAGCTCTGTGTGTGCGCACCTTTGTATCGCTATTCAAGGAAACTAGTGGAGATTGTACTCTACGAAAATGAGAGTAAACTAAGAAAGAGGAACAAGTGACACAATATATAATTGTCTCTTGTTCTCATTTGGCTCCATTTCCAAATGGCTTTCAGTATTTCAGCTGTTACCTTACTTTGTTACCGCACTTTGCAAGTGCGGGGAAAAAACAAACAAACACCTACCCCATCATGGGAACTGAAAAGGACTGACTTCCAAGCTTTCCCTGTAGCCAGGACCTGTGACCTCGACTCCACAGATGAGATGTACCTATGTTGTATTTTGACAGAGGAGAGGGATGAAGCATGTGCTGTATCCGTGGTTATGGCCGCGGCGGCAATGATGGGCTACAAGTTCAACTTGTTGGCACGGAAATGACAGAAGTACAAACTGGCATTCAGTATTCCGTGGCAAATAGGGGCAGTTTTGCCATCAGACATGCATCATGGAATCTAGTGTACTAGGTTCTATTTCTTCTTTTTTGTTCAACTTTTTGTTTTTCCTGGAGTTGATAAGCACCTCATCTCTTATTTGCTATGTTTGCAATATACTAACTACTAATTCTTCCTCAAACTCTCCAACAGAACTGTAAAACTCCTCACAGTGCAGCAAATAAGCCAAATAATCTGTCAAGCAAATTTTCTGCTTAATCAGTGGGAGTTGGCTTCTTTACTTGCAACCAAGAACCTTGACTGGTAGAGAGAATGATGAGGAGAATCCCCATAATAATGGTGAAGCAAAGTTCCAACGGTATAGCTGTGCAGCTCATCTAGAGATGAACCAGGCGAATTTGGAGCAGTATGGCTGAGGACTCCAGGAGGAATATAAAAAATGAAGCTGATGGATTATCTGACATATTTACCATATTAGGAAGAGTTTTATAATTCTGTTAGAGAGTTGAGGGAAGAATTACATATTAGTACATAGAAAACAAAGGAATTATATTTGTACATGGAAAATGAAGCAAATTTTAAGTGAGGCAACTATCAACTATAGAAATAACAAAAAGTTGAACAAGAAAAGAAAGAAATTAGAGTATACTATGTGGTTTAGTGTTGAACAGTATTTTATGTAGTCATAATAATGTAAGCACTCAAGTTTTTTTTAAAGATTTAATTTATTTACTTGAGAAAGAGAGAGCACAGAGGGAGAGGGAGAAGCAGACTCCCCGCAGAGCAGGGAGCCCGATGTGGGGCTCGATCCCAGGACCCCGAGATCACGACCCGAGCCGAAGGCAGACACTTAACCAACTGAGCCACCCAGGCATCCTCAAGTTTGATTAACAAAAAAATGATCACATAGCTGTGTTCAGAGGATGGAGGAGAGGATGTGTGTGTGTGCAGGAGGCCCAAACTCATCTTCTAAGATCAGAAGTTAATTGTTGAAAATCGAGAAATACCCGCCTAAATCGATTATTTAGATAATCAGAGATAAATACCCAAAGAAACACCTGCAATCGGGGGGTGGAGGTTTGGATGTGCAGGGCACGGGGCTGCTCCTTTTTTTGCTGCAAACAGTTTAGCTTTAATTAATTTTTAAAACCGTGTGCTTGCCTAAATTTCATAGATAACAACATTTTGAAATCATTATTATAGCATCCATATCCACCCATGTTATAGCTGTTTTCATTTTCTCTACCCTTTCTGAAATGTTTTGTCCATAAACAGATGTTGCCATTGCCAAGTGGAGGGGCATTTTTGGGTTCCATTTCATGGGGGGAATATTTACATTGCTCTGTATTCTACACAAGTGCCATTGTAATGACTGTCTTCACTCCTGTTAAGTCAATTATCATAATTTCCCTGTTATTTTTTGATTTTCCACTTCCATGAATACCACAAATGAATATCTTTGTACATATAGCTTTTCACATATTTTTTCTTTTGCATTGCTTCCTTAGGACGATTCCCGAATTCCCCAAATTACCAGACCTGAGACCATGGATCTTTCTCTTGATTTTGATGGGTAGTGTCAGGGGATTTTCCACTTGGGTGCAGGCCTATGGCTTCCCTGGGTGGGCCATGAACTGAGCATCATAGGGGATAGTTGGGATAGAATTTTTTTGGTAGGATAGTTGGTTCATTTTTCTGATGACAGCAGAAGAAGTCAGGAGTCTCTCTCTCTCCCTCTGTCTCTTTTTATAGAACAGAATTTCCAGAGATCTTTGCCCCTCATTCTTCGATGTCTATTTGTCTATTTGGTTTTCCTCCACTGAGGATTTTTCCTTCATTTTTAAATATTCAAAATAAAAGTTACCACTCTATTAAATAATATGGCTTCAAGGGAGACACATTTAAAATGGGAGAGAGTATGGGGCGCCTGGGTGGCTCAGTCGGTTAAGCGGCTGCCTTCGGCTCAGGTCATGGTCCCAGGGTCCTGGGATCAAGTCCCGTGTCGGGCTTTCTGCTCAGCGGGAAGCCTGCGTCTCCCTCTCCCTCTGCTTGCCCTGCGTTCATGCTCTCTCTCTCAAATAAATAAATAAAATCTTTTTAAAAAAAAAGTGGGAGAGAGTAAAAAGAAGAAGAAACAAAGAAAGAACAGAGGGAGGCAGCAGCGGATACACATGGAGTAAGGCAGCTCATGTCCTCAGCTTACCTGCCAAGCAGACATCGGGATGCCTTTTGCAGGATTTCATGTCACTTTATTTCATCCATCCCCGGCCTTCACCCGTCCCATCCCTTTTCCTCCTGTGGTGGGAGCTTGGGGTGTCAGACCACCCTCCAGACAGGCCCTTCCTTCCTAGTCCTGGGCATGGTTTTGGGGATGTCCTACTTGGCTGGCCTCTGGCTTCTGGAGATGTCCCTCCCATTCCATTTTTGGAGACAGGTTCCTCCTTCACCTGGCCACCACTGGACACCGTCTGCAGGGCAAGGCCACTTTTGCTCTGCCATTCCTTTGCTGTGGTGCAGACTCTGCCCCACCAACTGGGGTGTCCACCAGGGACGGAGGATGCTGTTACCCCCGGGTCTCCGGGAGAGACACACTGATGCGGGCCTCAAGAAGGGTTTTGTGTTTTGGGAGAATAGCTCACCTGTCCTAAAACTGCACCTGTTGGGGGGACCCTGGGCCAGTCCGTTTTCCATCTGGTCTATAGCTTCAGTTCTTTGTCAAGAAGGTTCTTAGGGACAGGGAGTTTCAAGGCTGGGGTGCTAGAATGCCTGATCCTCAGCTGTTAAGAGCAGAGGATTGAGGCGTTTTGTGGCAGGTAGGGCCCAAGTTTTCCCTCATTAATCTTGCCCTGTCAGCTCTTGCCTGGGGCCCTGGCCTGATTGCTTTCCCACCTCATTCTTGCCTCTCTTACTTCCATCTTCCTCACAGCAGCCAAAGCAGTTTTTGTCAAGCATAAACTCAGGCCATATCAGTCTCCTGCTTAAAACCCTCCAGTGGCTTCCCATTGCAGTGATAACAATATCTGGCTCCACACTGTGGCTACAAAGCCCTGCAGGATCGGCCTCACTGCCTCTCCCAGTCATCTCCCCTCTGGGTCCTGGGCTCCAGGTACGTGGTCTCCTGCCTCAGGGCCTTTGCACTTCCTGTTCCAGCTGCCTGAATCCTATTTCGTGGATCTTTGCCTGTTCTTTCTCATCCTTTGGGCCTCAACTCCAATATGATCTCACTTGAGCACCCTCCCCTGACCTGCCGTCCAAAGGAGACCCTCCCTCCCTGCAAAGCCCTTTTTATTCCATTCCAACTCTTTCCTTATCTGACGTCATCTTGTTTGTTATTCTTTTTCTTTTTCTGATTTCCTCCTGTTAGACTAAAAACTTTGTAGGATCAGGGATGGTGCCTGTTCCATTCCCGATGGGCACATTCCCTGATGCTCAAATAAATATTTGCGGAATGAATGAATGAACAGAACTTGCAACCTGCAGCCTCCTGGGCTGAAGGGGGGCCCATTATGTCCTTTTTCCCAAGGGTCTCCAGGAGGATGTGGTTATTGAATCGTCTCTGGGCTTTCCCTGGATGCCAGAACAGGGGTGGTTTCTAGAAGGCTCCTTTAAGGCAAACATCCAGGAGCTCCGGTGGGAAGTGGGACCTCTGGGTAAAGCATCTTTGGAATTCACCTCTGAAGTGCCCACCTGCACCCACTTCCCACATAAGTTAGGCAACAGGAAAAGCATCCACTTCATTCTCCACAGAGGAGAGTGTGGGAAACAGAACACTTCTTAGAATGACTTTTTGAGGCTGAGAAGCACCTGAAAATCAGCCCAGGTCAGGAGGCTTGACTGGACTCTGCTCTGTCCAGCATGGTGCAGAAGGCCTGCCCATGTGGCTCGCTGTCCCTTGTCCCAGTGGTTGCTGGTCTTGTATCCTCCGAGCCTGGGTTGATGGTAGATATTGGATAATGTGTGTAACCACCTTTGAGACGTTCTGAGACTCCTCTTGAGCTATTGGGGTGGTAACTTTCAGCTCTGAAATCCGGGTTTTGAGCAGATGTTTTGTCCTAGAGTTACAAGAACAGAGCATGTCTCTCTATAGACGGATTCATAACAATGACCCAGGGGGACCTACGAGGCCTGTCTTGCTCAGGGCACCCTCAGGGAGGAGAATGCTTATTGCTCAGATAAGCAGGATACAGCTTCCCTTCTCCCTGCTGCTTGTCCCCTGCACCGAGCCCGCTGAGAGTGACTCATGTGTTCCCTTGGGAAGCTGTTCCCCGGGGCATGTGACTCGAGCACCAAAAAGCCTGTCTTTACATTGACAAATGCTGGGCAGCGGTTCCTGCTCAGAGTGTCCGCCACACTTGCGAGAAAGATGTGGAACCCTAGCAGACCCAGGAGCCAGATACCAGCTCACAGCCCTGACACGGTGGAACCTCAAAGAAACGAGAGGGAGGCTTCAGGGGTCCTGAGCTCGGCACAGGCCACCAGCCAGCAGGTCCTCCAGCCGGGGAGGCGGACTAGTCGATGGGCTGCCGCTTCCTTCCCAGGCTGATGAAAGCACTGTGGCTGTGGGATGCCACATCCCTCGCTTGCCCTCCTCTCTTAGAAATAAATTAGGGCTGTTGGGGTGCCTGGGTGGCTCAGTTGGTTAAGCGTCTGACTCTTGATTTTGGCTCAGGTCATGATCTCAGGGTCGTGAGATCGAGCCCTGCGCTGGGCGTGGAGCCTGCTTAAGATTCTCTCCCTCTGCCCCCCACTCTAAAAAAAAATAAATAAATAAACTGCATTAAAAAAAGAGAGGGAGAGAGAAAGAAATTAAGGCCCTTGAAACACTCTCTGCGGCCGGCTGGGAAGGACGGAGGTAGCATACGTGCTTTTATGGACACCGGGGAGAAACTCCTCTCCTGGCTGCTCGGGACTCAGACATGGGCAACCCGAGGAACTGCGCTCCGACCTCGGGCCGGAGGGAGCACGGCTAACTGGGCGCATCTCAGGACAGCCGGCCGAGGGATGGGGCGCTCCAGGGACAGAGCCCCACGGCTGGGGTGGTTGCACCGTCACACGGCCGTTCTGTGCATGGCGCTGGCCAGAGTGGGGACGTGGAAGGACTGTGCGCCCGCTTGTCCAGTTCCTTTGATACTGTATTCATGATTCGGATGCGGACAGACAGGGAAGCCTGCCGCAAGAGTCGGGCTGACTCAGAGCAAGGAAGGATGGCTCATGGGTCATCTTGGGTTGATGCCTCTAGTGCCTTGAGGTGGTCCTGGCCCTCGCTTACCCTCTGTCTCCAGGCCAGCTCACCTTTCTCTGTGGGGAGCCTGCTGACCCCCAGTTATACCTTGGGAACCGCAAAGACCTCTCCCCTAGGCGCCACACTCGGGGCTGCTCCTCGGCTCTCTTCACAGGGCTGCTCACTAAGCAGCTCAGGTTCACTGTGTCTGGAATGGACCTCTTGCCGTCTTGTTGCCCCCCAAATCTGTTTCTCCCTCACACTTCCCCCATCTCGGTGTATTTCCCCCACCCCTCCAGTCTCCCAAGCCCTCACCCACGACTTCCCATCTCATCCGCCAAGCTCCTGAATATATCCTGATTCCCTGCCTTTCTCATCCCCTGGGGCACAAGCCCCCCACCCCACTCCCCATGGGCATGCTTGCTTCTCTCCAGTCCTTCCACACTGAGCCAGTGGCATCATTTTAGGTGCAAATCGGGTCCCATGGCTCCTTTGCTAAGACTGCCCATCACTCTTTGAGTGACACCCAGGTGTCTCCCCTGTAAAGACTCCACAAACCTTGGTCCCTGCTGACCTCTTCAGCCCCTCTCGTCCTATGTCCTCCCCTCCCTGCCCCACCCATACGCTCCAGTGGCGGTGGCCTGCCTTCTGTCTGCTCTGGACACAACTGGCCCACTCTTGTCCTCTGCTCTGGTACCCTCTTCTCAGAGGGGCTCTTCCTGGCCTCCCCACAGGGAGTAGGCTGCTCTCCATTACATCACCATTTAGCACGCTGTCTTAACCGTGTTGCTATAAGGTGTGATCGTTCTTCCTACCTACTCTGGGCTTGGGTATTAGTGTCTCCCCCTTGCACCACTCTTGGCACTTAATAGTTTAAACTAGTGTATCTCAGACTGAGTCGTATGTACAAAATATCAAATCCAGTAATACACGGGTGCCAATTATTTCCAAGAGATGAAATCACCAACAGTAATAGTGAATTTCTGCATTCAGATTCAGGAGATTCATTGGGAGAACCTGGCTTCCTGGGAGAAATAGCTAGAAGGTTGGCAGCCAATGAGCTCAGTGATATGACCACTGAAGAACTTTCTTGGGGGAAAGGGGCTGATATGCTTTTATTAGGCTAAGCAATGGGAGTCTGGTACCCAGAACATTCTTCTACAGTTGGCCTGTCAGGCCCCATCCACAGCAACCTCTTGTTTTCTCAGAGTACCGAACTTTGGGAAGAGTCTAAAAACTGTGTTATAGAGAGAACAGTCAGAGGTACTGAGGCCATCATCCAGCAGAAAGAGCCATCAGATGACAGACAGCTCTCGGTACCTCTAGATGACAACACAAAGATCAGGGTTGGCTCCTAGAGGCAGGCCAAGTTCCAAGGAAAGAATCTTCTAAACACTAAAAGCTAAAATGGAACATGCAGCTGCAAGTGACCAAAAAACTAAAAACAAAAAACCAAAAAAACCCCCAAAACCAACTCAAACTGCTCTAAGTTAAAAAAAGATGGGGGGGGGGAGGCAGGGAGGTTTTTTTGGCTGAAAGAACTGAAAAGTCCAAGGATAGAGTGTGGCGTCAGGCACGCCTGCCTCCAGGGGTTCAGAGGATGTCTTCAGGACCCCACCACTCCACTCTGAGCTCTCCTCTCCTTCGTGGTGGTATTTTATCAGGTTTCACCCCTGAGAGCAGCAGGAGGTGCTCACCAGCAGCTCTAGGTGGATACTCTCTCTTTTTTTGCCACCCCGGGAAGCAGTACCCAAAGAAGTCTGGGTGTCAAACGCCCTGGACTGACTTGACATTCTCACGCCCAACCTGGAATCAGTGGCCAGGAGAGGACACACAGTGATTGGCTGGGCCCAAACCCCCTTCCTGGTTCCAATCCAATCCCTGCGGCCGGGGGTGGGGTGGTGTGGGAAATTCAGGGCTCTGATTGGCTGGGCCTGAGGCTCAGGCCATGCTAGTGGCCAGGAGTGAAATCAACTTGGCTGAACCACTTGAACTGAGGGTGTGTTGCGTTTGTGAAAAGTCCTCAGCTTCCAGATCAAGAAACTGAAAAGTACCAGCCCCCAGAAGCCCCTCAGACCCCTTTCCCTGGGGTAACTGCCCTCCTTCTGGGGTCCCCCCTGTCTCTTCCTCTGCCAATATAGATTAGCTCTGCCTGTGTTCTCTGGATAATTAGAATCATGAGCACATACGCTTTTGTGCCTGACTTCTTTTGTTCAGCTTCATGTTTATGAGCTTCATTTATACTGTTGTGTGTATTTGTAGATCGTTCATTCTCATTGCTATGTAACATTCCGTTGGAAAGAGAAACCATCATTTATTTCTCCGTTATACTGCGGATGCGCATTTGGGAAGTTTCCAGTTTGGGGCTATTAGGAATAGCAATGCTGTAGACACTCTTGTTTGTGTTTCTTCTTGCACATGGACTCATGTTTCTGGTGAGTGTATACCTAGGCTTGCAATTAATTGCTGGGTCATAGGGCACCATGTGCTCAGTTTTAGTAGATACTGCCAAGAGTAGATACTTTGCCAAAGCGGTTGTACCCGTTTGCATTCTTGGAGCAGTTCTAAAGTCCCTGGATTAGTTGGCATCTTTGTCCCATACATTGCAGAGTGATGAGTCTGAGCTTCATAGAGAGTTGGGGCTTGTGAGTAGCTGCACCTGGGTCCTGGGCCCGCAAAGAGAGAGAGGGTTCCTGCTTCCTCCTCTCGAATCTCTGGCATTTGATTGTGTGCTGCCAACACCATCCTGGGTCTTCCTTCCTTAGGCACGAGCTTTATACATGAAAGTATGTCCATGCATCCCAGGTGGGTAAGTGTAGTTGAAGGCTTCATTCCACAGCACGAAGGGGCAGAAGAGCAAGGGGGTGCATTTGTCTCAGGCACCGCCCCTTTGGCTGGAGTCCCAAGAGCTCATGCTACATGTGCTCATCTTGGCCTCAGGATCGAGTGGCCGAAGGTGCCCCTGACTTCCTGAGCGTGGCCAAAGCACATTTAGCATTGTAAGTGCGTTCTCGAGGATTCCTGCCTGCCCCCCCCCCTACATTCTGAATCAAAAGGAAAGCCTTTGGCCTGGCCATTCTCAGAAAGAGGAACCCAAAGTAGGATGTGGTTTTACAATCAGAGGAAGTGGATCCCAGCAGTGGTAACATGGTCACGCCAGCGTGATGCTCATGTCCTGCAGCTCCAGGCAGATTCTGCATCCAGCGCTTCTGCAAGGCTGAGGTCTGGGCCCTATTGGCAGAGCCCCCAAAAGAATATCTCTCATAAACTAAACAATCTCTTTCAACTATTTTTCGAAGTCATTTAAATCTACGAGAATGTGACCCTAGGGTAAGGGAACCTTTTTTGAAAGAATAAAAATCGTAAAACATAAAGGACAATATTTGACTACATCAGCATTACAAACTTTTCCTCACCAAAAAAAGGCACCATAAACAAAGTGAAAAGGTGACTTGGACCAAAAGAAGATATTTTCAACTCATTTAATCAACAGAGGAATTGAATCTAGAGTATATTTTTTAAAACCCTATAAACCAATAAGGAAAAGACAACCCCACAGGAAAAAAATGGGCAAAATTTATAAGCAGGCTATTTGCAGAAGATAAACATTTTATGGCTAATCAGGGAAATGCAAACTAAAATGACAAAAGAGCATTCCGTGCCCATCAGATTGGCAGAAATGAGTGAGTTGGACAATACCAAGCACTGATGGAGATGTGGCGAGTAAGCGGTGGACAACGCTAGCACCACTGCCTTACTTTAATAAAGCTCAGGATCTTGTTCTAGCTGTCCTAGGTATGGCTGTGACCCCACAGTTGCCCTGGACCCATGCGGTCCAGCGTGGCGGCCCCTTGCCACGTGTCTCTCTTGAGCACTGGACATGCGGGAGAGTGACTGAGGAATAACATTTTTAAGCAGTTTATTTCATTTTGATTCATTCAAATGTAAGAATGGATACTCAACTCGTTTCTTGGAAAACTTTTCAGTATATTTGGAGCAACTTGAGTCCGTGGCCCTCCTTTTTCATCTGTAAAGTGTACGACATTGACATATAGATGAGGTATTTCTGATGGAAATCTAGTACCCAAGCGGCAATGTGCTCCAAGTGAAAATGCACACCAGATTTCAAAGACTTCATGCCGTCCCAAAAGAATGTAAAATATCTCATTAGTAGTTTTGCTATGTTGATGGACATTTTGAAATGACTATATTTTGGATATATTGGGTTAAGCAAAATAGATGACTAAACTTAATTTTTATCTTTTTACTTCTTTTGAATGTGGCTACTGGCAACTTTGACATTATGCATGTGGTTCGCATTGTATTTCTTTGGACAACACTCATCCCCACTCTACATACACACAAAGTGAGGTGTGTAAGGATATACATTGTAGCATTGTTTGTAATAACCAAAGAGTGGAAACAAACCCTGAGGGTCATCAACAAGAGGAGGGGTAAATAAATTGTGGTTTATTGACACAGCGAAATAACTCAGGAGTTACATAGCTACATGTATCCCCTCGGATTAGCCTAAAGAACATAATGTGAATTGCAGGTTGCAGAAGACTCCCTATTCATGCGAAGTTTGAAAGCATGCAAAAATATTGGGAATTGTTTGTGAATACATATTAGTATAATCAAAGTATAAAAACATGCATGGAAATTATAAACAACCAGAATCCAGATGGTGGTAGCCTGGAGGAGGGGAGATACTCGAAAGACCTTTAATTGTGTCTATAGCATTTTGTTACTGAGGAGTGGGTATGACTGAGGGGGGTTTGGTATGATTGAACTATTTCAACAAATTGTTTGATGGCCAAAGCCATTTTTAAGCCACTTGATTTCTGGTTAGAAAGTTTCCAAGAGGGGTGCCTGAGTGGTTCAGTCAGTTAGGTGGCTGCCTTCGGCTCGGGTCATGATCCCGGGGTCCTGGGATAGAGCCCCACATCGGGCTCCCTGCTCGGTGGGGAGCCTGCTTCTCCCTCTCCCTCTGCCTCTCCCCCTGCTTGTGCTCTCTCTGTGTGTCAAATAAATAAAATATGAAAGAAAGAAAGAGAAAGAAAGAAAGAAAGAAAGAAAGAAAGAAAGAAAGAAAGAAAGAAAGAAAAAGAAAGAGAAAGAAAGAAAAAGTTTCCAAGAACTGCATCCTTTGGTCCTTCTCGAGTCCTGGGTTGTCTGACCAGCGACCCTGCCATCCCCTGCTTCTGGCCGCCAGCTGGTGGTCATGGAGGGGTCTCCCACGTGTATGTGTTCCTGAGAAAAAATGATTTGGAATGGGTCTGTTGGTGTCTTGAATTTGGGCCACTGTGGTGAGGGATGCAGGGTGTGATGAGAGGTGAGGTGGGGTCTGGGGGGCAATAAAGCCACCCCAGGCAGGATGAGGCCCAGAGGGAGGTGAGCCTCAGGTACCCGCGGGAGAGACTCCTTCTGGACCCTCCTGCCGCCAAAGGTCCTGACATTCTGCTTTCCAGAGGATCCATTCAAAGGATTCATCCAGCACACTTGGGAGGGCTCATTTTGCCTTTCCTTCCTTTTCAGGACAAGCAGGGTGTGAGAAGTGAAAGAGCAGGATGCCCCCTGGGGTTGACTGCCCCATGGAATTCTGGACCAAGGAGGAGAATCAGAGTGTGGCCGTTGACTTCCTGTTGCCCACCGGGGTCTATCTGAACTTCCCTGTGTCCCGGAATGCCAACCTCAGCACCATCAAGAAGGTACGATCCCGACCTTCGAGCTTGGAACTCAGAGGGAAAGACAGACAGACAGATGCTCAGGCTCAGATTTGAGATCCTATAAAACCAATTTCAAAAGATAAATAATATCTAAAATTTGTTTGCAAGCTTATAGTTAGAGCCCAGCTAGCATTTTGAATTCAGCTTCTCCCTTTATGGGGGCAGGATTACCCTCTCTAGATTCCAGTGGGAGCCTCGGGCTGTGGTTCCCATGGTGGCTTTTTCTTCTCTCCATGACTATGCTATCATTTCTGGAACTGATCCCCAGCCCTGGCCACTTAAAAGAGTCTTATCGGTCTTTTCTCTGTAGAGCTGTCATCATAGTAAACATCATCCTTGGAAATAGTTTTGGGTTCTGTTGAATAATTTTCAGGGTGGATTATTGAGTCAAAGGGTTAGACATCTGGAAAGTATTTGGCAGAGGGTGTCTTGTGATCTTGCAGCGGGCTTGTCCCACTTGCGAAGTGTGGGATTTAGTGGGTCATGCCAGAGGACAAGACCTCAGCTCAGAATTTTAAAAGCTTATACTTGGGAATGGAACAAAAAAAAAAAAGGAAAGAAGCAGTGGATCGTGGATCATCCTTGAGGTTTTGTTTTGCTTTTTTAGTCTCCCCTTTCTGGGAGATTTTTTTTTTAAATTAAATTTCTTCTTCTTTTTTGTTTTCCATTTCAAAAGTAATATGGACGCATTGATTGGGGAAAATAGGAAAAAGTAGAAGAAGGAAAAAAATCACCTGTGATCCAGCCCTTATGAGACAACCACAGTTAACACTTCGGGTGTTTCCTGTTTTCTATGGAGTGTTGTTTTTTGTGATAATTCTGATTATGAACTTTGAGATTTTTTTTTTTTCCTGAGTTAACATTATAACATCTTTTTCATGTGATTAACTCTATTTAAGGGTAATCTGATTTTCCTGAACCATACATGCATCCTACTACAATTCCAACAGAACAGAAATGCAAAACACATGGGTCCCTGCATACACCCCAATTTGCCTTCAGTTTCTTCATACTTTTCTTTATCCGAGAGGCCAGCTGGTAAATATTTGAGGCTTGGCTGACCATCTGGTATTTGTCGCAACCACTCAGCTCTGCCAGTGTGGGTCCAGAACAGCCTTAGACTCCATGTAAATGAGTGGGCATGGCTGTCTTCTAGCAACTTGGGAGTGGACCAGGTTTTGCCTGCAAACCCTAGTTCCTTTTGTCAAATCCCTGTCTCTGTTCATTATGATGTTTATTCGAGTTGTTTTTACAGAAATGGGCTTGAATTATATCTGCTGTTATATACCTTGGGGTTTTTTCCTACTTAGCATGTCTCTCGGAGCCTTCTGTGCCTGTTCATACAGGTATCCCTAGATTCTGGGTCATGCTCCCCATGCTATCCCTTTGTGCTGATGGACCATAATTATACATCCCTCATGGAAGAAGAATAGGACTATTCTTTTTTTTTTTTTTTTTTAAAGATTTTATTTATTTATTTGACAGAGAGAGAGATAGCGAGAGCAGGAACACAAGCAGGGGGAGTGGGAGAGGGAGAAGCAGGCCTCCCGCTGATCAGGGAGCCCGATGCGGGGCTCGATCCCAGGACCCTGGGATCATGACCTGAGCCGAAGGCAGACGCCCAGCGACTGAGCCACCCAGGCGCCCAGGACTATTCTTTTTTCTGTCTTCTCTGTGACTCAGTGGTGAACACCTTTGCAATAAAGCTTGACCATTAGATGGCTCTCCCAGGGGTCCCTGGGGACACCTTGCCCTGAGGGCACCCACTGACCGCCCTAGCTGAACACAGCCCATAGAGGGTTTGACAGCTGTCTCCGTGTGTTCAGCTTTTCTGAATTCGTTGCCAACATTCGGAAATCAGGGTGATGAACCCCAGAACGATTAGCTGGGGGGTGCCTGGAGGTCATGTCCGGCCGGCCGTCTCTCAAGGGTAACATACAGGGGAGACTGTGGACAGGCTTTTAGCCTATATCAGGCACCCTCCACAGAAGGGCAGCAACAGAGACTCCCGGGGTCCCATGTGGTCATCACTTAAGGGGTCAGAAGAGGACAGGGTTTGGGGATCTTGGCTTTGCCCTCTGGTCAGGGTCGTGCAGGGCTGACTGAGGCCAGCCCCAGCCACCTCGTGGCTGCCTGTGGCCCTGCTCGCCTCGGCTGGAGGGGCTGACCGGCCACTGTCCCCTCAGGTGTTGTGGCACCGAGCCCAGTATGAGCCACTCTTCCACATGCTCAGCGACCCCGAGGCCTATGTGTTCACCTGCGTCAACCAGACCGCAGAGCAGCAGGAACTGGAGGACGAGCAGCGGCGGCTCTGCGACATCCAGCCCTTCCTGCCAGTGCTGCGTCTGGTGGCCCGAGAGGGGGACAGGGTGAAGAAGCTGGTCAACTCGCAGATCAGCCTCCTCATCGGCAAAGGTGACCCGCGCGCGGGCGGGGCCTGCCCCGGCCCCCCGCCCCCGGCCCCCCCCGGCCCCCCCGCGCTGACCCAGCCTCCCCGCCTCTCAGGCCTCCATGAGTTCGACTCCCTGCATGACCCCGAAGTGAACGCCTTTCGCACCAAGATGCGCCAGTTCTGCGAGGAGGCGGCCGCCCGCCGGCAGCAGCTGGGCTGGGAGGCCTGGCTTCAGTACAGCTTCCCTCTGCAGCTGGAGCCCTCGGCCCGGAGCTGGGGGGCCGGCACCGTGCGGGTCCCCACCCGGGCCCTCCTGGTCAACGTCAAGTTTGAGGGCAGCGAGGTGAGCCCGTTGGCAGCGTGCGGGCTCCGGGGCCCACTAGGGGGCTGCTTCCCGTGAGGCTTCCCAGCCCTCCACCAGCACCCCAGATTCGCTCTCCTCCCAGGGGCACCAGGGGGGATTGGCGGGGCACCCATGCCTGTGAGGGGCTCGGGCAGACGTCCCACCAGGCAAGTTGGACAAGGCCGAATGACCCGATGGCCTTGGTCATGGGTCCATTCATTCATCCAATAACTATTTCCGGGGTGTTGGCTGTGTGCCTTCATCAGACTCTGCCTCACGTTCGGGGGACGGGGGGGGCGCTATTCCAGACAAATAGGCAGCGCCACCCTCTGCAACCCAGAATCCATGGGCCCTGCACAGGGGTGGAGGGCTGACCCTCCCTCCTCCCCCCAGGAGAGCTTCACCTTCCAGGTGTCCACCAAGGACGTGCCCCTGGCGCTGATGGCCTGTGCGCTCCGGAAGAAGGCCACCGTGTTCCGGCAGCCCCTGGTGGAGCAGCCCGAGGACTACACGCTGCAGGTGAACGGAAAGCACGAGTACCTGTATGGCAGCTACCCCCTGTGCCAGTTCCAGGTAAGGGGTGATGCTCCTGGGGCCTGCAGGGTGTAGGGAGCTGGGACTTTGGGGGTCCCCTTGCTCAGCTGCCCTCCCCAGGGGCACAAGGAGGGCTCCAACTTCAGGAAGTGGGTGAGGGCAGAAGGGTCAGCAGGAGAGGCCTGGAAGGCCTGGGACTGGCGGTGGTCAGCATCGGGGAGCCCCTTATCCGGACAAGGTTGGGGCTGCCCCATTGGCCACTCACTCTGCACCCCCCATCGCAGTACATCTGCAGCTGCCTGCACAGCGGGCTGACCCCCCACCTGACCATGGTGCACTCCTCGTCCATCCTGGCCATGCGGGACGAGCAGAGCGACCCTGCCCCCCAAGTCCAGAAACCACGCACCAAACCACCCCCCATTCCCATGAAGAAGGTGAGCCGGTGCCTTCCACCTCCCCTCCCCTCCATCCCTTCCTCCCCCTTGTCGGCCAACCCTAGAGCCCAGTGGCAACGCTGCGGGCTGGCAGTGGGTCCAGGGCCCCTGTCTCGTGCTCCTTGGTGGGTCAGTGTTGAGAGCTGGGCCTTGAGCTTGGCCCGCCACCACCACACCAGTGTGCAGGGGCAGCGGGTGATGTTTGAGCTTCCCGGGGCAGCTCCCAGGCCCGGCTCACGGGCTGCCCTTCTCATGTCCCTCCTGCCCCTGTACTGGAGAAAGAGACAGAACGCCATGCCCGGCAGAGCTCAGGGGTCCTGGGGCAGCTGCATGGCAGGTTTTCTGACAAAGCAGCTGGTATTGCGGGCGGGCACCTGAACCTTATCCCCAACCAGCAACACTCACCCCACCCACGAGTGGCCACGGGCCTTGCGAGGGGCCAGGGGCGCTAGCCACGGGAGCTCCCCTGGATTCCTCTGCTTTGACGGCCCTGCTTCTCCCCCTCCGGCCCGCCCCAGCCTTCTTCCCTGTCCCTGTGGTCCCTGGAGCAGCCTTTCCGCGTGGAGCTGATTCAGGGCAGCAAAGTGAATGCCGATGAGCGGATGAAGGTAGGGGGCTCCTGGGGGGAGGGGGGATGTTTTCTGCACAAACAAGGTGGCTGTGGTCTAGAGGGATGGCAGAGGAAGAAGGGGGGGGTCACATGAAAGCCACCTGACCACATTACCCAGCATCCCTGCCTGGAGTGGTTGTGAGCCGCTTCAAAACAGGAAGGGGGGAGGGGAGCTGGCTGGCCAGCCAGAGAGGCTAATTCGTGGAAACCAGGCCCAGTGAGTTCTGGGTATTTGACTCGGGTGGAAGTTGTGGGGCCAGGCCCAGTCCCAGGGATGTGGGAACTGCAGGGTCTGGGAGGTGACAAGTACGGGAGAGGAGCGGCTCTGGCTGGGCCCCGGGGCCTTGGGACTCCCAGGGGGCACTTGGGAGGCATGCCGCCTGGACCCCTGGGGTTTGGCCGCCTGGACCCCTGGGGGCCAAACCCGCTTCGCTTCGGGGCTGTTCCCACACCCCATCTCCCTCCATCCCCAGGACAGCTAGCGAGGTGCTTATTTCATTGTCCCATTTGCTGGATGTTACGCTTGGGTCCACAGAGGTCCAGTCTCTTTGTGGAGCACTTTTTGTCGGGGTGATTTCACAAGCAGGTGGGGCTGGGTTTCCCTGATGGCATCCTGGAGCCCTGGATGGAGGCAGCTTTCTGGCTGGGCCCTGAGGGCTGTCAAGGTGCAGTGGGAGGAGGCAGGGTAGGGGTGTTCAGGTGGCATGAAATCCTTGCCTGCTCACGGGGCTCATATGATTCTGAGCTGTGCGGGGAGCTCGTGGGTATCGGAGCATGAAGGGCCCCTGGAGTTCCCAAGCCCCAGTGGGGAAACTGAGGCCCCGAGCAGGGAAGCGACATGCCCTGGGGTCCCACAGAGTCGTGGGGAGCCCATGCATAGTGCCCATGGTGCCCTTCCCTTCACCCTGTGGCCCCTTGTCCCGCTCAAGCAGTCAGCCGCCCCCTTCGGCGCCACTTTCTTCCAAGTGGGAAGTGGGATTCAGACCCATGTGAAATAAGGGCGTTTCAGGAGCTTTGGGCCTTAGGTGGGTGGGAGAACCTCGGAGGGGTTCTCTGCCTCCTGGCACCAACACCCGCCCCTCCCCCAGCTGGTGGTGCAGGCTGGGCTCTTCCACGGCAACGAGACGCTGTGCAAGACGGTGTCCAGCTCGGAGGTGAGCGTGTGCTCGGAGCCCGTGTGGAAACAGCGGCTGGAGTTCGACATCAACATCTGCGACCTGCCTCGCATGGCCCGTCTCTGCTTTGCACTTTACGCCGTGATCGAGAAGGCCAAGAAGGCTCGCTCCACCAAGAAGAAGTCCAAGAAGGCGGTGGGTGGGGCTGGCTGGGAGGAGGCTGGGGCCAGGCCTCCGGGAGCCACTCGCCGCTCCTGGTCCACTCCCAGCAGGCATGCACCTCGGGGGTGGGGATGGGGGCGGCCCTCCCTCCCATCCTGGCCACCATCCCTGCCACGTGACGGCTCTGGGTCCCAGGGCTGGTGAGCAGGGTGACTTGGAGGCACCTGGGAACCTGGAGGCCGCTCTCTGGGGTGGAAGGACAAGAACGCTGTCGTCACAGGGAGCAGGGTGTCCTGAGTCAGCAGCCAGCGGGGAAGGAATGGGGGGTGGGCCCTGAGTCACCAGGCCCAGGATGTGACCGGCCACTGAGCCACGCCGACTTACCCCACAGCCGAGGTGGGCCAGCCTTCTCGGGCCGGTGTGGTTGGTTTGGGGGTTTCTCAAGAAGCCGGCAGTAGGGATGCCTCTGGGAGCAGAAGGGAGCCGAGAGGTGGTGACCTTGCTGCCTTCCTCGCAGGGAGTCTGGGTGAGGGCAGGGAAGCTTGGCTCTGCCGCCGCTGGCCCTGACTTGCCCGTGCTCTTTCCCAGGACTGCCCCATCGCCTGGGCCAACCTCATGCTGTTCGACTACAAGGACCAGCTCAAGACCGGGGAATGCTGCCTGTATATGTGGCCGTCCGTCCCAGGTGCGCCCGGGCGGAAGGGAGAGGCGCAGGGGAGCGGGCTCCCGGATGGTGGCGTTCCCCGGGCAACTCCCGTCTGTCCCTGTGTCCAGACGAGAAAGGGGAGCTGCTGAACCCCACGGGAACAGTGCGGAGTAACCCCAACACGGAGAGCGCTGCGGCCCTCGTCATCTGCCTCCCTGAGGTGGCCCCCTACCCTGTGTACTACCCCACCCTGGACAAGGTCAGCCCCCTCGCCGTCCAGGGTCTGGGATGGTCCAGAGGCTGTGGGACTAAAGATGACTGTTCTTGACCCTGCCTCTGGGGTTCCCCGCGCCCACCTCCTGAGTTGCCCAGGGATGGGGCTTGGTCACCCACGCAGTCGGGGACTTCCTTAACTCTCTAGAACCCTCATGCGCTCTAGAGGAGTGGTTCTTGGTCAGGACCACGTGGCTCCCCAGGGGACTTGGGGCAATGTCCAGAGACACTTTTGGTTGTCGTAGCTGGTGGGAGAGATGCTCCTGGCATCTGTGGGGTGGAGGCGGGGATGCTGTGCACAGGACAGCCTTCACCGCTGAGAGTCGCAGGCCCCCAAGGTCAGGGGTGCCGAGGGGTTGACGCCCTCCCCCTTCCCCCGCCGGCCCCGGGGCCCTGCCAGGGCTGGCCCAGGGTCCGGGGTCTCCGCTGAGATGGGGCCACTCATTGCAGATTCTGGAGCTGGGGCGGCACGGGGAGCACGGGCGCTTCAGTGAGGAGGAGGTGAGCCGGGGCCCGGGGCTGGCGGGGCGCCAGGCTGGGCCGCAGCTCACCCTGCCTGCACCCCTCAGCAGCTACAGCTGCGGGAAATCCTGGAGCGGCGGGGCTCCGGGGAGCTGTACGAGCACGAGAAGGACCTGGTGTGGAAGATGCGGCACGAGGTCCAGGAGCGCTTCCCCGAGGCGCTGGCCCGCCTGCTGCTGGTCACCAAGTGGAACAAGCACGAGGATGTGGCCCAGGTGGGGGGCAGGGGAGGGGTGGGGGAAGGGGGGCAGGGCCTCCTGCCCGGCCCCGCACCTTGACCACCGGCTCCCCCCAGATGCTCTACCTGCTGTGCTCCTGGCCCGAGCTGCCCGTCCTGAGCGCCCTGGAGCTGCTGGACTTCAGCTTCCCCGACCGCCACGTGGGCTCCTTCGCCATCAAGTCTCTGCGGAAGCTGACGTGAGGCCCCCCGGGGCTCCCTGCTCCTCGGGAGGGCGGTTTGGTCCCCATTACCCCCGGAAGGTGGAGCCCGTGCCCGGTGAGGACTGGACCTTGCCTGGGGTCTGCTCAGGTGAGGCCGGCCTCCCTTCTCCGCAGGGACGATGAGCTTTTCCAGTACCTGCTGCAGCTGGTGCAGGTGCTCAAGTACGAATCCTACCTCGACTGCGAGCTGACCAAGTTCCTGCTGGACCGGGCCCTGGCCAACCGCAAGATCGGCCACTTCCTCTTCTGGCACCTCCGGTAGTGGACCCACCGGGGCCTCTGCATCTCCCCGAGGGCCCTGGGGAGGAGGGGCCCCTGGCCCACTGGCCTCCCGTTCCTGCCGGCCTCGGGGGTGTGGCCCTGCCAGGCGCGAGGCTCAGCCGTCCTCCCCTCCCTCCCTCCGTCCGTCCAGCTCCGAGATGCACGTGCCCTCCGTGGCTCTGCGCTTTGGCCTCATCATGGAAGCTTACTGCCGGGGCAGCACCCACCACATGAAGGTGCTGATGAAGCAGGTGAGGCTCGGGCCCTGAGTCCCTGCCCCGGGCCAGGCTCTGTCTGAGGGGGTCGGGCCCTTTGGAGCCCCTGGGGCGGGGCCGAGGCCCAGAGCCTGCCCCTCCTGGCCTCCCAGCCCACCCCACCGGCCCATGCTCCCTGCCAGGGGGAGGCATTGAGCAAGCTGAAGGCCCTGAGTGACTTCGTCAAAGTGAGCTCCCAGAAGACCACCAAGCCCCAGACCAAGGAGCTGATGCACCTGTGCATACGCCAGGAGACCTACCTGGAGGCCCTCTCCAACCTGCAGTCCCCGCTGGACCCCAGCACGCTGCTGGCTGAAGTCTGGTGAGCCCCGAGCCCCCGGCACCTCCTCCCGCCCTGCTGAGCCCCGCCCCCCACCGCTGACTGCTTTCTGGCCCGCAGCGTGGAGCAGTGCACCTTCATGGACTCCAAGATGAAGCCCCTGTGGGTGATGTACAGCAACGAGGAGGCGGGCAGTGACGGCAGTGTGGGCATCATCTTTAAGAACGGGGACGGTGAGCAGGCTGGGCCCCGGGCAGAGTGCCGCGGAGGCCTTGGCCCCCGACCCATGCTGCGCTGGGTGGGGGGATGGGGAGGGCGGCCTGAAGATGGGGTCCCGGGGCTCCGGGGCCTGGGCCTGGCTGGGAGTGGAGAGCCCACCAGAAGCTCGTGCTTTTCCTTCCGGGGGGCGGCTGCCCAGACCTCCGCCAGGACATGCTGACTCTGCAGATGATCCAGCTCATGGATGTTCTGTGGAAGCAGGAGGGACTGGACCTGAGGTGAGAGACCCTCCTGTAATCCGCTTGTTCTCGCTGCAGGCCTAGGACCCTGTCCCTTTGGAGGAGTCCTCTGTCAGAGCCAACACTGCCACCTCCGTTGGAAAAGGGGTTGTTCTAAGAAGAGCAGAGACCAGTTTAAAATTAGGGCCAAGGGAGGCGATGTGGGGCCACAGAATGTGAGGGTGGAGAGGCCAGGCCTGGCCCTCGGCATCTGTCTCGCTCCATTGTTTCCTTCGCCCCACGCATCCCTGGCCTCCTGCCCCATCTTGGGAAGCGGTGGCATCTTCTTCCAGGCCACCTGGATTTCTCTCTGAGCAAACATGAGCTCGGCCAAAGTGCCTCTGTTCCTTCTGTGCAGCTTGGGTGCAGGTCCTGACCTCTCCAAGGAGTCTTCCCCCCAGAGTTCCAGGCGTCACGGACCCCTCCCAGCGCCTCTCCCCTCCCTTGCAGCATCTCCTGGGGCTGTTTTGGCTGTCTTGAACCCCTCTGGGTGGGGCGGAGTGTCAGGCCACCCCAGGGACAGCCCATGACCTCAGCATTTCCTTGCACCTCCTCCCCTCTGGCTAGGATGACCCCCTATGGCTGCCTCTCCACGGGGGACCGCACAGGCCTCATCGAGGTGGTGCTTCACTCAGACACCATCGCCAACATCCAGCTCAACAAGAGCAACATGGCGGCCACAGCGGCCTTCAACAAGGATGCCCTGCTCAACTGGCTCAAGTCCAAGAACCCTGGGTAGGTTCTGGGCCCGGGGACGGATGCCCTCTCCTTTCCAAGAGTCAAAGGTTTAGGAGTCAAAGGTGAGGGGCAGGGCCCGTGACAGTCTCCACGGCTTCTTGGCTCAGCCGGGGACCAGGTCTGCTCTGTTGGGGCAGGGTGGGTCTCCATGAGCCCAGGGGTCGGTTCCCCGTGTCGCTATGTAGCGACCACTCTCAGCTTAGGGATGTAAAACCACCACCAGGTATTATAGGCTCACAAACCTGCAGCTTGAGCTGGCTGAGCTAAGTGGTTCCCTGGCCTGGAACCACTCATGCCACTGTTCGCCGCTGGTGCCTTGACCGGCCGGGTGGGCCCCGGTCACGTGTCTCCACGTGGCCTCCCCTCTGCAAGTAGACCGGCCTTGGCTTCCTGAACCGGCCTGGCAACAGGTTAGATTCGAGAGCTGCCAGGTGTCTTAAGGCCGACGCTGTGGGATGAGCCCAACACCGCTTCCTCCCTGTCCCACTGGTCCTAAGGCCAGATTCAAGGGGAGGGGACACAGACCCCACCTCTTCGTAGAAGTTGCTAGGAAATGCGTGCCCACCGTTTTGAGTCCCCCTTCCCACCAACACACACACAGGGAGGCCTTGGATCGAGCCATCGAGGAGTTTACCCTCTCTTGCGCCGGCTACTGCGTGGCCACTTACGTGCTGGGCATCGGTGATCGGCACAGCGACAACATCATGATCCGCGAGAATGGGCAGGTAGGGCAGAGCCGGCTGCCAGGTGGGCTGCACCCTCCCGGCTTTCTCTCTCCCACCCAGCGCCCCCTTCCCCGACCGGGGCACTCTCCTCTCTGACCGCTTCTCCCTCCCTCTTCTTAGCTGTTCCACATTGATTTTGGCCACTTTCTGGGGAATTTCAAGACCAAGTTTGGAATCAACCGTGAGCGAGTCCCGTTCATCCTCACGTATGACTTTGTGCACGTGATCCAGCAGGGGAAAACGAATAACAGTGAGAAGTTTGAAAGGTGAGGGTGCTCAGGGTCCCGGGCCGGGCTCAGGGTCGGGTCCTTTAGGAGGAGGGGCTGGGGGCCCTTTCTGGGGCAAGAGCAGGGTGGGAATGGCTGGGAGGAGCCAGAGCCCCACCTGCCACGTCCCTCTGGCCCCGCAGATTCCGGGGTTACTGTGAGCGAGCCTACACCATCCTGCGGCGTCACGGGCTGCTCTTCCTTCACCTCTTCGCCCTGATGCGGGCCGCTGGCCTGCCGGAGCTCAGCTGCTCTAAAGACACCCAGTATCTCAAGGTAAATGCCAGGGTAGGGCCCAGCCGGGCAGACCCGGTAGCCCCCAAGTCCCCGAGGCCCGCCTCTGAGCACTGTGGACCCCACAGGGCACTCCCGGTGGGGGTTCCTCATGCCGCCCGCGACCCAGCCGGGGGTCAGCCTCGGTCCATGGCAGATGTGCGGGGACCTCCCCTGGCCCGCCCTCCCATCCTCCGCAGGCTGCCGTGGTTCCACTCGAACAAGAGGGCGCGATTAGATACATTCCGTCCTCATTTAAAAATGCTTTTCCTTCCTGTGTTTCAGTGTGGGAGAAGCTGGGGGGTCGGGAGGGTGGTCGGCCACGAGCCCCTCTGTGGTGCCTGGTTCATGCACAACGACGCTGCCCCCTCCTCCGCTCCCCCTGTGCAGAAGGTGAGGCCACCTGTCCACCCCTGCGACTTTGGGGGCCCACGGCTTCCTGGCTGGAGCTGGCATCTTACTTGGAGGGTGGGTCAGGAGACCCATCTCGGTTTGGGATCAGAAGAGAGAGCTTTTCCCAGGGCAGACGTTGGTGGCTGTCTCCTGATTCCCTTCCTGCGAGTCTTTCAGGAGGGAATTTACAGTATTCGGGGTGGGGTGGGGGTTGCCCCCCCCCTCGGGTCGAGCTCACTGCTTTGATGGTTTTACCCCAGGACTCTCTGGCGTTGGGGAAGACTGAGGAGGAGGCTCTAAAGCACTTCCGAGTGAAGTTTAACGAAGCCCTCCGGGAGAGCTGGAAGACCAAAGTGAACTGGCTGGCCCACAATGTGTCCAAAGATAACAGGCAATAGCCGCCCGCGAACCACCCACCGGGCACCCTCAGCTGTCCTGTGGGGCCGAAGAGCCTGAACGGCACCCCGTGGGCAAGCGCCTACACATTGCCTTTTGTTTACACTGGTTATTTATTTATGACTTGAAATGTTTCAGGAGCTAAACAGCCATAAATGGAAATGCATCCTTTGTACAGGGGAGGGGCGCCATCCTCCCGCGCCCCTGAGCCGAGCCTCAGGCTCTGAGGAGGAGACGCTGGGAGTCGGACACCTCCGAGGCCGCATCTTGCTAAGGACCGTCAGTCACCCCGAGTCTTCCAGCTGGTGAATCAGGACCCAGCAAAGACTGCTCTCTCCCCACTGCCGGGAAGCCTGCCTTCTTCCCGGGCTCCCGCCGGGCCGCACAGGGCTTGGCGCCTGGCGATCACCCTGGTGACAGGGTGCCCACGACTCCGTTCCCCCCTCCACCTTTGTGCTCTCCACTGACTGAGCACTGGGCAGCTCCCAGGGGAAGCCTGGGTACCCTCTAGATTCAGGGATGCTTGCTTTCCACTTTTAAAGTGACTCGGGTACGGGACTGCTCCCATCTCTCTGCTGTAAAGCAATTTTGTTTGTGGGTAGGAAAGAAAACAGCCAAACTACTCACTGAACCTCGATGGCTCAGAATGGTCTCAGCCCCAGAAAGTATAATATACGCTGATCCTCAAGACATTAAAAAGATTGGAGCTTGATTGAGCTCAACCATGGATCAAGGCGAATGCAGGTCAGAATACTCGGTTGCAATTATCTGAATCCGGCCTCGTAAAGCAGGCTTTGAGGACAGAGGACTTGCTCTTCAGACTCGCCCCTTTAACCTGCTGTGGGTGAGCAATCAGGTATCAGAAATGTGAGGTTGGTCTGTGGTGGAATGTTTTTCTCTGACGGTACTTGGCTTGAAGCAGTTCAGGCTTCTCCTTCAGTGGACCTGAAGAGCTCTAGCAATGCCAGGTTCCTGGGCCCCTCCCGGCCATCTGAGGCCGACTCCGGAGACGGGGCTAGGAATCTGGGCTTCTTGAAGCCCATGGGTGAGCCTGACGTGTTAGCAGCCGCCTTGGGCCCCACCCAGCTCACTACTGGTCTCTCAATCTCTCAAAGGCCTCGCAAGGCCTGGCAGAGCCGGGAGCGGCTGCCCTCTGTGCAGGTGCGTGGGTTTAAAAAAAAGAAGCCAGGTGCCGACCTTCTTTGGTTAGAGGCACAGTCCGTGAGCAGGGAGTACCGGCCACAGACCACCACTGACCACACCCTTGTCCCCAACTAAGTGCTGAATTCATTCGCCCCACCTCGCTGGTTTGGCAATAGGAAGAGCCGAGTGTATGTCTCTATGTTGTGTTATTTATTTAAATGAGTCTATGTGCTTCCTGGCGTTCTGGTTCGGGTACACGGCCTGTGCACCTGCCGAGAAAGAATTTTTTTTTTTTTTTTGGTCTTTTAACATTTCTGTACGGGGAAGGTGAGTTCAACACTTAACCCATGGGGGCTGAAGACCCGCACTCTGTGAAGCCTTGACAGGAGAGGTAAAAGCATACTAAAAGAAAGAAAAGCCTTTTTATGTTGTGTTCTCAGGTCAAAAAAACCCACAAAAAACAAAGGGGATGCAGGATTCCAACAAAACCGGGCCCAAAGCTGACACACTGCCGCTGGGGTTAGAACCAGCACTTTATTGTCGTGTATACACGTTCTGGCCTCATCAGTACACACATCCGGAGAGCGGCCCACGCGAAGCCCGCATCAGCCTCCACCATCGTCTACACGGGGCGGCTAGAGCAACAGGACACAGAGGACGGCCACACACGACGCAGGACAGCCGCAGTGTCCTCGCGACTAGCAGTCATGATCACAGAACAGGATTCAAATGATTTTCCCCCAGTTTTAGAAATCTAAAATTTTACATGTAAATTAAAAACAAAGTGCCACAGGGGTTTTAGCTCAGGACGTGTCCTCTCCTTTTCCTCCCCCACCAGGCCGAGCAGCGGGGCTCCCCACTCCTGGGGAGGGGGCTTACCTCTGGGGCTGTTGGGGGGGAAGCTAGCACTTTGCCTTCTGGCCACAGGGCGTCCTTGCAGTGCGTCTGTCCTCGGACGTTCCGAGTACGGGCCACTCAGGCCTTTTCTGTCTCCAACCAAGTGGCCAGACGCTTTGCACCGTCCGTACGCACACTCACCAGCAGGGCAACGGACATCTAGTAGGTATGAACCCAAGGCTGCGCACGAGGAGTCCAGCTTCCTGCGCAAGGAGCTGCCGGTCATCGGAGGAGTGTGTGAAAGAGGCCAGGGACCCCGGCATGCCCACCCCTCTGCCAGATCAGAAATGGGTAGAATCCCAAAGGAAAGGCCTGGCCGTTTCCCAGCCTCCAGAGAGGGGTCCCGATCTGGTGCCCTCCTGTGGAGCTCGGGTGGGAGCGCAAGTCCATTCCCCCTCACTGCCTGGCCACCCACCGAGGGGTGCACCCAGCAAGGCCCGAGCAGGGCAGGTCCCTCTCCTCTCAGGGTGGGGGTGAGGCAGGAGCCCGCGGGGTCTCTCTTGTACTGTGTTTCAGGCTTCACTTTGCATATGCCAGTCCCGGCTCACACTAGCATGGAGGACACGAGGAATCGCAATTTATTTACAAAATATTAAAAAGTCAGTTCATCATCTACATATTAACCCCCCTTCTGCCATTTTATACATGCACTAGTTTGGAAAAAATAAAAACTTTAAAAAAAAAGAAGAAAAAAACGGATTACGAGGTGGGAGTGAGCGATTTTAACCCTTGGTCGAGTCCGGTCACTGCAGCTTTTCTGGAGGCGCGAGGGGGCCGCGCAGAGCGAGCCGTGGACAGCGTGCGTCAGCTCCTCACATAACTTAAGAGCGGTCTGGGTGGAGGGCAGGGGGCCTACACACCAAGCACAGGCGGATGGTCAGCGACGGGGAGGGTCTGCAGACCTACTGGCCAGAATGACTTTGTACACCGTGGACCCTTGGGCCTGGGAGGACAGATGGCAGCAGAGTCTCTTGAAGCAGAAAGGGAGGTGGTGGAGGGAGCGGCCTCGCGGCTCAGTAGCTGAGGGTCGAGTCGTCCCACTCCAGCTGCTGCTGCCTGTTCACGTTCTGCTGGTCTCCGTGCTCCCCCTCCTCCTCCTCGCTGCTTTCCGACTCGGCACTGGTGATGTCATCCTCCTCCTCCCCATCCTCGCTCTCCTCCTCCTCTTCCTCTTCCTCCTCCTCCTCGCTGCTGTGCTGGTCCTCGTACGTCTGACAAAGAGACGGCATGTGAACCGAGCCCCCGGGCCCCGCCTCTGCACACGAGCCGAACTTGCACAGCTGTTCACCCTCCGGGAGCCGCGGAGAAAGGAACCCCCCGCGTCACATTCCACGTCGAGGGCGGGCTGGACCACGCTGGAAGTCACCTCATCCCAGACGGGAGGGAAAACGCAGCTCTAGTCGCTTCCCACGGGGTCTGTCACGTGCGGTGGCATGAGCTAGGATAAGGCCTCTCTGGGCCCTCAGTGTGTCCACCTGAGGAGCGGGGACACCTGCACCTCACCAACTTGTCATGTGGATCATGTGACATCTAAGCCACATAAACGTGGACGTGCCACCGCCATGTGGCTTCTCTGGGGCACGCGTCGCTCTGGCCCTGGCCTGCAGTGGTTTTCAGTTGCGGGGTCGCCTGTCAGCACCTACCTCCATGGGGTTTACAGTGATGGTCAAGGCAGAGTCGTCCCAATCCATCTCGTTCTCCTTCCCGGCGTCCTGGTCCCGCATGGTTCGCTGGTGAGCAACCCGGATCCGGAACACGCCCAGGATGATCATGAAGACCAGGAAGCTAACGCACACCACAATCACCACCGTGGCAGTGCTGGGGACAACTGTGATCAAGGGGAGAGGTGGCGGTGAGGCTGGTGCCCGCCCCAGGTCGTGCCCGCGACCCCCCCGCCCCACGCACACAGGGCTGCTCCGTCTGACCCCAGAGAAAGGAAGAGATGTAAGGAGAGTCTGAGCACAGGTTTCGAGCCCTGGGCTGGCCCCTTTCTGCCCTGCTGTGCTTCCATCCCTCGCGGATGGTGCAGAATCACAGAGCCCAGTCAGCTAGGGCTGCTCGGACCGGGGGGCCGGGCTCCCAGCAGCACGCGGGAGGATGTACCCCCTAGACCTGACCCAGACGGCCCTGCTTCTGCCCACAGTCCTACCTGCAAAGGGGTGGGGGCTGGCCAGGTTGTGACCCGAGAGGTCGACGAAGGCATGGTGCTCTGGGTAGACGAACTGGGGCTGCGCTGCCATGTGGCTGGCGTGCTCCATGGGGCTGGCTGCGTGGATGACGTTCACCTGCAGCAGAGACACACACAGCAGCCTGAATGTGGCCCAGGGACGGAAATGCAGTTCAGAAGCTACCGGGACTAGCGCGACTCAAAGGGATCCCTGGACCAGCACTGCTGAGCAGATGAGAATAGAGAAAAAATCAAGGGTTAGCTCTCAGAAACCATCATTAACTGCCTGATGCTGTCACCCATCCCAGAAATAGAGCGCTGTTCTAATAATTCCCTTTCATTGTATTTCATAAAAGAACCTGTCCACAAAAGAACAGAAAAACCACCACCACCGTCCTTCACTGCGGGTCATTCGAGAAGCACCGTCATAGCCCATTTCCCCGCTTTTCCCCAAAACCACAGCCACATGAAAGAGCACAAATCATAACCGTTTATTTCCTTTCAAATACGTCAGCCTTTGGCTCAAACAAAACCCTCATCGATTCTTCAGCACCGTGACTTCAGCATTCTGCTGCTCTGAGGTCACTGTGCAGACATTCGATTGCTGAGAATAACTCGGCCCATTTCTTCGGACCACAGAAGCCCTGAGTGACGAAGGGGCTCCCATCCCAGCCTGTGGAAGACTTCAGAGCAGGGTGAGCACCCTCTGACCACCGCGCGCTGAGCTGCCACCATCAGGCTTGGCAGACAGCACAGCACCCCTCTCCCCGGGCCAGCCCCGCGCCGGGACCCCTCTCCCCCGGGCCAGCCCCATGTGAGGACCCCTCTCCCTGGGCCAGCCCTGCGCTGGGACCCCTCTCCCCCGGGCCAGCCCCACGTGAGGACCCCTCTCGCCGGGCCAGCCCCGCGCCAGGACCCTCTCCCCGGGGCCAGCAGTCTGCGAAGAATCTTTGCTTCCCTGGGAATCGCTCTTTCTCAAGCAGAGTCAACTCTTAACAACAACGTTGGCTCTACTCACGAGGTATTAACTGCCTCCAGCTCTCGACCACCTCCGTCCAAAGGCCCCTCAGACGCCCACGGAAGGGGCACACCAGCTGCACCCGGCCCACCCAAACCTGCGCGGGTCTAACCTGCAGCAGCCCCCCGGGCTGGGAAAGGCTAGCGCGCCCCTGGACGCACCCCAACAGTTGTCACACGAATGCTCTGAAAATGGCGTTTGCAAACATCAGGGCCGTAGGTGGGCACCCAATCACCCACCTCCACCTGAAACTCGTTGCTGACGTAGCGGCCATTTAGCTCGGAGCAGACGAGCTTGAACTTCCGGTCGAGCAGGGACCTGCTGTGCCAGTTCCGATAGCGCAGGAGACGCAGCCCCTCCTCATAGCTGGCCATGCTGTCCACACCTGCGGGGTGGGGGGTGAGAAGGCTGCCTGCTGGCCGGGGTCAAAGCCAGGGTCAAAGCCGGGGTCAGGGGAGGCCGGAGTCGGGCCCGGGGGCGGCTGGACCAAGTGGGCACGCGTGTTGGCTTTCCAGTTGCGGGGAGAAGTGCGAGCGTGTGGGCACGTCTGCCCCTCTCTCGGGTGCCATCCCGAGCCTGACTTCTACCCCCTCGTAAGGACAGGAAGTAGGGCAATACCTGTACTTCCTGCCAGGAGAAGGCGAGCAGCCCATGCTGAGCCTCCAGGACTCGGACTCTCCCAGAGCTCAGAGAGGACAGGGGCAGGGCTGAGGCTCCCGCTCCGCCCCCAGCCTGGCCTTGGCCCGCTCACCCGTGAAGACCATGCCCAGGTCGGAGGCGCTCACTGCAATGCCCTTCTGCTGCAGGCGGGCCGTGTCCACCTCCAGGCTCTCCTGGGCCGGGTTCAGCTCATCCCCGTCCACCGTGACCTCACAGGTATCCAGGTCGTGCACGATCTCCTCAGACACCAGCGACTCTTGGACTGCAAAAACAGACCAAGCACCCATAGCAGAGGCCGGGGAGCCCAGGCAGGCCAGTCACGCTGGGTGGCCTGCTGGCTGTCCTCAAGCTCACAGAGCCCTTTCAAAGACCGATGACAGAGGGACAAGAGAGGCCCTTTGCAGAATCAGGGTGCCTTCTGTGTCTGGGAGGACTGGCCCCCATGCAGCCAGCGGGAGCTGCATCGTCCGCTGCCATCGGCCCGGATCCTCTCAGCCTGCACAAGGGCAGCTCAGATCCGGACACCCCACTGGAAAAGGAGGAAAGGACTCTCCAGGTGGGCTTCCGAAGAACACAATGAGCTCTTGACCATGGGTCAGATTCCAGGAGCAGACCCGAGAATAACATTAAAACATCCAAATCTCTCAAAATCTCAGGAAAAAAGAACGCAGGAAGTAGGTAGCAGCCGTGGGGTGTCAGCCGCCTGGGTTCAAGCCAAGGGGAGGCCGCTAGCCCGGCAGAGCTGTTACCTGTGGGGTCCTCATCCCCTTCCCCTTCAGGCTCCACTTCTCTCGTGATGGTGCTGATGATCCGAAGCTCAGGGAAAAGGAAAACCCCTTCTGGGCTTTCAAATTCGGAAGCCGCTCGAGCGAAATGGTGGACGCCACTGAGGCTGATCTTGGGCTCCTCGGGCTGCAGCACCATCACGTAGCCGTCCACCGGGGGCACGGAGATGCAGGCGGCCTCGTTGAAACACCTGCCGGCAAGCGATGGAGGAGGCAAGGGTCAGGGCTTTGAGAAGCGGTTCTGCAGGCCACACACGCAACGGCCCACGGATTCCCCAAGCCCCTGGGGGGACAGAGGTAGCGGCCGGGCCCAACACCCTTCACGGACACCGTCCATGCCCTCTGGTAACAAATGATGGCTGGGGTGTCCTAGAAACCTAAATATACACATCTTCTTCTCAAGAGTTAGGAATCAGCACGTACTTGACCGTGCTGGTGACTCTGAGCCTTCGGATCCCCGGTGTGGGGAACTGCCTGGAGTTCAGGTAGGCAACGTGCCGCATGGCCTTATCCAGCTCCCCAATGTCGTCTGCCTCCAAGGTCAACGCCAACTGACTGGGGTTTGTATGGATCTGAAATCAGGCCAGAGGGGGAGAAAAAAAGGGTTGAAACTGCAAGAAGCTGAAACCACACACACTCTGGCAAAGAAAGAGGGTCAGCTGGGGATCGGTCTGAATTGGGGACCTGGGGAGGAAACCTCATGGAACTGCAGCGACGAGACCCTCTTGTTCAAGGGAAAACACCCAAGGCGCAAATGTATCTGTGGTGTAAGAAATACGGGGGCGCCCGGCGGGCTCAGTCGGTGTAGTGCGAGACTCGACTGCGCGATTGTAGAGATTACTTAAAAACGATAAAATCTTAAAGAAAAAAAGAAATATATATATATTTGGTCTCTATCCCCAGTTTCTGGCACAGAGACCCCCAAACCCTGGAAATTTCCTGAGTGACAGGAGCACCTTTTGTTACTCACAATAAGCCCCTTCCAAGCACAGCAGCATCTGTGTTAACGAGTGGCTTCTGGGCGGCTGAGGCGGTTCGGGATGGAGCTGGCCACCACAGAGCCCGTGTGACTACAGGGCTGTCAGCCCCAACCCTGACCTCTGGCCAATGATTTAACCAGCTGTGCGTACCTGACAGAAGCTCCGTAAACACCCCTGAAGGACAGGGTTTGGGAGCTTCCCGTGTGTGGTCCGTAAACACCTTTGAAGGACAGGGTCTGGGAGCTTCCCGTGTGTGGGAGGGTGGCGCTCCTGGGGCGGGGGGGAGCTCCCTCCTCCTCCCCACTTCCTTGCCTTCTGCAATGTCTCCATCTGGTTGTTCCTGAGTTGTATTCTTTATAATACACCAGCAGCAGTAAGCAAAGTGTTTTCTGCAGTTTTCTGAGTAGTTCAAGCAAATTACTGAAACCCAAAAGAGGGGGGGATAATGGGGGCCCCTAACTTTGTAGCCAAGCTGGACAGAAGTGTGGGTAACCCGAGGGCCCGGCACCTGCACACAGCATCTGCAGCGGGGGCAGTGTGGTGGCACTGAGCCCTCCTCTTCTGCAGGCTCTGTGCTAACTCCTGGGAGTCAGTGTCAGAAGTGAAGCGACTTGCAGGACACATGGAGGTGCAGGTGTCTGGAGAGGTGGGGACTGGTTCCAGGGAACACCCCCCCCGCCCCCGCCACGTTTGGGGTCAGAGGTGTTGTGAGTAAACACATCAGTCCTTTGCCAGCAGCCTGCATGTCGGTGCTCGAGGAGGTCGGCAGGGCCATGCGAGGCAATGCCAAGGTTACCTCCACGCCTCTGCCGCTGTCTTCGGGGACCTGCAGGTCCAGCCCTTCTTTGCAGGTATAAAGACAGTCGATCACCTTCTTGTCAGCGAGTTTCCCGGAACGGATGGTCAGGCCGGCCAGGTTACCTCGGAAATACTGGGTCATGTGCAACTCACCACCTTAGGGACACGGGGGGACAAAGCAGGCAGTTAGGTGCACGGCCCGGGGCCTCCTGCTTCGCCTCACAATGCAGCGTTACCCGTGGTGACAGCTGGATGGAAGGACATGCGGGTTAGTTCGTACCAAATCCTGTTAGCCTTGCAATCTACATGGAAGCGCAATGGAGAAATTAAACCGTTTATGATCATGCACATGGCATGGAGAAAAGAGGTGGTGGGGGTCCCTCACCCGAAGCCCGGAAGCCAAGAGGTCCCATGAGTGTCCCCACGCAACCGGCCACTTCCTGGAAAGGGTGGCCTACGCTGCCCCCATCACCCTGTGCACTGGTGACATTTTCCAGTAGCGCCAGCCTCCTGGGTCACTGCCTTCTCGATCAGCTGGGTCACGCTCTGGGCTGCTTTTTCTGACTGAGCACACTCGGGGACACATACAACCTTGGGAACGAACCCACACCGACAGGACTAGGAAGATAAGAGGGACGCTTACTCCCCCAGCCTGCACGTGAGAGGCCTTATGTGGCTGCTACCTGGCTGAGTCCCATCGGGCCGGCCCCCACAACTGAGGATAGCTGGCAACTGATGGTGTTATAAGGAAAATGGAGACCCAGAAAGTGGCCCTTGATGGACCGTAGCCAAGCGCCCAAAGCAGGTGAAACAGAACTTATTCTCGCAATGACGAAGGAGACCCATGTCCACAGCATGTCTCGTTCCTGATAAGGACATTAGACACTATGAGCCATCACCAGGGACTGAAATTTCTAAGAAACGTTATGTCTAAAATTTAGTATCGGTCAGGATAGAGAATCTAGTAATGAGTCTCTTCCCGTCTCGTGGTTCAGCCACAGGGGAACCAGGAGGTGGCCTCCCTGATGTGACCTGTGAGATTTCAGCAGGGAGCCTCATGCAGTGGGATCAGGGTCAAATCTGATGGGGGGTGGGGGAGGAGTCCCATTAGTGCAGTGCATTGATGAGCCATTTGCCCTCACTTCAACTGGGATCAGATTGGGCAAAAAAAAGGGTCAATCCCGTGAAGCAGTGGGGGGAGCATAATGCAAAGCAGCAGCTCAAATGGTTCTGGGACCAAAATGCAACTCGGGCATTTCATGCGAAACGTGGAATGAACTGATGTCTCGTCTTTAAATGAAACACAAGAGTGAACCGTAGGGAAAGATCCAGCAACCTGTTGAGGCCATAGGCACAGACTCGGTTTCATTGTCATTTTCAAATGCTGGATACTCTGTAGAAAAGCAAGACAAAGACAATAGAAAAGGACCAAGAGGTTAGGCTCTTCACATTGGAACTTGAAAATCAGTCTTGAAAAGCTACTGAATATAAAACACAAAGGGAAGAATTCTTGTCTGGGCCCCTTGGGGACACCTCCCCTCCCCCAAGCAAGCTCATACTCCATCACCTTTTCCAACCCCCTGCTCCCTGCCTCTCCGCATTCTTCTTTTATCTTTGCACACCTGCCTTGCCAAAACCCAGGCCCAATTCAAAACAGGACGAACAAAAGCACGTCCACTGAACTCCCATCTCTTCGGCCTGTGTTACTGGGTGGGGTATTCCAAAGAGGCTGCTCAGACCGACGGCAGAGACGTGCCAGATACAAATACAACCAAACCCTGGGCCCACAGCACTTCTCTCCCTAATAGGGAGGACACTTGTATAGACAAAATGGGACAGCACCAGGAAGCATCCAAAGCCTGGTATGTGTATGGTAAACATATAAAAGTGTGTTTTTTGAGCTCCAAACAAGTTCACTTTGGTCTAGACTTTAACCCCTAAGCCACAGAGAAATGAAGGCATTTTTACCCACTTTTTCCGAACAGAAAGGGAGAGTCTGGGGTTAAGGAACTCACCCAGAAATAGGTCGTCAGTCATCGGTGGTGGGCCCGGGGCCTCTAACCACTGATCCCTCTTGGCCCTGGCCCAGTGTTCTGACACAGCAGGCCAGGGAGGCCCAGGCCCAGCGACTGAGCACAGACTCTCCACTTTCCAGACTGTGTTGTGGGAGCACCCCACAGCCCATGGCACAGGCCCCCACGCCTGCCGTGCTGCAGCAGCATGGGGATGCGCTGGGGACAGGCCTGGCGTAAGCGTCTGCGTTCCCATGATGCCTCCAGGTGCCTCCAGAACACCGTTGGGGATGACATTTTGGTCGATGGGCGGGAGGCTGCTGCTTACAGCATGGATCCTCCACCATGATGTGTAAGGGAAGTGGTTTCAAATCTAAAGGGAGGGGGCACCTGGGTGGCTCAGTCGTTAAGCGACTGCCTTCGGCTCAGGTCATGATCCCGGAGTCCCGGGATCGAGTCCCGCATCGGGCTCCCTGCTCGGCGGGGAGTCTGCTTCTCCCTCTAACCCTACCCCCTCTTGCGCTCTCTCTCTCACTCCCTCTCTCTCTCAAATAAATAAATAAAAAAAATCTTAAAAAAAAAAATCTAAAGGGAGGAAGGAGATCTTTTCCCCGGGGTAACTACATTTTATAAACCATGTGTTTGGGAGCTTAGGTGTGTTTTCCTGGCTGAGGATCTTGAGAGGCTGAGGTAGAAAGAGATGAAGCTGATGGCCAGTGGGTGACAGACGCTTTGGCCCAAACAGGCCCCGGAGGCAGCCCAGAACAGGGGCTTTACTTGGACCCAAGCAGCAAAGCTCTTGGGTTTGCATTCATATTTTTATTCTTATTTTATTTTTTTATTTATTTTTATTTATTTATTTATTTTTTTTATTCTTATTTTAAAACAACGTGAATTATTGTTTAATTTGGGAAGCAACTCTGGACTGAAATGTTAAGACTTAGCAACTAAGGGGGTGCCTGGGTGGCTCAGTCGTTAAGCGTCTGCCTTTGGCTCAGGTCATGATCCCAGGGTCCTGGGATCGAGCCCCACATCGGGATCCCTCCTCCGCGGGAAGCCTGCTTCTCCCTCTCCCACTCCCCCCGCTCATGCTCTCTCTCTCAAATAAAATCTTAAAAACAACAACAACAAAAAAAAATCGACTTAGCAACTAAAACAGTTCCCACTTCCCTGGAATCTGTTCCTCGTTCCTTGGCCTCAAGTTCTACTTTCTCATAGATGAACCGTCCCCGAAATTAAATCTAGTAGGAGTCAGCTAAAGAGATTCACTCTAAAATGCTGTCTTAACCTTTTTAATTTAAAAGGATCCGCAGGAAAATGATGAAATTCAAAGTCTCTGAAATTAAAGCAACGCTGTCATGGGAATTAGGCTATTTGGTAAATTTCTCGCCGACCTCAAGGTACGATGTTTCCACAGGGAGAAAGAAATACCAAGAGGTCTGTTTGGCAGGTACAGGCAGTGACGGCAACCCCGTCGAGTGTGAGGATTCACGTGTGAGGCCATGAGCCTTGAGGGGGGACTGAGGGTCCCGCAAACTCGGGCGGGAAAGATTACGCGCTTACTTCCACGGACTTCTGCAGGTTAGCTTTCCCTTCGGGTACGAATGTAGCTACAAAGCACAGCCCTGGCTGTCACCATTACTTTCTAGCATGTCGTGATGCTGCAAATACTGCGAGCCCTGTTACTACTTCCAGATTATGGCAGTTACTAAACCTGCTGCCAGAGCTTGTTCTCCATTTGTTAATAAAGCAGCACAGGTATTACCATCTCAAAACCTTCTTCTAGTACTTTGATAACTCTCTTTCCATTTAATTGGTTACTTTGGAAATCCTATGTATTTTGTTTCATAGATTAATGTAAAATTATCCTGAGAAGGGGTGCCCATCAGATCACAGGCTCCCAGTGCACTGGCTTCAGGGGTTCAAATCCTGATGCCAAGATTAACTAGCGGGGTAACCCTGGGCTCTGAGCCTGTTTCTTCGGCTATAAAATGGGGCTAAAAACTGCTCTTTCCCCACACACTTACTGTTAAGGATTAGTGAGAGAACGCATATAAAGTAATCGGCATGCGGCCTGCCAGTCAGATAGTATGAATAAATGGTATTGTTGCTCTGGTGATTGTCATATCCCATCCCTGGTCCTGCAGCAGAGACGTCCTGGGAGTCCCTTCAAGCACCGCTCCTGCTGGGTTAGCCCTCACTCAACGCTCTGGAAGAGTCCTCTGGGTCAAAGTACACTTACAGTTCTGTGCCTGATGGTCAGTTGCCGCCTCTCTGTTTTCGTGAACTTTTCAATAAACAGATTACTTTATAAAAACAATCCCTCAATTGCACTCTCCCTCCCAGGTTCCCAGAAGGGGCTGGTTGCTTCAGTCCTATAACACACCGTTAGTGAGCGCCCCAAAGTATGACGTCAGCAGTGTCCCCAGAAAGGCCATGCCCAGGAGAAGGGACAAAAAGATGAAGGACACGAGGGTGAGGGGTGAGACACTGAGATGAGCCTGCTTCCACCGCTAAGGCCGAGAGGCAGGATTTACTTCCCGAGACTGGGGAGAGGGCGCCAATGACCCTTACCTTGCCAGCAGGCCCCAACCACGAGCTGAGTTTCGATCTTGGATGGATGAAGCGGGTAATCTTCGGTCACAGAGAAGGGCTCATGAGAAACTCCGTCCACGTAGAGAGTCACGCTTGGGAATTCCACATTGAGGACGTAGTGATGCCACTCCTCATCACACACCTACGAGAGGCCAGTGGAAAAACCAGAGCACGAAATGTCTACCTTCCCTCTCATCCAGAAACAACGAAAGCCATACAACTGGATACGGAGAGCAAGTCACCCATAAGGAATAATGTCTTCTGAAAAAGGAAACGATTTTTTAAAAACCTAACAACAAAATACATCTCACTCACTCAACCACATCTCACCCCAAAGGGCCAAAGCAACACTATCACCTCTAGGGCGTTCCAGACCAGAGGGCAGTGCTCACTCATCATGCGACAGGGCCTCAGAATACGGAACTGCCCAATTCTCTTCTGCCAATAGTCTGACACCAGGAGATTCTGGTATCGGCAGGCTGGACAGCCTGCCACTGAGCTGGCTTAGCCCGCCTACTGGCCATGCCTCCTTTTCTGGATCAAAATGAAAAACACCTCCCATCTCAAGATAAGGCATGCTGCAGCACATGTATCTTCTTTTTCAATTCAAAGGTGATGATCTAAGTAAACTGAGCATACAACTCAGAGGGCATGATAAATTAAACCGCGTTCCTTCCCCATCGTGAACGAGCATCTCTCTCGCGGCCAAGGGAAAGCGCTGGTTGGCAGCGCTCTCAGTCCGGCAAGGCCCCTTCAGTCTGGCACCCCCTCATCTTTGGCTTCAGAGGAAGAGGCAGGCACTCAAGCACAGAGACAGGCAGAGAAAGAGACAGAGTGGGATAAAGAAGTTTTTAAAAAGGTATTTCTAAATAAGCTTGCCTAATTTACACATTCTAAAAAACTGAACCGATGAGGGGCGCCTGGGTGGCTCAGTCGGTTAAGCGTCTGCCTTCGGCTCAGGTCATGATCCCAGGGTCCTGGGATTGAGCCCCACATCGGGCTCCCTGCTCTGCGGGAAGCCTGCTTCTCCCTCTCCCGCTCCCCCTGCTTGTGTTCCTTCTCTCGCTGTCTCTCTCTCTGTCAAATAAATGAATAAAATCTTTAAAAAAAAACAAAAACAAAACAAAACAAAAAAAACACTGAACCGATGAGAACTTCAACAGACCAGAAACAACACAATAAATGAAGAAATTACCAAAGAATACCCCCCAGAAAAAAGCGACTGCTCCTGATGAGTTTATTACAGAAAAAATTCAAACCTCTAAGACCGTGCACATGTCTATTTCATATGCATAACAGATCAGTACATATATTGATTACATGAAACATTTTTAAATGAAGGAATTGCACAGCAATTCACTTTTGAGGCAGGTAATATCTTAATTTCAGCCTGTCTGTATTTAAAACAAGTTCTGTAGTATTAGCTCCTTCAGAAAGCAATTTCTATTGTCCCCCTAGTTTCTGGAGCATCAGCAGAATGACACTGTAATGGAAAATCCATTTGACTCTAGTCAAAAGTCCATGAGAGTATTCTGGGAAGACAGGGCTAGAATTGGCATAATTTTCGGATTTCCCTGAAAACTGGGTGAGCAGAATAGCAAAGCCCAAAGCCACAGACAACACCCACGATACTCCTTAGTCCAGTGCCCGGGTGCACTCTGAGATGCTCATAGGTGGAGAAAAGCAACAGGGCTCCAGGTCCGGGGGATATCAGAGGACGGTGAGACTGTATTTACTTGTTGAGATGCTTTATGACAACAGAAGGGGGAGGCAGAGCCCAGAAACTAGGAAAAAGGTCAGGCTACCCAACTCCCCCCCCCCACCCCCATGAAAGTACAGGAAAAGGAATTTTATAAGAAAAATGAGGAGGGGAGAAAGCTCAATCCCCTATGAACTTTTTAAGAGAAAGAAAGAGAACTGCTGGAATAATATCCCTCCAGACCCCCTTTCAAGACATGCCGGCAACAAACATGAAAATGATCATGTACACACTAGAAACGTCAGGAAAGTGACACAAAACACGAAAGAACATAGCTCCTGGGGGCGCCTGGGCGGCTCAGTCATTAAGCGTCTGCCTTCGGCTCAGGTTATGATCCCAGGGTCCGGGGACCGAGCCCCGCATCGGGCTCCCTGCTCGGCGGGAGGCCTGCTTCTCCCTCTCCCACTCCCCCTGCTTGTGTTCCCTCTCTCGCTGTGTCTCTCTCTGTCAAATAAATAAATAAAATCTTTAAGGAAAAAAAAAAAGAACGTAGCTCCTGACTACAGCAACTCTGACAAGAGCTGACAAAACAGGAATGACTCGGATAGAAAGTGCCAGATACAGAAAACAGGTAAGGAATACCAACCAAAGGCGAAGGGTCCCCAGGGAAGAAAAGCAAAATGATGAGGGGGGCGTGCTAAGAATTGTTCACAACAACATCAAAAACTTGCCTGAAATACCAAACGGCTTCAACTATATACTAAAAAAAGGCATACCACATATCTGGGAAAACAGACCCAAAACAATCACGATGTAGGCATAAAATTAACTGGCTTCAAAAAAGAAAAGAATCCTTTGGTCACCCAAACGAAAGGACCAAGTGTTTTACAAGGGAAAGAAGACCGGATGGCCATCAGACGACCAACAGCATCTTATGTCGGAGGACAATAGACAGAGAGATCTTCTGTTCTTGTAAATCCTAAATGGGAGCCAGAGATTTTATATCCAGCCAAACTGACCTTCCGTGTAAAGGCCACAGACACACTATTAAACATGGAGGAACTCAGGCTGTTCCCATGACTCCCTCCTGAGGACACACGCCCCACAACACAGATGATGGAGACAGAGTGAGCACGAATGGCTCCTTACATCACAGAAACAGAAACAACCAGACACAGAGCCTAAAGGAACCAGGAACATGCAAACCCGAGCCTGATCAAGCCTCAAGGCCACATTACTGATTTACAGGCTGTAAGGAAGAGAACGGAATATATGGCCCCACAGGGATGCAACCAGCCAAATCTACACTATGGGAAACTCTGTGGGACAAACGGCCTGATTTTGTCATCAAATAAATTACAGGAGAGAAGAGAAAAATTTACAGATTATAAAATAAACTCAACCACAGTCACCATGTACGGCCCCTTATTTGGATCCTGATTCAAACAGATTATAAACGTAGAAATATTTATGAGACAGGGGCCTGGGTGGTTCAGTCAGTTGGACGTCTGCCTTCTGCTCGGGGTGTGATCTCGGGGTCCTGGGGTGGAGCCCTGTGTCAGGCTCCCTGCTCAACTCATGCTCTGTCTCTCAAATAAATTAAAAAAAAAAAAAAATTTACGAGACAATCTGAAACTTGAGCACTGGCTAGATATCTGATGATATTAAGGAATTGTTCATTTTTTTGAGAGTGAGAGAGAGCGTGCACATGCGCACAAGCAGAGGGAGAGAATCTCAAGCAGACTCCATGCTGAGCGTGGAGCCTGATGCGGGGCTCGATCTCACGACCCTGAGATCATGACCTGACTTGAAATCAAGAGTTGGATGCTTACCTGATTGAGCCACCCAGGCACCCTGTTAATTTCTTTAAGACGTGAAAAAGTATTATGATTATGTTTATCTTTTAGAGACACATATTGCATTATCTCCACAGAGAACGAAACGCCACATCTGGGATTTACCTCGAGGAGCTAACGACAACCATTGATAATAAAACCTGATTGGCCGAGTGTTAACTGTTGAAGCTAGATGTGGGGTTGTTCTTTACACTAATCTGTCTGCTTTTACGTATCTCTGAAATTTCCCATAGTGAGGTTTTTTTTTTTAAATGTTATCAGAAGAAACTAAACACATAAATATAGACTATGGTTATTATAAAAGAACTGTGCCTATGAACTCTATGTACACTGCAAAAAGCTTTCTCTGGACTGTACCTTTCTTTAGTTTCTTGAAAAACTATATATATAAAAGTTTCTGAGACCGAGTCTCTATGTAAATGAAAATGACCCAGTAAGAGATGGATGCTACCGCTGGACAATCGCTTCGTCTTCGCACTACCACACACGGTCTTCCTCTCCCGTTTATGCTGGCACACACCCCTCTGTCCTGTACGTGTCGTGGACGATGCTGTATTCCAGCAACTATAGGAGCATATTTGTCAGCCCTGGCCCACCAACTCCATGAGACAGAACTAAGCTCAGGCCACGGGTTTCCATCTTGACCCAACCAGAAATCAAGAGGAGAAATGATCCGCTGTGATTTTAATGGAGGGGCCTCAATTCACAGCGTCCCCTTGTTTCCTGTAACAAATCGGTTTTTCTCACGTGATACTTGCTTTTTATCACAGAAATTATTGGGAAGGCGGCTTTGCAGAAACAGGCTATCATCAAAAGGGATATAACGTCTTAATCGCAGGAAACAAACTGAGGGTTGCTGCAGTGGGGGGTGGGGTGGGAGGGATGGGGTGACTGGGTGATAGACACTGGGGAGGGTATGTGCTCTGGTAAGCGCTGTGAATTGTGCAAGACTGTTGAATCTCAGATCTGTACCTCTGAAACAAATAATGCAATATATGTTAAGAAAAAAAAAGAAGAAGAAGAAGGTAGCAGGAGGGGAAGAAGGCAGCAGGAGGGGAAGAACGAAGCGGGGGAAATCGGAGGGGTAGACGAACGAACCACGAGAGACGATGGACTCTGAAAAACAAACTGAGAGTTCTAGAGGGGAGGGGGGTGGGAGGATGGGTTAGCCTGGTGATGGGTATTGAGGAGGGCACATTCTGCATGGAGCACTGGGTGTTATGCACAAACAATGAATCATGGAACACTACATCAAAAACTAATGATGTAATGTATGGGGATTAACATAAGAATAAAAAAAAAAAAAAGGGATATAACGTGACCTCATGTCGAAACTGTGAACTGCTTCCAGCTAGTAGCTTGTGTGGGTTCTGAAAGATGTCGAGATTGCTGGCTCCGTGACAATTTAAAATATCCCGTGGCACCCCCAAATTTGCAGAGGCCCCCAGGGGAGCCAAGGCTTTAAGTAATGAATAAACCAATACAAGGACCTCAAGCCCAATTTTTAAGCAAGCGCTGCTTATTTCAATAAATTACAACACAGTATTTTTAATTTAAAAGCCTATAATTTCTTTATATTAATACTGGATATATAAAATACACACTTATGAAATGAAAAACTGAGGTTTTCAGTGGAAAGGAGTTCAAAGGATTTAATTTGCTATACTATCACCCACAGGTAATATAATAAATATAATAAAGTTTTTCTGAAGTGTCATCAGAAGAAACTAAACATGGTTACTGTACCTAAAATGTCTACGTAGGTTGCAAAAAGTTTTTTATATTTTTATATTTATTCATAAATATAAATATACAGTGCCCATAAACTGCCCATAAATAGCTGGTCCTGTGTAAAGTTGCAGCACCTAGTTAGAGTCTCTGAAAGATCAGAATCAGAATCAGTGAGTTTTCCGGGCACGTACCTGATTCAACTTCCAGTGGAATTCTGCAGGTTTGTATCTCTTCTCTTCCGAAGGATCCTGGCGGAGGAGGAAAATAAGCCGGCAGCCGTGGACATAGAGTGAATAATGGTGTCGGTTCATGTCTGCAGAAAGAAATCCTACTGGTAAACTGCCAACTTAAGACCCAAAGGAGGGGGCGCCTGGGTGGCTCAGTTGTTAAGCGTCTGCCTTCGGCTCAGGTCATGATCCCAGGGTCCTGGGATCGAGTCCCACATCGGGCTCCCTGCTCGGCGGGAAGCCTGCTTCTCCCTCTCCCACTCCCCCTGCTTGTGTTCCTGCTCTCGCTCTCTCTCTCTGTCAAATAAATAAATAAAATCTTAAAAAAAAAAAAAAAAAAAAAAAGACCCAAAGGAGAAGTAAAGGCCATCTCCTTAATGGATTCTGAAGACATGGTTTTATCAGCATAAGTGAACTCTCCAGTTGGGCCAAGGCAGAATTTAGAAACAAACACACTTGGGTTTCACTGCGACGTGGGGCCCAATTCACTGAGTAAAACTAACAACCAAATACCAGTGCAGTATCTTGAGGACAGAGCGCCCTGGCCCAGAGCACAGAACGCTGTGTGTCGCCAACCAGCCTGTGGGAGCCTCTAGGGGAAGTCAGGAGCCCCGCCTCCAGCAACCACTGCGGGGGTCACTCGAGTACGACGGGCGCCAGGACAGCAAATTGACATACCGGTTTTGTCTGAACTACAGAGAATCGTCTCCTTCTTCCTGCCAAAAGGCCCGTGCCTCATCCACACAGAAATGGTAAAAGGCTCTTTCGGGTTGACCGAGACAACACCATCGGGGATCCTCACTGCCTGTGTGCCATTGAACTCGAAGACCTGGTCACTGTCGTGGCCATTGTCAGTGGGGAGGCCCACAGTCCAGTTCAAGGACCCGCTCGGGGAAGGGAGCAGCTCAGCAGTGCCAGACGCAGCACCTAGGCCAACACAGTAACGTTTAACACACCTTATGTGAAGGGCTTAAAAGGCATAGTTTCAAAGCCACACTAAGGCGACATCCTTATCTTATACAATCGGCTAGTCCCAGTTTACATTCCCTCAAAAATAACGGTTTTGATAAAAAAAAAAAATCATAAATAGTAACTGTGAATATTTTTAAAAAAGGAAAAAAGGAAGAAAGCCTTACTTGCAATCCCACCCAAATATATCCACTATTAACATCTGCATATAAACACTTCCAGTCTTTTCTTTATGAGTATATACATATTATAAAAATGGAGTCTAGTAACGTACATACATACATGCACCCCCATTAATATTCTTCTACAGTATAATTTTACATGTCTGAAAGGCATTTCATTGCACAGATATGCTGTGATTTAATTAGGTCTCCCTAGTGAACACTGAGGTTGTCGCCACTTTTTTCTATGACAAACCTTGCCTTTACGAGGACCTCTGTGTGACTCCATCATTATTCCCTTAACATAAAGTCCTACAGATGGAAGCAGTAAGCCAAAGAACATGAAACAAATTTTCCAAATGCCATTATACACTGCCAAGCTCAATTTTCTTTTAAATGTGTCCACAGAAGAAGGCTGCGCTCCCCCAGTCATCTGGTCCTTCCCTGTTCCTCGGAGCCACGTGACCTAACATAAAACCTCAGTCAGATGTGAGCGCCTGCCACTTCATAAAATTTGAACCTACCCTCCTCCAGTCACAGTTCATTCCTCAGTAAAAATGAGGTCAACACCACCTCCTTGTAGGCCTGATGGGCACATATGGAAACTCAGGGCATGCAGGAGGCACTCACATATGAAATTCTTCCATTCTTCCTGACTTTAAACTGTTCTGAGAAAATGTTCATTTAATACCTTAAAAAATCATGGCACTGGAGAGAGAAAATGGGTTTTAAACATACTTAAATATGTATGGGGCGCCTGGGTGGCTCAGTCAGTTAAGCGTCTGCCTTCGGCTCAGGTCATGATCCTGGGGTCCTGGGATCGAGCCCTGCATCGGGCTCCCTGTTCATCAGGGAGCCTGCTTCTCTCTCTCCCTCTGCCCCTACCCACACATAGTTTAAAACAGAATATGTCCCAGTCCTCTTAACTATATATATAAGTACATGAATATTTGGACTCAGAGTCATGCAAAACCAGAGTATATTCATCATAGGGATAAGCTAGCAGAGAATATACTTTTTTGTTTTTGCTTATTCCAGTTTTGTAAGAAATCCTCAATCTGCTGGCTGTGATCAGGCTGGTGGAAAGACAGGTAAGCATGGGTGAACGCCCGCTGCACAGCGGACAAGAGTAGCTCTTGAAGCACAAAATACCCTCAGATCACGAAGAGCTCATTCAAGTTACGGGTATCTTGTCACTGGTGAAATGAAACATTTTTCCTCAGCAGTTTCCACGCCAGGCATCCACACCTCACCTCTACCTCATTTAGATAAACCAGAAAAATGTCCACAACTGATGGTGAAGACAGAGCTCGAGGCTTTGATCAGATTTGTAACCACTGGTCTCCTGACTTCACGTAATGTTTGTGGTAAAAAGAATCTGCTGAGACTCGAAATTAGATGGGAGTATTCTTAGTTTTGATTTTCTATCTCATGTTTGCCATAAGCTATTGCATTACCTATGTTTTTTTCTTCAGTCCTGAGATAAACATCTCATTTCCTTTCAAACTCACTCCACTTACATAATCCCTCTTTTGAGGATTCCCTAGGTTAGAGAAATACTTTCTTCCAATCACTAGTTCTTAAAATGCACACGCACGTAACATTTTGAACAGACTGTTAGGGGTTTATGAACCTCCTAAAGCCCAAAGTATGAAAATTAGCCAGGAAGGCAGTAATGGCCACTTCAGATGAAGAGTCCAAGTCTGTTTCAATGTCTGATTCTAACCAGCGACACATGCACACATTCCCTTCCATTTGAGAGGGGGTCTCTCGCCTTCCCTGAAGACCACCGGGCCCCCTTACCACACAGTTGGTGAAGGGACTTCTCAGAATAGGTGTCCCGGTCACAGCCTTTCCCGATGTGGCCGGTCTCTAGCTCCACCGTCGCCCGCACCGAGGCCACGGATTCATCACATGTCTCCAGGTGGACACTGGGGAAGAGGCCCAGAGGGCCCATGCCAGGCTCATACTCGATCCTATTGTTCCACGCTGGGTCGGTCCACAAACCCGGGTGGGGAGAAAGGAGGAAAACTCACACTTTAGTTTTCTCTGGTAGATGGCGTTTAAGAGTAGGTGCGAGAGCAGAAAGGAGAACGAAGCTCACCTTGCCACCCCGGGGTGCAGGTGGGCTTGATGCTGACCTTCACCAAGACATCTTCGGCTGCTCTCTGCTTCCCGCAGTCATAGGCGGTGACCGTCAGCTTGTACTGGTGCTCCTTCCCATAGTTTAGCTTCTCTGTGTTTTTTATATAACCTTCCAGAAGGGCAGAACAACAGTGAGAACGCAGAGCCGGACTGAGACACCAAGTTCACGAGCTTCAAGCGTCATAAACACTGATGGCGAAATAAAACCTCGGCTGGAGATAATTAACACTCGGTCTGGCTGTCCCGAGCTTGAACACACACTAAGTCCACCTTTAAGGACTGTTCCAACAGAAGGAACGAGACTAGACAATTCAACCTTCATTTATTCTTATGGTCTTTCTTTTTTGGTTTTATGTATTTGTTTTAAGATTAAGTAGTTCACATGTAAGAGGACAAAGAAGACAAAATAACTCAAGTAATTCAAATACGAAATACAAGATCAAGCTGCACTAAGTATTTCTTATTAAAAGATTTACTTTGTGTGTGTGTGTGTGTGTGTGTGTCAGAGAGACAGAGATTTCCTACCCCCACCCACCAGAACAGGAGCCTGCTTTTGAATCTGAGTGCAGATGTCTGCAAAGAGTCTGCAATGTCCGTGATTTCCTTAGAAGATTCTGGACTGTGCATCAACCACAGAGACACTGTGTCACCATCAAGAAGCCATAACCTAATAAAGAAGCGGAGTTTAGCATGAGTTCGTTCAGCTCAGTGACGAAGGACAGGAGGATCTGGCAGGAAGGCATAAGCCTTCACGTTCCAGATGAGGCAGAAGATCCAAATCTAACAACAGAAAACAGACCAACCAAAGGTCAGTCTTTTCGGGTGCACACTGATGGAAAGGTGAGAAGGTACGGATTAAAAACATGTTAAGTGGGGGATTTTTTAGACCTTGGTGGGAGAGGAAAAAGAAGGGTGCAACTTCAGGTGCCAGGAGCAAGGCTTTCAGGAGACACACACATCCCATCAGGGCTCTCTGCTATGGACTGAAGGCTTGTGTTCCCCCAAATCCCTACGCTTAAGTCCTAACACCCAATGTGATGTTGTTACAAGGAGGTCCTCCTTGGGGAGGAACTTAGGTTTAGGTGAGGTCGTGAGGGTGGGCCCCACACTGGGATCCCAGAGAGCTCTCTCTCTCCCCACCACGTGAGGAAGCAGCAGGAAGACCTCCTGTGAACCAGGCCTCAGGCCTCATGAGACACCGCATCTGCCAGCACCTTGATCCTGGTCTCCCAGCCTCCAGAACCATGCGAAGTTAAGCGTCTTGTGGTACTTTGTTACAGCCGCCTGAAGGGACGGACGAAGATGGTCTCGAATCTGAGTCTCGCCCGTGTGCAGACCTGTCCACGGACCGTCGCCCCGGTAACGAAGGCTTGCTCCTCTGACTTACCGTCTTTGTCGATGGCGAACGGCACATCTGGAGTGACGATTTCATAGCTGCAAATCTGGCTGAACTGAGGGGAGCAATCTGCGTCCACGGCCTCCACCCGCAAGATGCTGTCATACTGTTTGCCCTCGATGACGGTTGCCTTGTAGGACTTCTCCTTGAACACCGGTGCGTATTCGTTCACATCGTTAACCTGAATATGGACAGTTGCCCTGAAAGAAGAAAAAGAAAAAAAGCTGTATGTTTGGTTTGGTTTTTTTCCCCAGAGCATAGCGATTCTGCCCTGGTTTTAAATTTCTTTTTGCTACTGTCTTGTTTCATGAAGATCAAATGATGGAGATCAAAATTAAACAAGTCATTGTTTTTACTTTAGCGTGGAGATGACTTTAGAAAGTTAAAATAGGAATTTGAGTTGATTCTTCCAGGTCCTAAGAGTCAGGCGGCTGGTTTAAAAAAAAAGGGGGGGGGGGGCGCCTGGGTGGCTCAGTCGTTAAGCATCTGCCTTTGGCTCAGGTCATGATCTCAGGGTCCTGGGATCGAGCCACAAATCCAGCTCCCTGCTCAGCAGAGAGCCTGCTTCTCCCTCTCCCTCTGCTGCTCCCCCTGCTTGTGCTTGTTCTCTGTGTCTCTCTCTGCCAAATAAATAAATAATCTTAAAAAAAATTTTTTTTTAATTAAAGAAGTTAAAAAAAAAAGAAAAAAGGGGCAGTAGTATAAAACAAAAGAGACTTGGGGTTGTCTTCACAGTATGGGACAGGGCATGCAGAAGGGGGATAAACTAGGTAAGACGAAATTAGAGCCCAAGGAAGAAGTGGTAAGACATAGAAGATGGGAAACATGGACGGGGAGTCTGACTAAGAGCATGGAAACAAGTTCTGTCCCACTTCTAAGGAACCGAGACCACTAGCAACCCATTGTTACCCATCCCCCACTACTGATCCAACCAACGAAGGACCTCAACATGACCTCAACGTTCCCCTCCTAGCAGACCCCTTGCTGCCACGTTCCACCTCCCCAGCTCGGGCAAGAGGCAACAAAGGTGCCATCAGACGCGGCTGCAAAGAGAGGAAACAGTCAGTCTCAAGGGCTATTGATCAGGGCGTGTTTCTGACTCAGACAAGATCTCTGACTGAAATAATGCCTTTTTCAAGGACAACAGTAATGTCACACCGTGCGAAAGGGATGAGGAGAGATTCACTGGCTCTCAGCACCCGAGTGTTCACCAAGACCCTCCACACCCAAGGTGGAGCATCCTCCTGACCCAGCACAGTGGGTCACGTGCTATCGTCCCCTGAGTGCCCCTCTCCCCTTAGCCCAGGCGCTAAGTAAAAACTGAGACTCAACAAAACGAAATTTGCCTAATGCCAAAGGCATAGCAAGTGGTGGAGAAAACACTGGATTCTGGGACGCCTGGGTGGCTGAGTCGGTTAAGCATCTGCCTTCGGCTCCGGTCATGATCCCAGAGTCCTGGGATCGAGCCCCGCATCGGGCTCCTTGCTCTGCGGGGAGTCTGCTTCTCCCTCTGCCTCTGCCTGCAGCTCCCCCTGCTTGTGCTCTCTGTGTCAAATAAATAAATAAAATCTTAAAAAAAAAAGTATATGCTGCTGGATTAAGCGTTAAAAAAAAAGAAAGAAAGTAAAGACTGGATTCTATCTAAATCTAGGTCTTGTCCAGAGTCCTGTCGGTTACACCAGTAGTTCTCAGCCGGCAGGAAGGACAGGGACACAGCCAGGCGGGGGACGCAGCACTCAGCCTGCTCCCACCAGCAGGAAGGAATTCTACACCCTTAGAATTCACAGAAAAGGAGTGACTGGGTGGCTCAGTCGTTAAGCATCTGCCTTCGGCCAGGGTCCTGGGATGGAGCCCCGCATCGGGCTCCCTGCTTGGCAGGAAGTCTGCTTCTCCCTCTCCCACTCCCCCTGCTAGTTCCCTCTCTCGCTTATGTGTTTCTCTCTGTCAAATAAATAATAAAATCTTAAAAAAAAAAAAAAAAAAAAGAATTCACAGAAAAAAGAAACCTAACAACAAAATACCTCCCTCGGGAAAAAGTGGGCTTTTCCAATTTTCAGTGTAGAGCCTCAGTGTCTTTAACAGAGTATTTGGTGGGATAAAATTACTCATTCATTTATTTATTCAACATCTAATGCTGTGGGGTAAACAGACAGGATTCCTGCCCTCAAAGAGCTTATAGTGTCATAGGGGACAACCCAGAAATATCTTCTGCCTCATCTTTAAAAACACAGAGCCTTGGGGGGCACCTGGGAGGCTCAGTTGGTTAAGCATCTGTCTTTGACTCAGGGGTCCTGGGACTGAGCCCCATGTTGGGCTCCCTGCTCAATGGGGAGTCTGCTTCCCCCTCTCCCTCTACCCCTTGCCCCAGCTTATGCTCTCTCTCTTTTTCGGTCTCTGTCTCAATTAAATAAATAAAAATAAAATCTTAAAAAAAAAGAAAATAGTCTTAGGGACAGGGACAATGGTCACTATTGCCTTCCGCACGCACCCGCCCTCTGCCCAGCTTACTTACTTATGAGACTTTTTTACATTGGTGCCGTCCGGCCCCTTGCCGCAGTCATAGGCCTGGATGGTGAATGTGTAGTCTTTCTGCAGCTCACAGTCCAGTTTCTCTTTTGAGCGAATGATTCCCTCGCCAGTGGACTTATCCACTACCACTGCATCAAAGGGGACATTCTGCCCGTGAATTTTAAATCCACAGATCTCACCTAGGGAGTCAAAGCAGCGCAGGTTAGAATTTCTGCGCCGTGCATCTGCACATACCCCCTTCCTCCCCTCCCCGGCCCCACGCCCCCAAAAAGAAAAGAAACGACAACAGTTCAGCAGCCAGGGGTTTAGAGGGTCTGTGGACAAAGCAAGGGCACTGTGCTTTGACAGGGATAAGTTCTGGGGCTTTAGTAAAAAGAAGCATGTTCTGGCTTTCCAAGCAACTTGCTTAACTTTGCATCCATTCATGCAGGAGTACAAAAGAGAAAAAGAGAAAATATAGACAGGCATTTCACAGGAGTACTTAAGATAGCTCCAGGGTAAAAGCAGTGTCATTAGCAAACAGCCGTGGCCTGAGAACACGGAGAGCTGTCCCCAGCTACTGGGGACAGCTGGGCAGCGATTTTGATTTGGACCAGAGAGAAGGCTAAAATGCAGTTAAGTGTCGAGAAGAGAAGTGTGACGTTATAGGTTCAACACCATAATTACAGAAATTCTGTCCAAAAAAAAAAAAAAAAAGAAAGAAAAATCAAAAGAAACAAGTCTTCCTGTGCAATGAGCCTGGCTAAAATTAGGGAATCAAAACAAACTACTGAATGAGAAAGGTAGAAATACCAACTTCTCAGGCATCCATTTCAACAACTATAGTCCACTATTAAGATCGGTTCTGTCACGGGCAGGGATTGGCTAGACTTGCCTTTGTTGCCAACACTAGACTACCAGACCTGGAAAAGAAGCCTGCCTGGGGACATCAGTACATCTAAGTTGGCTCACAAGCTAAATTAGGGGTGAAAATCTAGGTTTCCATTCTTGCCTGTGGGAGAACAAACAAAAATGTTTTGATATACATAACTTCAGAAAAATGTATTTCACATAAAAATAAGACTGCCCTCTTCCAAAATTACAACTCACAGAAAACGGTTACAAAGTGAATCTCTGAAGTTCAATTGAGAAAAAAAAATGTACAGTATTATCCATACAGTTCAAATGGATGTCTGATTTCCAGATATTTCTAACCAAGGGTTTGGTTACATACAATTTCCATCAACATATTTAAAAATAGAAACAAAGTAGGAGAATAAATCAGGGTAAAAGAGCATGACAGTTTCTTCTGTTTAAGGGCTGATTCCCAATTTTATAAACAAGGTTAGTGGGTTAATATTCATAAGAGGGATAGAAAGAACCCTTTATCACCTTCTTTGGTGACTGTCACCTCAAAACTCTCTAAAGGGAGAAAAGACAAACCCATGTCAGTAACGCAGGAAAGAATAAAGATGGAACAATAAGGAAAAAAGTCAAAGATGCACATATTACATAGAAAAGCTTGACATAATTCAACAATCAGCTCAGTAGCCACTCGCTAGAATCGCTCCAGAGAACTGGATTTTCAGGAGCACAAATGTCTCTGAACCCAACACCATAAACCACTACGTAATGTTGAAATTACACCAACCTGGAGGTGAAATCTACTATAAAATTTCGTAACACCCCTCAGGTGCCGTTTGGACCATTTTTAAGGACCACTTTCACGGTAACAGTTAATAAGTAAACCTATTTGTTATTTTACAGTTTTCAGATTTTTCATTTTCAAACTGAGTTCTTGTGGCTCAATTCTGGTAACATTCAACCCAGTACGAGATTTGATGAAACAAAAAACAAACATTTGGGGACCAGAGGGTTTTAATTCTCTGTTCTTGAGCGGGAGAAATAACCACGTTTTCTAATCTAAAGGACCCAACCAAGGCAACGCACATAAACCCCTTGTCTAACGGAGTATCTGCTTGAATGTGAACTGAAACCAGGTTCAATCCTAACTGCAGTGATGCCACAATGACCGTGGCTTTTAGTGAAAACACTGTTCTCCAAAGTCAACAGAAGTGATACTTGCTCAGCCCCCAACCAGGGCTGCTACAGAGGAGTGCCACCACGCAGAGGTCAGGTCAGGAGCCCCGCTGCCTCTTCAGGACAGAGCCAGCCTCACTGGGGCATCTTCTCTGCCCCAAAGGCAACGTACCCACTTTCTCCTGCTTTCCAATGGTTTTACCATATATTTGTATATCCCTGAACAATGTTTCATTTTGCTTGTTTTTGAGGTTTGAAAAATGGTATCACATGGTGTGCAATTTCTGTGACTTGCTTTTTTGTTGTTGTTTTAAAGTTTATTTATTCATTTTTTCTTTTCATTTTAAGTAGGCTCCATGCTGGGCGGGAGCCTACTTAAAATGCAGGGCTCGAACTCAAGACCCCGAGATCAAGACCTAAGCTGAGATCAAGACTCAGACGCCTAACTGACTGAACCACCCAGACACCCCTACTTTATTTTTTTTAAGTAGGCTCCGTGCCCACCATGGGGTTTGAACTCACAACCTCGTGATCGAGAGTTGCGTGCTCCACCGACTGAACGAGCCAGATGCCCCGTGACTTGCGTTTTCACTCAACCTTGTGCATCTAAGATTCATTCATCCCTGTTGGCAGATACAGAATACAGTTTATTTCTTTTCACTACTACATTCGGCGAGAATCCAAGGAGTTAGAGCAGCTAAAGTGCTTAGAACACGGCCTGGCTTAAAGAAAGCACTCAACAAATGTCTGCTACTACCCTAAGTATTTTCCACTGTGTGAGTGCACCATCATTACCGTTTTCTGCGACGGACAACGCTGTGATAGGTATTTCTAAACGTGCTTTCTGCTGCACGTTTGCAGTCACTGCAGGCCCCGTACTGCCCAAAACTAGAGCCATTAGCCCACATGCGCTGTTTAAAATTAAACTAAAATTCAGGGGCGCCTGGGTGGCTCAGTTGGTTGGGCGACTGCCTTCGGCTCAGGTCATGATCCTGGAGTCCCGGGATCGAGTCCCGCATCAGGCTCCCTGCTCAGCGGGGAGTCTGCTCCCTCTGACCCTCCGCCCTCTCATGCTCTCTCTCATTCTGTCTCAAATAAATAAATAAAATCTTTAAAAAAAAAAAAACAAATAAAATTAAATTAAATTAAACTAAAATTCATATTAAAATTGAATAATATTGGGGCACCTGCGTGGCTTAGTTGGTTAAGCATCCACCCTCGGCTCAGGTCATGATCTCAGGGTCCTGGGATCAAGTCCCACATCGGGCTCCCTGCTCAGCAGGGAGTCTGCTTCTCCCTCTCCCTCTGCCCCTCCCCCAACTCGTGCTTACTCAAATAAATAAATAAAATATTTTTTAAAAATTGAATAATATTAAAAATCAGTTCCTCAGCGCCCTGGCTGCCACACCGCGGGTGCTCAGTAGCCACACATGAGGAGTAACTACTGAGTGTGGGATGCAGACACAGAACATCTCTGTCACCACAGCAAGTTCTACTGGACAGAGCTGCTCAGAATCCGGGCAGACAAACTATGGCCTGCACACCAAATCCAGCCTCTGTGTGTTCTCGAATAGCCTGGAAGCTAAGAGTGGTTTTTACTTTTTAAAATATTACTTTGTAATATTTAACCGACTGGGTGGCTCAGTCGGTTAAGCTGCCTTCAGCTCAGGTCATGATCCCAGGGTCCTGGGATTGAGCCCCGCATCGGGCTCCCTCTTGGCGGGAAGCCCGTTTCTCCCTCTCCCTCTGTCTGCCGCTCTGCCTACCTGTGCTCGCTCTCTCTCTGTTAAATAAATAAAAATCGTTAAAAACAAACAAAAATATTACTTTGTGACAAAAGTAAATTGTTTGAAATTCAAAGTTCAGTGTCCATAAGTAATGTTTTACTGGAATGTAGACGTGCTCTTTTATTTCTGTATGGTCTACAGCTGCTTTTCCACTATAGTGGCAAATGTGGGTCACTGCAAGAGAGACCCTATGGGCCACAAAGTCTAAAACATTCACTACCAGCCCTTTACAGACGTTTGCTGATCACTAACAGATACACCTCTGTGTAGAGAACTGCTGAGTACAGGTATGTAAAATTTCCAGAATGTCGTATGTTTACGCTTCTTTTGGGTGTATATTAATACTGCATAATGCATTTTAAGATGAGTCAAGTTGCTCAGTTTTCAACTCAGAGTTTACTCTTCTAAAGAGAAAACAGTGATCCAGATCCACATTATCGGAGTTGGCATACCTGACAGTGGTCGAGGGTGCCTTCCTGGCAAAGGCCGCTGCGTAGGTGAGTGCAGATTTAAGACCCTGCCATGAGGTATCTATCGTGGGTAATGCTGCTTACGTAGTGCATCACCGAATTAAAGTATAAAGAGGCTGGGGCGCCTGGGTGGCTCAGTCGTTAAGCGTCTGCCTTCGGCTCGGGTCATGGTCCCGGGGTCCTGGGATCGAGCCCCGCATCGGGCTCCCTGCTCGGCGGGAAGCCTGCTTCTCCCTCTCCCACTCCCCCTCCCCCTGCTTGTGTTCCCTCTCTCGCTGTCTCTCTGTCAAGTAAATAAATAAAATCTTAAAAAAAAAAAGTATAAAGAAGCTCGTTCAAGCAATATCCTTGAGACTGTTTCTGACCATGAGTTTATCATGAGGAGTGGAACTGTTTGCCAAAAGATGTACACTCCCTAACTCTCTCCTCTGAGATACCAGGCAGGGAGGCGGGAGGAGGAGAATGTAGAGTGTGTAGGAAGACAATGGGGTGTTTCAATTTTATATTTCAGTGTTCAGGGGAGGTTTCATTGATAATGTCTGAGTAGAAACCAGAGGGAACTAAGGGAGCAAGCCACATGATTATCTAGGGAAGAATTTCAGACCGGGAACAGCAAGTGCAAAGGCCCTGAGGCAGGCCTGGACCTGGCCTGGCTTAGGAACTTGGAGGCTGCTGCTGCTGCAGTGGCTAGGCAAAGGGGAGACCAGCAGAGGAGGTCCGACAAAGATGAGTAACCTGAAGCTACAGGGGCTGCTACAAGAATTGCAGCTTGTCCTCCGAGTGAGAAGGAAATGACTGGAACGTTTTTTTTGTTGTTGTTGTTTTTTTAAAGATTTTATGTATTTATTTGAGAGAGAGAGAGAGAGCACATGAGAGGGGGGAGGGTCAGAGGGAGAAGCAGACCCCCTGCTGAGCAAGGAGCCCGACGCGGGACTCGATCCCGGGACTCCAGGATCATGACCTGAGCCGAAGGCAGTCGCTTAACCAACTGAGCCACCCAGGCACCCTGACTGGAACGTTTTATGCAGGGAAAAAAGTATGGTTTATATTTTGAAAGAATCCAACTGGCTGCTGAGTTGGAAATAAGTCTACAAGCAGGCAAGGATGGCTACTGGAATAAGGCAGGCACGAGAAGCTGAAAGTGGTCAGACTCGGGCTGTGTTCTGAAAGTACGGACAATGCCGCGGGATTACGAGTGAGAAACCCAAGGATTAATAAGTTCCCTGCAGCCGACATGGGAGAGACCATGGACAGAAGGTCTGGACGGGGAATGGGAATGCGAGCTGCAGCTTTGAACATGCATCTGTATTACAATGTGTTAAGGAATAGCCTCTCGAAGGTATGATTATCAAATAAAATATAAATTATCTAAACGCTTGTATTTCCAAGCTGCTCTCTAAAAGACTGGATCCATTTATAATGAGAACAGCAAAAGGGTGTACTTCTGTCTTTCCTACATATCCTCACCTATTTTCAGTATTTAAGGGGGCTACTTGAATCATGGGCTGCACCAAAAGGATTTGGCGCCTCAAATCCACGTACTTATTAAATCGCTGGCAGGCCGGGTCCTTTCGCCTAGAACGACTTTAGACACCGTCTGGCCAGGTGGCGCTTGCTGCAGCAGGAGCAGCGCTATGTTCACACTTGGGCAGACCTGGGTCTTCCGTACCAGCTGTGTGACCCTACGCATCACTAAGCCCGCCGAGCCACCATCTACAGACCTGGCGGTAGACCAGGAAGATGGGCCCGAGTGGAGCAAAGCGAGGGGCAAGTAAACAAGTTAAAACACTGCAGTAGGGGCGCCTGGGTGGCTCAGTCGTTAAGCGTCTGCCTTCGGCCCAGGTCATGATCCCAGGGTCCTGGGATCGAGCCCCGCATCGGGCTCCCTGCTCCGCGGGAAGCCTGCTTCTCCCTCTCCCGCTCCCCCCGCTTGTGTTCCCTCTCTCGCTGTGTCTCTCTCTGTCAAATAAATAAAAATCTTTAAAAAAAAAAAAAAACACTGCAGTATGTCTGATGGGATCTCAAAAGGACTAATCAAAGGCAGTTTCAGGAGGAAACATTTAAGGGATCTTAAATTAAGGGATCTTAAGCCGGTCACTAGTGCCGGCTCGGACAGTTAGGGTTCTGCGGGTGCAACAGAAACCCATTCCAGCTAAACTCAGGCAAAAAGGGACTTCAGTGAAGAACCATCAGAAGCCCATGGAATTGACTGCAAGCCAGAGAAAAGGACTTGGAAAGAGCCAGAAACCGAGGCAGGAGGGCACCTGGGTGGCTCAGTCGTTAAGCGTCTGCCTTCGGCTCAGGTCATGATCCCAGGGTCCTGGGATCAAGCCCCACAACGGGCTCCCTGCTCAGTGGGAAGCCTGCTTCTCCCTCTCCCACTCCCCCTGCTTGTGTTCCCTCTCTCGCTGTGTCTCTCTCTGTCAAATAAATAAAATCTTTCAAAAAAAAAAAAAAAAAGAAGGAAAAATAGACATTTGCTGAGAGCAAGTGTCCAATACCATGTCCCTGCTAGTCCCGCTCTTGTCCCTAACCCAATTCTCTCTACACAGCCTTGGGCCCATGCTCCCCAGCTCGATGTCCAGGCTGACCCTTATTTTCAGTGACGTGACTCCTTTGCTGACTAGTCCAGGCTAATTTCTGGGACAAGCTTGAATGTTGCTCTAATCAGAGCAGTTTTCCAGTTTATATATATATATTTAAAGATTTTTATTTATTTATTTGACAGAGAGAGACACAGCAAGAGAGGGAACACAAGCAGGGGGAGAGGGAGAAGCAGGCTTCCCGCTGAGCAGGGAGCCCGATGCGGGGCTCGATCCCAGAACCCTGGGATCACGACCTGAGCCGGAGGCAGACGCCCAGCCTGAGCTGCCCGGCGCCCCAGTTTTCCAGCTTAAATGTGCAGCAACCACCACACACCCAGGGGCTACCCCTCCAAGCTCCTCACTGGCTTCAGCCACAACTCTCAAATTTCCTGTGCAAGAACCACCGGAGAAGCTTGTTAAAAATGTGGTCTGTCGAGCTCCATCCCCAGAAATTCTGAGTTCCGCGGCTCTGCGGTGCAGCCCAGTAGACCTGCATTTTTAACAAGTGTCACAGATAGCTGCAATGCAGCTAGAATGTGGTCTACACTCGAGAGCCTGGCCTGTCACTGGCTTCCAAACCTCGCCGGCTGGATACAGATTTCTTAGGCTCTCCTCCTGGACGTTTAGATTCAGGCAGCCGAGTCTGTACCTCAGTGACTGCACTCAACGTGCAGGCCCGGGTGATGTGGACACGGTATTAAAAACCACATGTACAGAAACATCCCATCTACTCAAGTTGGCAACAGAAATCTTGGGGCCCCAAGCTGACTTCCAAGCCTCTGCTCCCGCACGGTGTGCTCACTCCACACACCCCACGAGCTGTCCATCTCTCCCTTTGGAAGCCCCTCTGGCTCCCACCCCTGCTCGACTGTTCTCCACTGGGTATGTCAGGTCCGCTCATCCTTCACGCCCAGTCACCTCTGTACCTTCTTTAACCTACACCGTCTCCAGTCCAGGCTGCGTGTCGCCGCTCTCACTTGGCACTAAATTATAAACTCCAAGTATCCCCACCTAACTCTTGGTCAATGCTACTTTTGCTTCCCACCTAGATTATCGGTGCTTTGAGAATAAACACCAACTTTTATGCTTTTTTTCTACTCTCTGGGAGACCTGGCGTGGCTACCTAATATTTAATGGTTACTATCTCAAACCTCTCCTGAAGGCAACTGCACTCAAAATGAATTCCCTCGGGGCGCCTGGGTGGCTCAGTTGGTTAAGCGTCTGCCTTCGGCTCAGGTCATGATCCCGGGGTCCTGGGATCGAGCCCCGCATCGGGCTCCTTGCTCTGCGGGAAGCCTGCTTCTCCCTCTCCCTCTGCTGTTCCCCCTGCTTGTGTTCCCTCTCTCTCTCTCTGTCAAATAAATAAATAAAATCTTAAAAAAAAAAAAAATGAATTCCCTCTAGTCCATAACTTAACGTGGAGTTTCTGGCCTAACATTCAGATACTGAAAACTGCTAACTCAATGGAGAACTGCCTTATGTTAGGCTGAGCCACATGAAATTTCTGGCATTCTATTTTTTCAAATATTTTGATATTTTCAACACACAACAATGGTGATTTCATGTGGCTTAACCGAATATATCCAAGTCACTGTGGCAAACACAATGTCTGCCCAGTTGCATCTGCCAGAAAAGCAGAATTGGGTGGTGATGTGTGGCGGTCAACCCCCCTGGCCATCCTCAGGCCACATGAGTCACACAAATTACCCAGAATATGGAGAAAAGTATCACAGATCTGAGCTGGTTCTAACTAAATATCAACAAAGATAAAGTTCCCATTCTTGCCCTGAAATTTCCTTTGGATTCTCTTCTTGCAAATGATCCGAACTCCATCTGGGGAGGCAGGAAATGAGTGCTGGGCTGGAACCACGTAGTACAGGGAAGAGCCTGCAAACAAGGGGGCGAGGGGGAGACTGGGGTTTCTCCTCCAGGCAGTGAGGAGGGGTGGCCTATATAAGGGGTGCGGGCTCCTAACTCCCCATGGAATACATAAAACATACAACATACTTCCATACCCACGTCTACCTGGGCTATTAGCAGATTATAGAAAAGGGGATGAGTAAGGAATTGATTCATTTTAATTTCCTAGAATAGCTGACAAGTACCAAGACTTTAGTCTCTGGGTTTCCCCCAAGAAAACAATCTGGGCTGGACCCTGTATGTTCAACACTAGTGTCTGACTGGAGACCATTTACAAAGCACTCTGGTGACTAAGCTTCCAACGTTATGTGTATTTATCTCGGGGCTTCGACAAGTAAGCCGTGGTGGTTGCCCACACTCATGTCCTGTGATGGGATACAACTGTGAGCTGGGACGTTCACAGTGTTTTATTTGATTTTATTTATTTATTTTTAAAGATTTTATTTATTTATTTGACAGAGAGAGACATAGTGAGAGCAGGAACACAAGCAGGGGGAGTGGGAGAGGGAGAAGCAGGCTTCCCGCCGAGCAGAGAGCCTGATGCGGGGCTCGATCCCAGGACCCCGGGATCATGACCTGAGCCGAAGGTAGACGCTTAACGACTGAGCCACCCAGGCGCCCCACAGTGTTTTAAAGATAACGTCGGGGAAGTGGGCACAGCAAATGTATGAATCCACACTGGAGCCAGACTGCCTGGCTTGAGGCTGGCTCTACCACTTCTGAGCTGGGTGATCTTGGGCAAAGCCTCTCGTTCCTTCTACGAATGTTTGTGGGGCATCAGCTACTCCCACATGCCAGCCTGGGCGCTGGGGATTAAGTGAAGAACAAGGCTGTCATGCTACTGACGGACACACTCCGACCGCCAGTCCCCCACCTGGAAAGCCAGCAGCAGCAAGCATACCCATTGCAGGAGACTGCTGAATCAGAGAAAGTGACCCATGTAAAGCCCTTAGAACAACCTCTGCCACCTGCTCAGCAAGCACTGGATGCTCCCATTGCCACAACACCAGCACCATCATGCTGGTAAACCAAATTGCATTTCATCACCAAAACCAATCTAAGATCAAAATAAGCCTCCTGATGGGGCCTCTGCCTTACCCAAAAAACTATTTAAGAAACTCAGTGAGAAAATGGAACACTATGAGGACTATTACAGAAAGACAGAAAAACAGTTCTCACGAAATGGTAACTAAAATGTTTCTAGAAGATTCTATTAATAACAGCAGCAGCAAACACTGTATACAGCACTTACTATGTACCAGGCATTGTTTTGAGCTCTTCATTTTTTTTTTTTTTAAGATTTTATTTATTTATTTTGACAGAGAGAGAGACAGCGAGAGAAGGAACACAAGCAGGGGGGAATGGAAGAGGGAGAAGCAGGCTTCCCGCCAAGCAGAGAGCCCGATGCGGGGCTCGATCCCAGGACCCTGGGATCATGACCTGAGCCAAAGGCAGACGCTTAACGACTGAGCCACCCAGGCACCCCGAGCTCTTCATTTTTATAAATAAGCAAATCATCCCCAAGCCCTGGAGGTATGTGACGTCACTCTCCTTGTTTTACAACGGATGAAACTGGGACTCGGAGATGTTCAGTCATTTGCCCAAGGCCATCCAGCCAGTAGTTGGCCGAGACAGGACTCAAGCCCAGGCTGGGGTCTGTGTTCCTGACGTACCTGCCAGCTATGGCCTCAGGGGGGCAGCGTTCTGAGCTGCGGCGGGACAGGTGCCATGGCAACAGAGGAGGGAGGGAGGCCCCCGCCCCCGGCTGCCGCCCCCCAGGGCGGGGGGACCAGGGCTGTGCTTTAGTAAGAGCGTTTGCACAGCAACTCCATGCCCAGGAGTACACCCACGCACACCGGAGACCTACGTCCACACGAAGACTTGTACGCTAATGTTCACTTCAGCATGATTCATAATCACCACAAAGTGGAAACCATCCTAATGCGTGTCAGCTGATGAACAGATAAATGGGAAATGTGGTACGTCCACACGACGGGATATTATTCAGCAATAAAAAGGACGGACGGATGCATGCGACTACTGAAGCATGGGTGAAGCTTCAAATTACCAGGTGAGGTGAAGACACTAGTCACAACAAATCCAGAATAGGCAAATCCATACACACGAACTAGATTAATGGTTGCCAAAGGGGTGGGGGATGTGGGCAGTGGGTGCTAATCGGTGCAAGGATTTCTCTGAGGGTGATGAAAATGTTCTGGAATCAGACAGTGGTTGACTGCTGCACAATCCTGTGAATATACTCAAACCCAGTGAACTGTATGCTTTGCTGCTGTGTGGATTTTCTGCTGTGTGGATTATATTTTTTAAAAAGAATATAAGAATAATTGGTCCCCCGTGAAAATCTCCAGAAGGAAAGGACCAATTTACCTGTCTACCTAGGGCAAATACAATCACGTTACCACTGTGACTTGGCTCTCAACTGCTTCTCTTCATAGTTTTTTCAATCTCAATATGTTAACTTTTGCACATCAATAAAAAACAGCTGGGAACCCCTAAAAACATACAACTTTAAAATAAGTATTATTTCATTCATGATAATACATTAGGTTTTGGTAAATGCTGCAGTAACACTTAATCCAACGAGAAAGAAAAAATAGATGACATTTTATTAATAGGACTCTTTCCTCAAAGTGTATTTCGCTTCCTGCTTCCGCTGTAGCTTCCTGCAGTGCCCACCAGGGCCTCCTCATGGCAAAGAGCCACCCTGCCTCCGACACATGCTGACAGATGGGGTCACTGCTCTGTGTTCCAGCTTCCTCTCCTTCAAATGGGGATGGCAGAAAGCACTTGCATCTGCTTTTGTTTCATTTGTGGGCAAAGACTTAGACAAGAGCACGAGGTAAGTCCTGTCTGGCAGCCCAGAACTCACTATTCAGTCTGATTGTTGATACGGATAAGAAGGAACACGACACCTAAAACGAGGGAAACTGATGGTGGCGGTGCTGGTCAACAGGAAGGTTGGGTCCAGGACCACAAAATGACTAAAAGCTTAGGACATAAGAGAAATCTCAGCTATACTGAATTTAACATTCTAACTTTTACGTCGACATGAAACAAAGATGCCTTCTCACTTGAGAACACAATGTCTGGACTTCAAGGTACTGGCTTATCCCCCAAATCTGTCCAATGCTAGGGGGTGATCGTTCCGGGGTGAACACGGTTTGAACTTCTTCAGGTTAAGGGGGTGTCTGAAATTGAGAACCAGGCAGATCCATCTACTCTGACCTGAAACATGAGGGGAATTTTTGAAGTATGTCCATATTCAAGCGGAGGTCAAAGAAGCCTAACCGGAGGAACTGTGGACTGAGAAGTGACAACCGGGACTGAAAAAAGTTCCTTTGAAAAGGACTATTTTGAAGACCGCGATTCTGACTTTGGAGGAACTAAGGTGATTGGGAGTGGAAGGAATCACATGTAAATTCCTTACATAAAAATGTATTGACTTTAAAAAGGAAGAAAGAAACAAACCGGGGATGATGGCAGGAAGCGTACTTACCCCTAAGACCGTGGAGGATTACATACAAATTTGTATTTGTAAAGAACCTAGAACAGCGCCTGCAAGATCTCAAAGGCTCTATACACGTTCCGTATTATTAGTAAGGCAGCAGGAGGGTGCTCTGCACACAATAGGTCTGCAGCAGATACTCCAAAGAAAGACCCAAAGGAATGAGTCTAGAACTCCTGACTGCAGTCACCTCTTCAAATGCATGAAAGGTGTAAATCCACTCTAAAACATAAACTTATTTACACAGCACTAAATATCCCACTCCCGAGGAAGAACTGGACATAATAACCATGCGGTACACATGGGATGTCTGTATATATATATATACACACACACACACAAACACCCCCAAAACCTAGGTAGTTACAGAGAAAACCAACACACAATGCTAAAATGGTTTTAAACCTAGGGGAAACAAAACGGAACAAACCACCTCAACTGACAGACAAACACTATGTGCGTTCCCGGCAGAGAGTGCTTCCTCTCCTGTCCATCTAACTGGGTTTCTCTGTAAAAACCAATAAACAAGTAAAACTAATTGGTCTGTCTCCACCACTGACTTGAGGAGCGCAAACTGGTGCTCAGGTTACGTTCCTGAAAATGGGATGTGGCACTCGAACAGAATATGAAGAACACAGTCATTGTAAAAACAGCTCTTCAGAAACAACCGCACACTCATTTCCCTCAATTTACCACAGTAAAATTAATGTACGATAGAATCTATACGAGTTCACTGAATTGTCCATATCTGTCCCTAGACAAAGAAAACACCTTTAATATGAGAAACTGGGTTCGGGAAAAATATCCTGCAAAAACTAGTCTTTACAAAAATTACCATCACCATGTCAGTTTTGACTCTGAGGCAAACCAAGGGTGAAGCAGCACTTTCCCCCCCAGCTAAGGAAGCTACTATGGTCACTGTGTAAAAGCAAACACAGTTCTGATCTGGAAAGTGCTATTAAATGTTACAAAGCAGAAAACCTCCAAAGCAATCCCAGAGATTTGTCTCTTATAAATACTTAGGTTACAAGCTTATGAAGCAACTCATGTTAAAAATTTATTAAAAGTAAAAATCTAAGCCAAAAGGATTCTTCTATAAACACGGCTCCGTTTTCTCAGCTCAGTCTTTCCTGGTACCTGACATCTGGGCCATGCAAGGACAGCCTCGAGCCACTCACGAACCAGCAGCACCAGGGAACAGGTCAGAAAGGCAGAATCGCAGGTCCTCCCGACCCGCTGTACCCAAATCCGCATAAAAACATGATCCTCAGGTGCTCTGTGTGCACGCTAGTCTGAGATACACTGGTCTAGGTGTTCTCTATCTGGTCACACCGAGGAATACAATGATGCAATAAATATTTTGCTTTTCAGCAAGGACAGGTTTTTTCTTTCCAGTTACTCCAACTATTAAAATTAAAAGGAAAAAATGTCATACACAGAAGCCACAAACACCTCTTAACTATCAAGACATTTTCAGAAAGGCTCAGAAATAATCTAAACGGGATATGTGAAATGCTTCGCATCCAGTCCGCATTTATCAACAGTAAGATAAAAGCCGCGTTCATACCTGCGAATCGCAGAGGTGCGTCTTTATCCAGGGCAATCAGAGGAGGGTCGAGAAGCACTGCATTATCGTTTTCTGTGATTATGCCATGATAGGTGGGCTCGAGCCACGGTTTGTGCTTGTTAGCTGTGTTTAAAAAGAGAAAAAGAAGAAAGGGAACAGACCAGGTCAGAATTCTTAAACTTCACTGCTTTTAAAGACACACATCTATTACTAAAATAATAAATCACTCATTAGTCTGGAAGGCAACACTTGTAATTTTTTTTAAGATTTTATTTATTTGAGAGAGAGTGAGAGAGTGAGAGAGAGAGAGAGAGAGAGAGAGAGAGAGCGCGCACGAGCAGGGGGGAGGGGCAGAGGGAGAAGGAGAAGCAAAATTCCTACTGAGCAGGGAGCCCGACCGTGGGGCTCAATCCCAGTACGGACCTGAGCTGAGGCTGATGCTTAACCAACTGAGCCACCCAGACACCCCAACACTTGTATTTTTTGTTGAAAACTTTGGCATCAAGACCCTAATGGGATGAAATTCTGAATTCCAGAGTAAGTAATATAGAAACTGAGTCTATGAAGCAACCGGAATTAAGAAATAAACTGCTCTAGAAATTAAATGACTAATGGCTATAGACAAATTATCTGTTTTTAAGCTATCACAGAAAAGTTACAAAGAAAAATATACTATCACTTCTTTTTTTTTTTTTAAAGATTTTATTTATTTATTTGAGAGACACAGCGAGAGAGGGAACACAAGCAGGGGGAGCGGGAGAGGGAGAAGCAGGCTTCCCGAGAACAGGGAGCCCGATGCGGGGCTCGATACCAGGACCCTGGGATCATGACCTGAGCCGAAGGCAGACGCTCAACGACTGAGCCACCCAGGCGCCCCTATACTATCACTTCTTTATGGCAATAATAATACAGTATTACCTATTTAAAACTAGCATTACAAATAAAAATATAAAAGAAAACTTATGAATATAAAATTACAGAGTATAGGGGCGCCTGGGTGGCTCAGTCGGAAGCGTCTGCCTTCAGCTCAGGTCCTGGTCCCGGGGTCCTGGGATCGAGCCCCGCATCGGGCTCCCTGCTCTGCGGGAAGCCTGATTCTCCCTCTCCCACTCCCCCTGCTTGTGTTCCCTCTCTTGCTGTCTCTCTGGGTCAAATATATAAATAAAATCTTTAAAAAAAAAATTAGAGTATAAATAAAACTAAATGCAAATTTCTGAAAAACTTGACTGAAAACAGTGTTTACAAATAACCCACTTTGAAGGTGAGGCCGTGTTAAGGTCAGATTCCAGCTCCCTCCTATTACTGGCTACGTGACCTTTAGCACATAACCGGCCTCTTAATCTCAGTGTCACCTGCACACCAGGGACATGCACACAACCCCCAAGGCTGGGGCAGATCACTGGAGAAGCGACCTGTGTCCTTCTTGGTTCGGCACTGGCACGGATGCTTTTGTTCCTAAGGTAAGAACTGCCATCCTGGCGGTCCACTCTCGCGGTGAAATCAAGTTTCATTCCTCTCCATTTGTTTTGCCTGGGGCTTGGCCCGTGTGAGACCTCCTCCCGCTCAGAGCCAGGGCCCTCTCTGAGTCCCCATTTCCCCCAGCACGGTCTGGGCGGCCCAAACCTTCTCATTTCTTTTTACCTTCACCTTACGAGCGCTCACATTACAACCTCGGTGTGTGTATTCACCGCCGAGCGCCGGCCCCAGCTGAGCCGATCTAAGTAGAAGGAATGGTATGAAGAAGCTCTATTTCCAAGTAGCTGGTGCCTATTTGTTGAATGAACGACCCGATTCTTTCCCGTACGTCCATCTTCAGAAGGAGCTAAAACTAAGATTCAGTATTCAGCCACGATGGGATACTAGCAACCACCACGATGTGTTTGCTGTCACGTGATGACCAGCACGAGCCGCCAGGAGACTGGGCTTCACGGGCATGTGCTCTGCGGCTCCCGTGTGCCATTCTACACCAGCACGGAGGCGGGAAAGAAGCTACCGTCTCGCTGACTGATGGCGCGTTTACCAGACATTTACACATGCCTCTTCTAAACCAAGAGCAAAGCCTGTCGTCTTCACTTTCAAAGTAAATCCAGACCCATGGGAGTTGTTGGTTCGTGCGTACAGAGTTTCAGTTTTGTGACAGGAACACAGTTCTGGGATCGACCACACAGCACCGTGAACGCATGTACTTAACATAGTGTGCACTTCCGATGGGAGGCTTCACGTGTGCGTTACCACAATTAAAAAAAAAAAAAAATCCACACACAAAAATCAATTCAGACGGAGCCATTTCTCATCGTCCGTGCTGCTCACCTGGACTATTTACAAAATCCAGGTAACCAACCTCGTCCTTGCCCCCCTGCATGGCAGCCGGATGGACGCTTCTCCACCTCTGCTCTCAGAGCCCATGGACACATGTTCCTGAGGACCCTACGTGGCTTCTGTTCATGTGGGATCTATCTATTAACTGGTGACCTAATCAGCATTTACTGCACTGGGAATCAAAATCAAGTAATATTTTATTATTTATCAATTCATTTTTAAAAACAATAAGCCTATTACATGTTAACATAACATTTTCGTGGAAGTAACTATACTTTTTAAAACAGAGTTTACGAAGAAGAGTGGCGACGTGTTACATGTTTGCAAGTCTTTCTACAGTCAGCGGAGTCCTGCTTTTCCCGCAGCCTGTGGGCCACTCTGTCACATGTCACGCGGCCCCTAGAGAGCTCCAGCAGGCACGTGAGAGACAAGGAGGAAAAAGGCAAGCGACGTCTTAACGTAATTAAAACAGCTCTGACCTCTTCCAACCCAACAGGGTCTCAGGGGACTCATCACCTCACTCAGGTCTCCGTTCAAATGTTCCCTCCTCCAGCTACAGCACCTTCTACTCTGGTCCCCACGTCCGCTTTTCCTTTTCTTCGGCTGCTCGTCGCCACACCGTCAGGGAGAGGGCAGTGGTGTGAGCCGGGGGCCTCGGGGCAGGCTACATGGCTTCCTCCATGGGCCTCAGTTTCCCCACCCATAACTGAGGATGGCAATAGTACCCAGCTGATGGGTTGTTCAGTAAAAGGCTTAGGACAGAGTCTGGCACTCAGTAAATGCCATTAGGTGTCACTGTGACTTCTCCTCCATTCAAACGTGAACAAAAACACAGATTCCAGGAGAGGGAGACCTCTTGTTCTCTGGTAATTCCCAGCACCTAGCACTGTGCCATTCCTCAGAAACTACTGGCTAGATGGACGAGTGCATAAGGAATCTCATTATAGTACAATTAAAGTCAGTGCTCTGGTTTGTAAATTCTCCCGCAGAGAAGATAATTTTGGTGCTGAGAACTGAAAAACAGGTATGATTTGGTCTTTTAGACACTGGGAAGGTGCTTTTTGTTGTTTGTTTGTTTGTTTCTGGCAGGTGGATGTTCCTTACAAGTAAAGGAGACTAGAGAATCTGGAAGCACAGAATACATCAAAATACCGTGGGATCTGCCTGGAAAGGTAAGCTGTGGTTAGATTATAGGGAGATATTGATGGGAAACCAAAACCCCATTATAAAGACCAAAAATTCAAAGGGCCTTTGGGAAATCTCTCCCCCAACACCCCCCCACACACACACACACACACAAAAGCTACAGCCGGACAAGAGATTTGGTGAAGAAAATTCAGATGGTTGTGCCCCACCTGCCCTTCTCCAGAAATACTCCCCAGGACAGAGGCGCGTTACCTGGGGGAGTAACTTGCAGGGGCCCCACAGTCTGCTGCGGCCACTGGTCTGAGAAGGTCCCACCGAACACAGGAAATAAGCTCACTTTGCAGTCAGGCTGAGTGTTTTACCCTGTTGCCGAGACTCCCATCCTCCCCAGACAGCTCGTTAAACCATCTAGGACGGAGGCTGGAACACTGCCTGAAGTTACAGAGACAATACTGAGAAACAGGCCACCTGAAAGGAAGTAGTGCAAAGCCCTCTGTTTTTTGTCACTAATCTCATTTTTTAAAATTTTTTTTAAAAGATTTTATTTATTTATTTGCAGAGAGAGACACAGCGAGAGAGGGAACACAAGTGGAGGGGAGTGGGAGAGGGAGAAGCAGACTCCCCTCTGAGCAGGGAGCCCGATGCGGGACTCGATCCCAGGACCCTGGGATCATGACCTGAGCCGAAGGCAGACGCTTAACGACTGAGCCACCCAGGCGCCCCACTAATCTCATTTTAAAACACAGAAAATGTGAGTTCGACTTACTATTAACAATGCACCATTAATAGCAATATTTGGTTCCAATTTGTTTTCATATTAAAGGTTTCATTAATAAAGTTATAAGCGTGGCAAATAAAGCTGAAGATTATTCCAGTGTGCAAGTCCATAAATGTCCTGACACGTAAGCCAAATGACTGTTCAGCCCCCTAGGAATGTGGAAATGCCAGGCAGAGCACACCGCAGGAAGCCTGTGGTGGGCAGGAGCACAGTGTGCGCCCCTCTGCTACTCTCATGGGAAGACCCGTAGTGGGGCGCCCGGCTGGCTCAGTCGGTGGAGCATGTGACTCTTGATCTCGGGGTTGGGAGCTGGAGCCCCATGCTGGGTGTGGAGATTACTTAAAGATAAAATCTTTTTTTTTTTTTAAAGATTTTATTTATTTATTTGAGACAGAGAGAATGAGAGAGAGAGAGCACATGAGAGGGGGAAGGGTCAGAGGGAGAAGCAGGCTCCCTGACGAGCAGGGAGCCCGATGCGGGACTCGATCCCGGGACTCCAGGATCATGACCTGAGCCGAAGGCAGTCGCTTAACCAACTGAGCCACCCAGGCGCCCCTTAAAGATAAAATCTTAAAGAAAAAAAAAAGAAAAGAAAGGAAGAAGAAAGGCCCATAGCTGAAAATGGCTAATGGTTCAAAGCAAAAATAATTGTATAGCTATATTCCCAGTTCCTAATTTTGTAATTCAGAATTTATAAATTGCTCCTTTCAGCTGGCAGTAGAATGAAGAGATTCGGCCAGGTCCAAGGACTGAACTTTTAAATATTTAATAAATGATATTTTAAATATTTCATCACATTCAATTGGCCTTATCAAATATTTATAGAAACAAGTGAATGATATTTCTGTAATCTTCCCCCCAAAAAATCACAAATAAAGGAACATGTCACCCATGTTGAGAGTCTTCACCTGATTCATTTCACCACATTCTAGGCCATTAAAAAGCCAATTCGATTTTTAATTGAAATCATGGAATAGCCAAGACTGGCAATCAGACCTTCCGTACATGTAAGTTCCATCTGGGGACATGCCTATGATTTTAGGACATGGCTGGTTTTGTGGTTGTGGGAGATTTTATTTTTTTTAAAGATTTATTTATTTACTTGAGAGCATGAGTGGAGGGAGGGGCAGAGGGAGAGGGAGAATCCCAAGCAGACTCCCCGCTGGGCGGACACAGGGCTCGATCTCACAACCCTGAGATCACAACCTGAGCCAAAATCAAGAAGAATCAGAGGCTTAACCAACTGAGCCCCACAGGTGCCCTGTGATAGATTTTAATCATTAGAAATTGCCATCAATTTAAAAATCAAGAGGAAAAGAAAGCCAACAGTCAATCTCAGGGTCAACTTCAAATATATTACTTAGGCCTCCCTAGTACATCCCAACTCTATGGGTTGAGGAGAGGCTGGTCCCCATCCAGGCCACACAAGTCACCCACCCCCAGAGAGGTGGTTCTGGAGCCACCTCTGTGGCCTTGACATCAACCCAGCACCAAGCAGTTTCCCTCTGACTTCTTTCTTCTCCTATAAAGAGACATCCACTGTTTTCGAAAGAGAACTTAATGTGTGCCCCTTCTCATTCCCAGAAACCCAGGTTGGTCACACCGGGCCAAGAATGACATAATAAATAATAACAGCTCGATGTCTTAAGAGACCGCCAGCATTTCACAGCGAATCCTAGACGGTGTTACGTCTTGTTTGCAGAATCAGCTTTTCATCTCGGGCCATCCAAAGAATCTGCAATTAAGGAATGCTGCCACTAGGTGGCGAGAGGTACCATTGATCGGCTTGGATGAACCACTCCAGCCCTTGCCTCAGGGAACGAGCAGAATGTAACCTGAGTCACCAGGGCCCTCGGCTCAAGACGATCTGCACAGAAAAGTGTCCTACACTCTTTAAGTATAAAATCTCCAGCTGATTCTTTTTCACCTCAAAGAAACATTTAGAGTAAGTAAAAGTCCCAAAATCAAAATGTAAAAAGGCACACATTCTCACAGACTCTCTTTGGGACAGTCCTCAGTCCAATACATTCTTATTTAAATCAGACCGTCCCTGGTCATTCAAGCCAGCTTAATGTCAAAGGTCCTTTCAGCTTCACATCCCACTGACTTTGATTTTGTCCCAAGAGATCCTTCCTGAATATCTACCACACATGAGCACGCTGCAAGGTGCGGGGCTTTGGGGAATCAAATCACAGGCTCGCTCCTCGAGGACACAAACAGCAACAGCCATCTACAATATTCCAAAATGGCGTGGCTATAATTAAAGGGCTACACAGTGTGGTAAAAAAACTACAGAAGGGGACTCACCCAGTGTTGGGAACTTCATCAGCCAGCAGAGACCGACATGACCTAGGAGCCACCATCTCAAATGTGGCCCTGCCCTGTGCCAGAGGGAAAGGGGTCACGGGAGCGACACCTTCCACCCCAGGCCACACATGGCTCCTCACTCATTCAGCCAGAACTAGTCAGACGGCCCCACCCAAATCCACCAGGGGGGAGAAGTGCCATGCTACCATGTCTGGAAGAAGGGCTGGAAATCCGAGATCAGCTCTAGGGTCCATCAAAGTACAAGCGGAGATCTCCCAAGGACATCTCTGAAGGGATAACTGAGGCCTCCTGGGTGTGAGGGAGTATTTTAAACAGAATAAAAACGTGTATCAGGTCTGTGGCACATTCTGGGCCCAGCAAGACTGCTGAATGTACAGCTCTATTAGGAGTATAATGAGGTGCAGCTGGAGAGGGGCCTGACTTACAACTGACGGGGAGCATCCCCCTCCACCAATGAGCTCTCTTGATTCTTTAGACAGCAAGATGCTGTTAAAAGTTTTAGACAGTGCGGTCTGGTAGAAAAAGCAGGAACTTTGGGATCGGACAGAATGTAGTAAGTGAATTTTGTTTCTGACTCACTCTGTAACTAGGTGTGGATTCCTTAACCACCCCTTACCTATTTCTGCACTGTAAGTCAGGAATGGGACCACCTTCCACAACCTTGTTTGGCGGATTATAAATAACATCAGTGAAGAGCCCACTCTGTGCCTGGCACACAGGTGCTCAACAAATATTTGTGGATAAATTAAGTATAAGCAAGAGCTAGGTTTCAGAAATAACTGCGAGGGCAGAGCTAAGGAGACTCAGGAGGCATTCCCGTGATGACCTCCCTATCATCATCGTCTGAAGTACAGCCCAGAGCTACAGGAAATCCCTACAGTCTCAAACCCTATAGGGGCCTCACTTTATTCCTTTTATTCAGGAAAGAAAGGAATTAAGTAGTATTATACACAGTAATATTAAGTGTAAAACAAAAAGCAAACCAAAAAGGTGGCATTTTTTTTTTTAGTAAAAGAGGAAACTTTTTAATTAACCAAAGTGACACTGCATGAAATTTACAAACAGTAGCTCCCCCTTTCAGGGGACACCGTTCCTAGTAACGAAACAGCATCACTTTCCCCTGACTTCGTAAAATACATTTTTTAAAATTACTCTTTTTTTCTAAAATGGAACACTTCCAAAGAACCTCTAGACAAAATCTGTAAGCATAGGTTAAGGGCTTCATCACAATCCCAAATAAATTTAATACTAAAGTGTTGGGAAAACCTCTATCATGTAGCTCAGGGGCTCTCAACCATCCTGCGCCAGATCATTCTCTGTGGTGGAGCCGTCCTGTGCTCTGCAAGATGTTTAGCTGCATTGCTGGCCTCCAGCCACTAGATGCCAGGAGCACCGTCCCCAGTTGTGACAAACAAAATGTCTCCAGACGTTGCCAATGTGCCCAGGGGGCAAACACCCTCCCCAGATCCCTTGAGAACCACTGACATACCCACTTCCTTAAGGAAAACCGAAGTTTTCCACATTAAAATCATTTGTAGACTTCAAAATAGCCAACTTTATAATTTATATGTATTACAAGTTCATTTTTATTTATTTTTAAAGATTTTATTTATTTATTTGACAGAGAGAGAGACAGCGAGAGAGGGAACACAAGCAGGGGGAGTGGGAGAGGGAGAAGCAGGCTTCCCGTGGAGCAGGGAGCCCGACGTGGGGCTTGAATCCCAGGACCCTGGGACCATGACCTGAGCCAAAGGCAGACGCTTAACAACTGAGCCACCCAGGCGCCCCAAGTTTTTTTTTTAATTGTGGAGTCAAAAACAACATAAAACTAACCATCTTAACCATTCTAGGTGTACTGTTCAATGGTTCTAGGAACATTCACATTGCTGTGCAGCCATCACCACCTTCCATCTCCAGAATTCTTTTCATCCCGCAAAACTGAAACTGTCCCCATTAAACACCAATTCTCCATCCCCCTTTCCCCCAGCCCCTGGTGACCATTCTACTTTGTCTCTATGAATTTGACTACACTATCCCCAATAAGTGGGTATTTGTTTTATGACTGGTTTATTTCACTTAGCATAATGTCCTCAAGGCTCATTCATGTTATATACTGTGTCAGAATTTCCCTCCTCGTTAAGCTGAATACTATTCCATTGTGTGGACATACTACACTTTGTTTATCCTCATCCATCAGTGGACACTTGGGTTGCTGCACCTTTCAGCTCTTGTGCATAATGCTGTCATGAATATGGGTGTACAAATATCTTCTCGAGATCCTGCTTTCAACTCTTTTGGGTATATACCCAGAAGTGGACTTGCTGGATCCAAGAAATTCTATTTTTAATGTTTTGAGGAATCGCCATACTGTCTTCCACAGTGGCTGCACCATTTTACGTTCCCACCACCAGTGCACAAGGGCTCCGGTTTCTCCACATCCTCGCCGATACTCGTTCTTTTCTGGGTTTTGATAGTAGCCACCCTAATGGGTGTGACCAAACAAGTTTTACATTGAAGAATTTTATCTTTTTATATTAGGTAAGATATAAAAGTAGACAGAATAGAATAATGAATGACTCCACCACTACAATTAGCAACAAAGGGCCAATCTTGTTTGATTTCTACACCATTCCCACCACCAATTTCAAATATTTTGAAACAAATCCCAAACTTCATACACTTCACCCCTCATCTTCAACACACATCTCTAAAAGACAGTAACTCTTTTTAAAACCATAAGAGCATTATCATCTAAATAATTCACAATTACTTAACAGCATCAAATACCCAGTCAGGATTCATATTTATCTGGATGTTTTGCTATAGCAAATGATTTAACCCAATATATCTCTCTGACATATTTCATCATAAAGTCTACTGCCATGAAAGAAAAAATTTTAAACAATAATGCTTTCGTGGTTTCTACAACGTTCCCGACTTTTTTCACCAATAAGTATGTCTACTAATTAGGTTTTTCTGTAACTATTCTTTATCAGATTGAGAGAGTTCCCCTCTACTCTTAACTTGCTGAGAATTTTTGTCATGAATGGGTATTAGATTTTGTCAAACGCTATTTCTGCTTTGATCAACATGATCGGTGATCTTTCTTCTTTAACCTGTTGATATGGTGGATTATTGATTTTTTGAATATTGAAATAGCCTTGTATACTTGGAATAAAGCCCATTTGGTCATGTTGTATAATTCTTTTTAGACATCGTTGGGTTTGCTCTGCTAATATTGTATTGAGGATTTTTTTTTTTCAAACAGCTTTACTGAGATTGTCATTTTAAAGAGTATTTCAATAATATGGGGCGCCTGGGTGGCTCAGTTGGTTAAGCGACTGCCTTCAGCTCAGGTCATGATCCCAGAGTCCTGGGATCGAGTCCCGCATCGGGCTCCCTGCTCTGCAGGGAGCCTGCTTCTCCCTCTCCCACTCCCCCTGCTTGTGTTCCCTCTCTTGCTGTGTCTCTCTGTCAAATAAATAAATAAAATCTTTAAAAAAAAAAGAGAGAGAGATTGTCATTTTAAAGAGTATTTCAATAATATGGGGCGCCTGGGTGGCTCAGTTGGTTAAGCGTCTGCTTTCGGCTCAGGTCATGATCTCATGGGTCCTGGGATGAGCCCTGCTCAGCAGGGAGTCTGCTTCTCCCTCTGCCCTCCCCCCGCCGCCACCCCCTTCACCCTCTCTCATGCATGCTTACTCTCTCTCAAATAAGTAAATAAAATCTTTAAAAAATTAGTATTTCAATAATACATTTCAATTCAGTTCTGTGTTGACCTGAAAATTCTACTGGCCTGAGGGGCGCCTGGCTGGCTGGGTCAGTGGAGCGTGTGACTCTTGATCTCGAGGTTGTAAATTCGAGTCCCATGTTAAGTATAGAGATTAAATAAAATCTTAAAAAAAAAAAATTCTACTGGCTTAAGTAATACCCCAGTTTTGTATATTCAACATCAAATACAGCATGTACTCACTGATCATTGGCTACGTTCTAGGCACTTTGTATGCTCAATTTTGTTTACCATTAAGACTAATATTCTAAAAGAGATGTAGCTACACAATTAGGCAAGAGACAGCAACAGTCACAATGCTATTTTTGAGAAATCAGAGTGTGATGATCTCAACTGTGATTTTAAAAATTAGGATAAAAAAAGTCAAGTGGAGGGAGCCTGGGTGGCTCAGTTGGTTAAGCGTCTGCCTTCGGGTCAGGTCACGATCCCGGGGTCCTGGGATTGAGTCCCACATCGGGCTCCCCCTGCTCAGCGGGAAACCTGCTTCTCCCTCTGCCTCTGCCTGCAACTCCCCCTGACTGTGCTCTCTCTCTGTCAAATAAATAAATAAAATCTTAAAAAAAAAAGTCAAGTGGAATGAATGTTTCTGATATTAAGTCTGGCTTAAATATAGCATCCCCAAACTCAAATAACTGGAGAACTGTCATGGAAGTAGCATGACCCCCTAAAGCAAAGTTCATAACATCTTCACGTTATGGACTCTTTTAAGAACCCATAGAAAGGGGCGCCTAGGTGGCTCAGTCATTAAGCGTCTGCCTTCAGCTCAGGTCATGATCCCAGGGTCCCGGGATCGAGTCCCACATCGGGCTCCCTGCTCGGCAGGAAGCCTGCTTCTCCCTCTCCCACTCCCCCTGCTTGTGTTCCTGCTCTCACTGTCTCTCTGTCAAATAAATAAAATCTTTAAAAAAAAAGAGAGAGAACCTATAGAAAGCCACAAAAACCCCTCCGAAGGAAAAAATGCAAACATACAAAACACTAGGCAGGAGGTTTTAGGGGCTTCAGACTCCTGCTGAAAACAGTCCAGGTTAAGAATCACTATTCTAAAACACAGTGAAATCTCTATTAATGACCCTAAGAATCTAGCATCTTCAAAATCAAATTGTAACACTGTTTCTTTTATGCCTGCCTTTCTCAAATTTTACTTGTATTCTCTTCAGCAACAGTATCTTAACAGTTCCCAGGAGACTCCCCCAAGTGCTACCCTGGGGAAAGAGAACAGGGAGGGGATACAAGCAAGGCATCAGTGACACTGGTGCTGCATTTCCAGAGGACGCATAGGCTAGTGACACAGAAGGGCTGAAAGCAACAAAGAAGTTCATTTGAAGCTGAAATGACAGCGTATGCTTTGAATAATGGTAAGAAGTAAAGGATAAACACAAAAACATTATGCTTTTATTGAGAATAAAAATTTTAAAAAACCAACTCCCAAGAGGGTTGCTTCCTTTTTTTTTTTTTGTTCCCCTAATTAGTTTTATAGATGGACATCTTTGTTACACTATTCAACAGGTTCCGTAACTCAGCATTCTCACTTCACTGTTATGAGAAAGATTGGAACAGAAGCCGGATAGATGGGTGGGTGGATGGACATACAGAGAGATGGACAGACAGACAATATAAGGGTTTCTTTCTTTAAACAAGTTCCGGGTATATTCTACAGAGGGGTCTGTGAAGCCCTGTTCTGTGTATGCACCCATCCAGAGCACAGAGTAACAACCTATCCTAAGCCAATCAAGAGCAGTTGGTATATTTTATTCACTGTTATCAGGAAAATGTGTATATTTTAAAGAAGTCTTTAATAAATTTTTTGATGTTTACATTTAAAGAGGCCACACCTCAGGGCCTTATTATCTCGTTTTTCTACCACCCAGATTTTCATAAGAAGTTACACTTAATTTTCCAAAGTAACTCAGGATCATACTCACAAACTTTTCTAGTAATCAAATGAAAACATTTCACTAGCATGAAGTGCAGAAATCAATTACTTTCCTAATCAAATTTTGTTTTACTCAATATTAAGATTTACCACATAAAATTAAAAGGCCAGGCACCAACCCAAAACATAACCAGCAAGGCTAATAGGAATTTAATGTCCGTGTTCCATTCTTCGTCTCCTGAGCAACAATCTCACGTATTAACTGAGAGCCTCTCTTTAATGTCACAAATGTCATGTGGCAGCCACAGTAGTATGGGAACCTTGTGTCCAGCTCAGTAGGATTTCCAAAGGCAAAAACTCTTACACAACTCTTCCAGAAGTTCCAAAGGTGATGGGCAATGAGCACAGGGAGGATAATTCTTAAACGTTTACGGAGTAAGGGGTCTCCCTCAGGATGAGGCGGTCACATCTGGAAGGGTCCTGGTGGACGTGCTCCCGGAGTCACAGGATCCCTCACAGGTGCTGGTAATTAATGCCCTGAAGCCCACAGCCCTGCCCTCAGCTACAGGAGCCCTGGCAACAGAGCAAGCACTCGGCCTGAATCCCACAATACCCCAGAAGGACGTGTAAAGATGGGTGCCTGAAAGGGCACTGTTTGCTGGTCTGCATACCCAGGGGACTTGGGGATCTTCTCTGACCAACACGGGTGGGCGTTGGGTTGGGTCCAGAGGGTCCTGAGTTTTTTCTCAAGCTCTGTTCCCTCAGGTGGTGGCTGTTCATGCATGCATTTCAGAACTACGTTTTATGAGGAGGAGTGAAAAGGGAGGAAGAGATGGAGTTGGAGAACATGTCTTCCTCCTTCAGATGTTTATCTCTGCAGCAAGTAGGGGAGGTGCGAAACTGGAGACACTCCATTAAAATCAGTATCCTAACAGAGGAGGGGAGACCAAACCAGAGAGCAAAGAATATGCCTCAGTTCATCAGCCACAGCAGTGCTCCTTAGCCTGGTGTGAGGCAGAATCCCCTAGATGCCTCCCATCAACTACACCTCCTGGCCCCCCCCCCCCCGGAGTCTGAGTCAGGCAGGCTGACCTGGTGCTGGGCAGGTTTGGAATGGAACATTCTCCAGTTGGTTCTGACGCACTCCCCAACAAAGAACAAACGTATCACAGAAGGCTCATGAATAGAGACATTTGGAGAGTTTCCTTGTCAGAGAAACTGAGCCATTTTCACTTTTGCTCTCTTAAATGCTTTCTTGCCCTTTGTCCTCCCCACCCAAAACTCCCCCACTTCCAGGCTATTTTGGTAGGGACCTGTCTTTGGCTTAGCTTTTCTAGGACACTTACTCATAGCTGGTACCAACTATGGCCACTGGCTCCTTGCTTATTTTAGCACAAGAGCCCCCCCCACTTAAGCAAAATCATCTCATGCATGACTATTAATTCTCAGAAATGTAACGTAGAGCATTTCTCACAGGCAAAGCGATGCAAAAGTGTGAACTTTCTCTTCGGTGTCAATCCACTGCCTTTCTACACGCGCTACTAACAGGTTCCCAGAGCTTCCCCTGGCAGGCCAGTTTCCAACGTGTACACCTGCCCCTTCCCCCATCAGTATGTGCTTCCAGATTTTCCTGACCTCCTCATTTGCACCGAATCAAAACTTACCTGCAGCAACTTTCCACTTCCTCACAGTCCTGCTAAGACTGGCCAGTTGGTCTGAGAAATGAACTTGAGTTGGGCGCTGATCAATGACAATGACTTAAGGTACCCACACTTGCATTTTGCAAAGAACTGCAATGATTTAATATAAAAGTAGAAACTAAGGTAAGAAGTGGAGGCAAGCTGCAAGCTGCTGGAAGAAAATATTTTTGGAACAGAGCCCTTTCACGCCTCTCAGTTCCTAGCTTATGAGCATGGAAAGGATTCAGAGTACATATATTTTTATGCAGTTTTCTACAGAATTAAATATATAACATGACAGTAACAAATTCACTGCCAAAACACGATCAGAACATTTCAAGTAGTTGGTTCATATTCATCCATTTATCAATTAACCCTTACAATGCAAGTCAATCAGAAATGTAGCGACACAACAAAGTACAGGCCATGATTTCCTTAAATTTCCTCTTCTGCAATGTTATCAGAAAATACAGGCCAAGAATGCCCTTTCTTTTCTTCTTTATCATCACCACATTTGTCTCAAATTCAAATAGGACAGGGCGCTGTCCCGAATCGTAACATAATAGTCTGGTGGTAATTTCCAAGTTCTGCATGTTTTTTTTAGTCTCCTGACCTTCATATACAATGGAAAACTTTATCATATATAGTTCAGAAAAGGCCACCTAGCATTCAAGACCTGCTGACATTCATTATCAATGCAGAGTCCTTAACAGCTGTTACCCAAAATACTGTCATAAGTTGACTAGAATTGCCTAATAAATCCAGGACAGCTGGTCAGAAAAATGAAGATTCTGTCCATTGCTCCCCTATTTTTTGCTCATTGCTTACATTCTGACAATACTACCCACAGCCAGATAAATGCTTTTACACAGAGTTCTTACATTACTTAAAAATAAATGTAACATTTTTATGATAAACACAGAAAATAGAACCGCTCAATCTTATTTTGCCACCTTGTCTCTCAAGAAGCACGTTTATAGTAGAAAGAGCAGAATCGCTGTAATGATGAGAGAAGTCCAGTCCAAGACTAGGGAAGACATACAGACTAAGAAGAAAAGGACACACTTCTCCTAAGTTTCAGGGCGGGGGGGGGGTTTTAAGTCGCAGGACACGGAGAAAACATATGGACAGAATCGCTACACTACACTAAACTTTAAGGAATTTGCAAAACACATAATACCCGAATGTTCAAAATGGGAAGATGGACACTTCGAAACTGTATTTCAGTGAGTCTGACACTGATCATGAACAAAATTCTAGATTGGTTTTTGTGCCTTTAGAGAAGGAAAAGAAATCACGAAGAGCTGGTAACATTACTCACAAGTACAAGTGATCTACACATTTCGGTTACTAGGAAAGTGACAGGGATGCTGGCAGAAGAACTTCAGCTACAATTTATGAAGTGCCAAGCACCTCAATAAAAACGACGCTTACCACAACTCAAATGAAACTCCAGAAAAGGTGTACTAAACTGTGACGAGGCATCTGACGAAGACTTTCATTTTCTTGTGACTAAGAACAAGATGGCAAAACAGAAACTGGATGGAAATAAAGATGGGTGGACTTAAATGGGTTTAATGACACCCCAAAAGGTCACTGAATAATGAACCTGGGGAAACCTAGGACAGTGTCTCATACCCTTTCAAAGTTCATACTTGGTTGGCTGTCTCCAGCCTTCACACCAAATTTGAGAACAAACAGATGGAATGTGGAGTCAGGATCAAAACTCACTTGACAGAATGGGGTGGTGGGTCACACACAGCAAGATGAAATGTAAAGACCTGCATTAAAACAAAGCATCGAGTTAGAAGATGAGAAGCATGGTTCAACACCAACATGGTGGAAGGACTTGGTTAAATAAAGCTGGTGTGACAAAGTGGCTGAAAAGCACAGACAGGGGGTGCTAGCCCCACAGCGTTCCAACTCTGCTCCTGTATGCAGAGCTCTATTAAACCCTCTGCCCCATCTGAAAGGTGTTATCTACACCATGGAGCACTCAAGGAGAAAGGAACGAGGCAGGCTGGCAGAGATTTTGTTAATAAAGTCATAAGTGATATGAAGAACAGTTGAAGAAATAGAGGATGCTTTACTTTGAGACGTAAAAAGCTGAGGTGTCGGGATGGAGGAGGTAGTAACGCCCTCTGCAGGTAGGAATGCAAAATAGTTCAGGCATGTTCTCTGGTTCCTCAATCAAAGAATTACCATAGGACCCAATAATTCTACTCCTCAGTAGATACCCCAAAAACTGTTCCTGGTACTCAAACAAATACTCATACACTAATATTCACAGCAGCACTATTCACAACAGCTAACGGGTAGAAACAAGCCAGAATGTCCATTGTCAGATGAATGGATAAACAAAATGCAGTGGAATATTATTCAGCCATTAAAAAGGAATGGAGTACTAACACACGCTCCATTGTGAATAAGCCTCAAAAATGTTATGCTAAGTGACAGAAGTCAGACATATTGTATAATTCTATTTACATGAACTATCCAGAACAATTAAATCCAGAGACAGAAAGCAGATTAGTGGTTACCAAGGACTCAGGGGAGAAGGGGAGATGAAGTGACTTGGGGTGATGAAAATGTTTTGGATTTTGGAATTAGACAGAGGTGGTGGTTACACAACATTGTGAATATACTAAATGCCACTGAACTGTACGCTTTAAAAAGTTATATTGATGGGGCGCCTGGGTGGCTCAGTTGGTGAAGGGTCTGCCTCTGGGCTGTGATCCCAGGGTCCTGAGATCGAGCCCCACATCAGGCTCCCTGCTCAGCGGGGAGTCTGCTTCTCCCTTTCCTTCTCCTCCTTCCCCCGCTGGTACTCTCTCTCTCTCTCTCCCTCTCAAATAAATAAATAAAATCTTTTAAAAAAAAGTTATATTGAGAACTTGTGGTTTCTGGTCCAGCATGTAAGGAGTTTAGAAGTCACCACTTTGTCCTAACAACAAGTAAAAAGTTGAACAAACTGCAATATCAACAACTCTTCTTATGTCATCAGAGAAGTGAGGTCACAGGGCAGACCACTGCCCCCCTAAACTGTAGGGACAGGAATACAGAGCGAGAACTAACAATTCATCTGAGCAAAACCCTCAGCAGAACCCTCTCTTGGGGCGCCTGGGTGGCTCAGTTGATTAAGCGACTGCCTTCGGCTCAGGTCATGATCCTGGAGTCCCGGGATCGAGTTCCACATTGGGCTCCCTGCTCGGCGGGGAGCCTGCTTCTCCCTCTGACCCTCCCCCATCTCGTGCTCTCTCTCTCTCTGTCTCATTCTCTCTCTCAAATAAATAAATAAAATCTTAAAAAAAAAAAAAAAAAAGAACCCTCTCTTACCAGTGCCCGGGTAAGAGATCCTGAACTATAATTGATGAACAGCTGGAGGCTCGGTGTGGACAAGTCTGAAAGCTAAAAACTCCAGGAGGGCCCAGTCTTCGGGAGGCCCCCACACTTTTGTGAGTTTTATCTCCAGGAGCCCTACAAGATCCTCACAGGGACTATCAGAGAAAATCCCTTAGTGCTTCCAGCACAGGGAAAGGAGAAAAAGCATTATGAAATATACCAGACCATTCTGTTCTTGTTTACAGGGCCTGCCCTTGGGAGGAACTACTTGATCAGAGCCTAACCCACCTGGAGGAAAGGAAATACCCACCTCCAGCCCACCCAGCCATCCTGTCCCACCTTGGTGGGGAGAGGGATGACTGAGAGGTGCTCGTGTTGTTCACAGTCCCGGGGCACAGGTTACTCAAAGACTGACTTACTCACAGCACTAGGAAGCACCGCCACACACCCCTCACCACTACCTCACTGAAGGCCTCTTCCTGGCAGTTCCTTTCACCCAGCACATCATGTCCACTCTTCAACAAAAAATTACAAGACTTAAGATACAACAACACAGTTTGAAGAGACTGAACAAGCATCAGAAGCACTCACATATGGCAGAGTGTTGGAATTGTGAGACCAGGAGTTTTTAAAACTCGGAGTAATGTGCTAAGAGCTTTAATGGAAAAAGCAGACAACATGCAAGAACAGATGGATAATGTAAGGAGAGAGATGAAAATTCTACGCAAGAATAAAAGAGAAATGCTAGAGATCAAAACCAGTGTCACAGAAATGAAGAATGCCCTTTGAAGGTCTCATTCCGACTGGACTGGACACAGCCAAGGAAACGTTCTTTGAGCTTGAGGATATGACAACAGTAAGTTCCCAAACTGAAAAGCAAACAGAAAAAAGACTGAACAATCAAACAAACAAAAGAACAGAATATCCAAGAACTGCAGGACAACTATAGAAGGTCTAACATGTACGTAATGGGAATACCTGAAGGAGAAGAAGGAATGGAATGGAAGCAATATTTGAAGCAATGACAGAATCTTCCCCAAAGACACCAAACCACAGAAGCTCAGAGAACACCAACTGGGATAAATATAAAAATAAAACAGGGGGCACCTGGATGGCTCAGTCAGTAAAGCGTCCGACTCTTGGTTTTGGCTCAGGTTGTGACCTCTGAGATGTGAGACTGAGCCCACGTTGGTCTCCTTGCTCAGCATGGAGTCTGCTTAAGATTCTCTCTCTCCTTTCGCCCCCTCCCCGCTTGCGCACATGCACGTATACTCTCTCTCAAATAAATAAGCCTTAAAAAACAAAACAAAACAGGGGGCACCTGGATGGCTCAGTCGTTAAGCATCTGCCTTCGGCTCAGGTCACGATCCCAGGGCCTTGGGATGGAGCCCTGCATTGGGCTCCCTGCTCAGCGGGAAGCCTGCTTTTCCCTCTCCCACTCCCCCTGCTTGTGTTCCCTCTCTCACTGTCTCTCTCTCTGTCAAATAAATAAATAAAATCTTAAAAAAAAAAAAAAAAACAGAACCTCAGATGTACATAAAGGAAGGGCAATGGAGTATGAATAAGGTAAAATAAAAACTTTTATTTTTCTTACTCTTAATTGATCTAACAAATATAGTTTTTCAAAATAACAACAGCAACAACGTACTTGATAATGGAAGACATAAAAAGGAACAAAGAACAAGGCAACAAAAAGAAAACAGTAATTAAGACAATAGATATTAAACCAACTAAACCAATAATCACTGTAAGCATCAAAGGTATAAATCCACCAATTAAAAGACAGATTGTCAGGGGGTGCCTCGGTGGCTCAGTCGGTTAAGTGTCTGCCTTCGGCTCAGGTCATGATCCCAGGGTCCTGGGAAAATCAGTAAGGACACAGTTGAACTGAAAAGCACCAATAAACTGGGTATAATGAACATCTATAGGCTACTTAATCCAACAACAGCAGATTACACATTCTTTTTCAGCTTACATGGAACATTCACCAAGATACACCACCACATTCAGGGCCATAAAACACACCTTAACAGATTTAAAAGAATAAAAATCATACATCATTTACTCCCAGACCATAATGTAATTAAATAAGAATCAATAACATAAAGATAGCTGGGAAAGCCCCAAATACTAGGAGATTAAACATTAAACTTCTAAATAATATAGAGATCAGAGAAGAAATCTCAAGAGAAATCTGAAAATATTCTGAACTAATGAAAGTGAAAATACAACTCATCAAAACATGTGGAGTGCAGCTAAAGCAGTACTTTGAGGGAAATTAATAGCATGGAATGCATCTATTAGAAAAGAAGATCTAAAATCAATATTCTTAAGCTTCTATCTTAGGAAACTAGAAAAGAAGAGCAAATTAAATCCAAAGTAAGCAGAAGAAAAGAAATAATAAAAGAGCAGAAATCAAGGAAATTGAACACAGGAAATGAACAGAGACCAAAAAAACAAAACAAAAACAACAACAAAACCAAAGTTGGTTCTTCAAAAAGACTGATAAGCTTCTAACCAAGATAACAAAAGAGAGAGAGAAAACACGAATTACTAATATCAGAAATGAAACAATCTACTAAAGAAACTGAATCAATAACGAATAACCTTCCAAAATAGAAAGCACTAGGCCCATATGGGTTCACTAATAAATTCTACCAAACGTTTAAGAAAAAAATTATATCAGTACTCCATAATCCCTTCCAGAAGACAGAAGCAGAAGGAAAACAATTCTAATTCTATGAGGCCAGCATTACCCTAATACCAAAACTAAGCAAAGATATTATATGAATATCTTATCACACCAATATATCTCATGGAAAAATCCTCAACAAAACATTAGCAAATCTGTACCAACAAGGTATAAAAAGAATTATACAGCATGACCAAGTCAGATTTATCCTAAGTATGTAAGGCTGTTTCAACATACAAAAATCAATTAATGTAACCCATCACATCAATAGGTAAAAGATGAAAAACTACATGATCACATCAAAAGATGGAGAAAAAGCAGGGTACTTGGGTGGTGCAGTTGGTTGGGCAACCAACTCTTGGTTTCGGCTCAGGTCATGATCTCAGGGTCCTGATCTCAGCGTCGTGAGATCAAGCCCCACAATGGGGCGATGGAGCGATGGGGTGATGAGGTGATGGGGCAATGGGCTCTGAGCTCAGCAGGGAGTCTGCTTGAGATTCTCTCCCTCTGCCCCTCCCCCACTGTGCTCACACTCTCTCCCTAATAAATCTTTTTTTAAAAAAATATTTATTTGTGGGGCGCCTGGGTGGCTCAGTCGTTAAGCGTCTGCCTTCGGCTCAGGTCATGATCCCAGGGTCCTGGGATTGAGCCCCGCATCGGGCTTCCTGCTCAGCGGGAAGCCTGCTTCTCCCTCTCCCACTCCCCCTGCTTGTGTTCTCTCTCTCGTTTTCTCTCTCTCTGTCAAATAAATAAATAAAATCTTCAAAAAAAAAATTTATTTGTCAGAGAGAGAGCACAAGCAGGGGAAGCAGCAGAAAGAGTGAGAAGCAGGCTCCCTGCTGAGAAAGGAGCCCAATGCAGGACTTGATCCTAGGGCCCTGGGATTGTGACTTGAGATAAAGGCAGATGTTTAACTGACTGAGCCACCCAGGTGTCCCTCAAATAAATAAATCTTAAAAAAAAAAAAGATGGAGAAAAAGCATTTGACAAAATCCAACACTCCTTGGGAAAAAACAAAAAAACAAAAAACAAAACAAAAAAACTATCAGCAAGCTAGGAATAGAAAGGAATTTCCTGGGGTGCCTGACTGGCTCACTGGATTCGGTACAGCATGCAACTCCTGATCTCAGGGTCATGAGTTCAAGCTCCACGTTGGGCATAGAGCTTACTTAAAAATAAAATAAAAAATTAAAACAAAAAAAAAAAGAAAGGAATTTCCTCAGCTTGGTAAAGAGCATCTACAAAATACCTATAGTTAACATCATACTTAATGGTGAGAAACTTGAAGCTCTCCTGCTAAAATGAGGAATAAGACTAAAAATGCCTTATGACTACTGCTTTTCAACATTGTCCTGGAAATCCTAGCTAATGAAATGAGACTAGAAAAGGAAATAAAAGGTCTGCAGACGGGGATGGAAGAAATAAAACCATCCTCTGTTCTCAGATGATACATGATCATCTATGTAGAAAATGTGAAAGAGGGGCGCCTGGGTGGCTCAGGTGGTTAAGCGACTGCCTTCAGCTCAGGTCATGATCCCAGGGTCCTGGGATCGAGCCCCAAATCGGGCTCCCTGCTCACCAGGAAGCCTGCTTCTCCCTCTCCCACTTCCCCTGCTTGTGTTCCTTCTCACGCTCTCTCTCTCTGTCAATTAAATAAATAAGTAAAATCTTTAAAAAAAGTGAAAGAATTAACAACAACAACAAAAAAACTCCTGGAAATAATAAGTGATTATAACAAGACTGCAGGATAGAAGGTTAATATGCAAAAATCAATCACTTTCCTACATACTAGCAGTGAACAAACAGAACAGAATTTAAAACACATTACCATTTACATTAGCACCCAAAAAATTAAATGCTTGGGTAAAAATCTAACATATTTATGCCTAAGATCTAGATGAGGAAAAATCGAATCAAAGATATCAAAAAACAACCAAATAAATGGAGAGATATTCCATGTTCATGAAGAACACTCCATATAGTCAAGATGGCAATTCTTTCCAACTTGATCTATAGATTCAACGTAATTCCAATCAAAATCCCAGCAAGTTATATTGTGGGTATCAATAAACTGATTCTAAAATTTATAAAGGGACGCAAAAGACCCCGAATAGCCAATGAATATTGAAGAAGAACAAAGATTTATACAAGGGCGCCTGGGTGGCTCAGTCGTTAAGCGTCTGCCTTCGGCTCAGGTCATGATCCCAGGGCCCTGGGATCGAGTCCCACATCGGGCTCCCTCCTTGGGGGGAAGCCTGCTTCTCCCTCTCCCACTCCCGCTGCTTGTGTTCCCGCTCTCGCTATCTCTGTCTCTGTCAAATAAATAAATAAAATCTTAAAAAAAAAAGAATAATTAAAAAAAAAAGGCTTTATACAAAGCTACAGTAATCAACACAGTGTGGTACTGGTGAAGGAATAAATAGATCAACAGAACAGAATGGAGCCTAGAAGTAGATCTACATACAGTCAACTGATCTTTGACAAGGGATCAAAGGCAATACAATGGAACAAAATCTTTTCAACAAATGGTGCCAGAACAACTGGACCTTACACCCGTCACAAAAATTAAATCCAAATGGATGCAGGAGACCTAAATGTGAAATGCAAAACTATAAAACTCCTGGAAGATAATGTAGGAGAAAACGCAGATGACCTTGGGCACTGTCATGACACAGTCCATTAAAGAAAGAATTGATATATTGGACATTAAAATTGAAAAACCTCTGCTCTGTAAAAAGGAACGTCAGGAGAATGAGAAGACAAGCCACAAACTAGGAGAAAATATTTGCAAAAGATACATTTGATAAATGACTGTTATCCAAAATATACAAACAGTAAGAAAACAAACACACAAACTCAACAATAAGAAAACAAACAATATGGTTTTTTAAATGGGCAAAAAACCTGAACGGACACCTCATCAAAGATATACAGATGGAAAGTAAGCATATAAAAACA
>NC_058406.1:6827874-6851825 GCF_002201575.2 Neomonachus schauinslandi
GACACCTCATCAAAGATATACAGATGGAAAGTAAGCATATAAAAACATGTTCAACATCATATGTCATTAGGGAATTGCAAGTTAAAACAACGATACCACTACACACCTATTCGAATGGCCAAAATCCAAAACACTGATAACACCAAATGCTGAGGATATGGAGCATAAGGAACTCTCATTCATTGCTGCTGGGAGCCACTTTGAAAGACAGTTTGGCAAGTTTCTTACAAAACTAATCATACTCTTAACATATGATCCAGCAATCACACCCCTTGGTATTTACCCAAACGAGTAGAAAACTTATGTCCACACAAAAACCTGCACATGGATGTTGACAGCAACCTTTTTCATAATTGCCAAAAGTTGGGAGCAACCAAGCTGTCCTTTAGAGTAGGTGCTTAGATAAACTGTATTCCATCCAGACAAGGATTATTCAGCACTTAAAAAAGGGAGGGGGGGCACCCGGGTGGCTCAGTTGGTTAAGCAGTTGCCTTCAGCTCAGGTCACGATCCTGGAGTCTGGATCCCCGCATTGGGCTCCCTGCTCAGCAGGGAGTCTGCTTCTCCCTCTGACCCTCCCCCCCTCTCATGCTCTCTCTCTCATTCTCTCTCTTAAATACATAAATAAAATCTTTAAAAAAAAAAAGGCTATCCTCCATGAAAAGATATGGAGGAACTTTAAGTGTGTTAGTAAGCAAAAGAAGCCAAGCTGAAAAGGCTACCTACTGTATGATTCCAACTCTACGACATTCTAGAAAATGGAAAACTATGGAGACAGTAAAAAGATCAGTGGCTGAGGGGTTGGGTGGAGAAGGGAACGAACAAGTGGAGCACAGAGGATTTTTAGGGCAGTTGGCACTATTCTATATGATCCTACAGTGGTGAATACATTTGTCAAAACCCACAGGATGTACAACAACCACCAGGAGCGAACCTTAACATACACTATGGACTGGGTGATAATGATGTGTCAATGTAGGTTCTTCGATTGTAATACATGTAACACTATGGTGCGGGGTGTCAAAAGTGGGGGAAGCTGTACATGTGTGGGGAAGAGGGTATATGAAAACTCTATGTACTTTCCACTCAATTTTGCTCTGAACCTAAAACTGCTCTTTAAAAAAAAAAAAGGTTCATTAATTTAAATCTGACAGGGGCACCTAGGTGGCTCAGTCAGTTAAAGCATCTGGCTTCGGCTCAGGTCATGATCCCCAGGGTCCTGGGATGGAGCCCCACATGGGGCTCTCTGCTCAGTAGGGAGCCTGCTTCTCCCTCTCCCCCTACTCGTGCTCTCTCTCACACTCTCAAATAAATAAAATCTTTAAAAAAAATTTAAATCTGGCAATGAAGGCTGCCGCCCCCCAAAATGAAAGGAGCTCCCTGATTAGATGAATCCCAGCAGACACTGGCTAACTGATGCCAGTCCTCATTGTAGAGAAAAATCACATGCCGAGAATCACTGTCAACTCTGACACTGTGATTTGGGCATAGTGTGCAAACATCTGAGATGGTTGCACAAACAAGTGCTACAGAATTAAAAATGATGTGACTTTAATACAGTGTACTTTCTCCAGACTCCACTCCAATTTCATAATCATTCCTGACTCAACTGCACATGAAATATTCCTAACTAGCCACTCAAATTTCTGCTTTCTGAATATTCTTTATTACAGAAAAAAATGGGTTAAAGACTCTAGATGGGGCTCTACATATTCCTGCTTTTCATAGTATGAGCTACAAAATATCATACTGATAACAATAACAACTTCACTTGTTTATTCTTTGGTAAAATGGGCTGATTGAGCTAAACTGATTCTAAAATCCTCTCCATTTCTAGAATTCTGGCCATATAATTCAGAAACTGATTTTTTAGATAGATTAGTAGGTTTTTAGGCCAGGTTTAAAAAAGTACTTGAAGTTCTAATGCAGTAATATACAAGTAACCAGAGATTCCTTAAGTAGGAAAACAAATTGTCAGGTTTTATTTTTTTATTTTTTAAAGATTTTATTTATTTATTTGACACAGAGAGAGACAGTGAGAGAGGGAACACAAGCAGGGGGGAGTGGGAGAGGGAGAAGCAGGCTTCCTGTGAGCAGGGAGCCCGATGCGGGGCTGGATCCCAGGACCCTGAGATCACAACCTGAGCCGGAGGCAGACGCTTAAGGACTGAGCCACCCAGGCGCCCCACAAATTGTCAGGTTTTAAAAGTAAAGGACTGGGGCGCCTGGGTGGCTCAGTTGGTTAAACGACTGCCTTCGGCTCAGGTCATGATCCTGGAGTCCTGGGATCAAGTCCCACATCAGGCTCCCTGCTCAGCAGGGAGTCTGCTTCTCCCTCTGACCCTTACCCCTCTCATTCTCTCTCTGTCATTCTCTCTCTCTCAAAAATAAATAAAATTTAAAAAAAAAATTAAAAGTAAAGGACTGGAGCTGGGGCACCTGGCTGCCTCAGTTGTAAGAGTACACGACTCTTGATCTTAGAGTTGTGAGTTTGAGTCCCATGTTGGGTCTGGAGATTATTTAAATATAAAATCTTTAAAACAATAAAAAGGGGCACCTGGGTGGCTCAGTCGTTAAGCATCTGCCTTCAGCTCAGGTCATGATCCCAGGGTCCTGGGATTGAGCCCCGCATCGGGCTCCCTGCCCCGCGGGAGGCCTGCTTCTCCCTCTCCCACTCCCCCTGCTTGTGTTCCCTCTCTCGCTGTGTCTCTGTCAAATACATAAATCTTTAAAAAAAAAAAAAAAAACTAAAAAATTAAAGTAAAGGACTTTATCATAAAAGAGGGAAAAGGATGAGATTTGACCTTTCAAGAGGAAATTAGATTTATGGAATACAGTCCAACCGAGAACTAGGTCATCGGTTAACCAAGAATCCTGCCAAAACAACCAACCAACCATTCCCCACCAAGATAAACAGGACAAGTACTTATGTATAACTTATTCCAGATTCTGAGAAAGCTACAAAAGATTTTTTAGGAAAAGAAAGCAAATAGCACCAGAGACTTCCTTTATTGGGGTAGTTATAAAAAGCACTTTTACAATGAAATCAGCCATTTAAAGGTCTCAAAAGGGCCATCTTATAAGGAAAAAAAAGATGGTAATTTTTTCCTTTAAGTATTGAATTTAAAAAAAAAAAAGCTTGATTTTGTTCTAGATCTCATTCTAGAAATACTAATAAAGTGTATACTCCCAAAGAAAAAGTCCAAATAAATCTGATTTTAACATCTATTTTTTCACCTATTCTTGCCTTTTCCCTCATTAAAAATTTGTCCTACAGTAAAACTAAAAAGAAAACCAAAGTAATCAACCACAGGCACACGAGATCTAGATTCCTCACATACAGGGTATTGACTGCAGACCTGTAAAGGCCCCTCACTGGGTGGCAGCAAGATGTGCTGTCCATCTGCACATTCCAGGCTAGTCCACGCCTGGGCCCCAGGGCCGCACTGTCTTCTAGAACACTCAAGAAAGCAAATGACAATGTAAATAAGAAAGACACGGGCACCTGGGTGGCTCAGTTGGTTAAGCGACTGCCTTCGGCTCAGGTCATGATCCTGGAGTCCCGGGATCGAGTCCCGCGTCGGGCTCCCTGCTCGGCAGGGAGTCTGCTTCTCCCTCTCCCACTCCCCCCTCTTGTGCTCTTTCTCTCTCTCACTCTCTCTCTCAAATAAATAAATAAAATCTTTAAAAAAAAAAAAAAAAGAAAGAAAGACACAAGATTACAGGAATCAGTTCAATTAACTCTAATTTCTCTCTTTTTTTAAAGCAAATCCTTTGTAAGCTTTGCTTTCTACTTCATCTATTATTTAGAAGCAAATTACAAGCGACATATCCCTCAACTGTATTTTGACATCAACCACTGTTATCAGAATGTGGTTGGTCTGAGGATTCCTGGGGTCCCCAAGACCCCTTCAGGAGGTCCACAAAGCCCTCCCTTCTCCAGCTACATATCTGTGCTAGGCTAAATTTTCTTCACTGACTTCAACCAAACAACAGATAGCAAGGGGTTGAATACAGAATCTGGCTGACTCCTCTTAAAACCACATTACAGAGATTAGCAAAAATGTAAAACAATGCCAGTCTTCTCACTAAATTGTTTTTTGTTTTGGAAAATACAGTGTGTTTCGTTAAAAATATGTTGCCCAACTATATTTCAATTTTAATATAGTAAATAATGTTATCACTTAATGGGTTTATTACTGCTATTTTAAATAAGTTAATAAATATTTTAATAGGTTCTCAGTTTAATTTCTAAGAGTAAATATTGATCGATAAAACCCACATAAACTCTTTGAGGTCTTCAATAATTTTTTAGAGCACAGGGGTTCCTGAGACCAAACAGTCTGGAACCCTACAGGATTGTTAAATAGATCCTACTACATAATCCTTCTAATGGATATACCCACCATGCCCGGGACAAATGTTTAATTAATGACACTGAGAAAGTTACAAAACAACTTGTATAAAGTGAACTCAATTTTGTTTAAAACTCTGACTACTTAAATTTTTACAAGAGAAAAAATCTAGAGAAATACACAAAAGGGTTGAGACTAGTGATCTCAAAGAGGCAGTATTTTAGGTCATTTTAACCTATTATTTTTGCACTAAATCGCATTTTTCTTTTTCTACAATATGGAGGCGATCGCATTTCCCAAACTGTTCTATGGTACAGTAGTGTCATGGAAGAGTCCATGGTCTTTAGCTGGATGAATGTGGATTATACCTCCCCACCCCTCACCCCCAGCAATTCTTCAACACAGTCTGCTAAGGGTTCTGAGAAGTCCTACAGGGTTGACAGCATTTCCCAAACTTACGTATGACAGACCTCTTTTGCCAAATAACACCTAACCACGTAACACCCTTAGGGAAAAACTGCCTCAGAGACCATCCTAAACAATGATTTGAAGAGGGGGCCTGCAGGCATCTTTTATCATCGGTACTCTTAGAAGTCACCAGGTCACCACTATTTAGAATGGATGACCACCAGTAAACAACACATACACATCCAATCAAGAATATTTGGGAGTTATGTAAACCACCTTTTTTACATTTGCTTTAGTAAATTAACTCTACAAGGAGTAAATTTAATTTGTATACATTCTGGAACTTGGACAATCCAAGCAATGGTTTTATTTTATTTTATTTATTATTATTATTATTTTTTAAGATTTTATTTGAGAGAGAGTGACAGCGAGAGAGGGGACACAAGCAGGGGGAGTGGGAGAGGGAGAAGTAGGCTTCCTGCGTAGCAGGGAGCCTGATGCGGGGCTCGATCCCAGGACCCTGGGATCATGACCTGAGCCGAAGGCAGACGCTTATTATAGACTGAGCCACCCAGGTGGCCCTAAGCAATGGTTTTAAATGGCAATTCTTAAGTAAAATCTTCTTTGATGAAAGTACATGTGACCATAAGTCATTCCTTTAAATGATGCACATGAGTAAGCATTCTCTACAGGGGGTGACCTGCACACACAGGCAGTTCATGTAGTAGACACAGCTATTGGCAGAAAGCCCTCGGCACCCATCCCGCACAACCCCCCCACCCCACCCCCCGGCCCCAGGCTTCAGCCACCCCTGTAGTGTTGCCACCTGGCCACCAGGGGGCCTGCTGGCCCACATCTCCCCGCTTCCGCTTTCTTCCTCTTCAAGATCACAATGAACGGGTCGCTTTCCCACCCGTCCCTCTCAGGGGCCAGGTCACTTAGAAGTCACCCCCTTCAGTCCCAGTGTGAGCCAAGCGTGACTGATCAACGCTAATGCTCCCCACAAAATCTTTTTTTTTTTTTTAAATCTCTTGTTAATACATTTTTTTTAAAGATTTTATTTATTTATTTATTTGAGAGAGAGAGAGAGAGAAACAGCATGAGAGAGGATAGGGTCAGAGGAAGAAGCAGGCTCCCCGCCGAGCCGGGAGCCCGATGCGGGACTCGATCCCAGGACTCCGGGATCATGACCTGAGCTGAAGGCAGTCGCTTAACCAACTGAGCCACCCAGGCGCCCCCCACAAAATCTTTTAAAGCCACTCTACTACTTCAAGCCCTACTTACCATATTTTTTTTAGAAGAATATGAACCTTTTTATTCATCACCTACTTTTAACAATTGTTAACATTTTGATATATTTGATTATTTTTTGTTGAAATATTTTAAAATAAATCACAGATATTATGATATTTAGCACTTCATCTCTGGTTTATAAAATTAATACTGTAATAGTGTGTGTGCTGTGTTTTACTACAAATTTGCCTGGTTTCCACCTGTGTTATGGGTTAAATGGGTTTCTGACGATCACTTTTAGAGCTTAAAGAGTTTATAACAATGTTTCCAGGGGGAAATGCAATTTGAGTTCTAACTTGAATTCCTAATAGGTAGATACACCTGGGAATCAGAAACGGGCCCCAGGAAGCAACACATCATCAAGTCAAAGCTCCGCTGACAGCTGAACGAGAAGACCGCCCAACCGCCCGGAGCTGAGGTGGTCAAGGAGCTCATACCCAGGCATCTAACTAACTTTTGTCGGCCCCTGCTGAGGGTGTGGCGGCCCCGTCACCGCCCACCGCACCAGCCTGCCTCAGTTTGCCTGCCTGTACTTGAATTTCCCAAAGATAAGAAGGTACAGTCAGGACTGCTCTGTTCCAAGTCAAGGTTTCTGCCCCAAACCCCTGTCTGCTCTCCTACACCACCGAGCTGAGTTTCCAGATAACACCGGAACTTCAGGAAACCCTTCTAGCATTCCTCCTTCCTAAACCATCAAAGCCTGGTCCAAGTGGCCCACATTTGCTTTCTCACTGCCCCTGGTTCCACTCTGTCCATCAGCACTGAAAACCACATAAATACACACTTAATAGGAAAAGAAAAAATGCAACAAATACATACTTGCCTTATGCATTACTTTTTTAAAGCAGTGGTAAAAACCTCAAGCCTTTCAAGAATACTCAAAGAACAATTCTAGAAAAAGTGGGGTTAATAAATTTTATCAACTGAATAAGCAAATATATACTAATCACTGGCATTGATGACCTATCTAAAACATTTCATCAAATTAATATTAATGTTGCAGTTATTAATTAAAGTCACCATCAGGGGAAAAGGGAGACTATGTTATGAAAATATCCCACTGGTACATGTTCCTCCAGGTTTAAAAATGACCGATCTCATATAAAAAAAAAAAAATTTAAGTCATTTTCTCTTCTGGGCTGTGAATGTTTGGAAGATGCTTATTAGCTGCTTCTCTTAATTAAACGAGCGGTTTCTTACACTCGGGCATGGACTTTTTAAACCCTTGCCAAATGAAAATGCTTCATTCAGGAATCATGGCAGATATTAATGGATATCTTACAAACAACTCAGAAGCAAGCTCAAAAACACTGCCAATTCAGGGCTTTATAATACAGGCTGGGGATTATCAAGGTACCCCATTATCACAGCACTAGTAACAGGTGTTCCCATACCGAGAACGGCCCCTGCCCACCTTTTAATCCCTGTGGGGTTCCTATAATAACTGCAGCCCAAGTGAGTGGGGCCTAGGAAGAAAATTCAATACAAGCCAGTGCATTTCGCTACTTACTAGCTACTCTGATGAATGTTTGAAAAGCGTGGCAAAAAAAGATGAGGGGTTATCCAAGAATTTTAATTATTTCTGTTGTCCTCGTTACCGTTTCCATAAGTAATAGGAAACTGGCATGAACTAGTCAAGGCATTTTATTTTATTTTTTTTTAAGATTTTATTTATTTGACAGAGAGAGACACAGCAAGAGAGGAACACAAGCAAGGGGAGTGGGAGAGGGAGAAGCAGGCTTCCCGCTGATCAGGGAGCCCAAGGCGGGGCTCAATCCCAGGACCCTGGGATCATGACCTGAGCTGAAGGCAGATGCTTAACGACTGAGCCATCCAGGCGCCCTAGTCAAGGCATTTTAAAAGTAAACATCATCTGCTGATGCAAAGGCTTTAATCCCCCAAATCAAAAGCAACCTTATTCCTCAATTAGCTTCCACCTCTGATTTGCTGACACTATTGTAAGCTGAGTATACTCTGTCCTTTGCTAGGTGCTGAGGAGAGAAGAGTGAACACCCCCCACCCTAAGGCCATCAGTCTTGCCACGAGGACGGGGGCATCAGGGGAAGGTGCCGCTGAGGAAGGCAGGGCATAAGCTGGTTCATCTGAGCAGGTCCAGAGGACCAAGGACTCTGGTGAAAATGCTAGGGCCAGGCCAACGTTCCGACTATTAATACCCTGCCATGTAAGTCTATCAATACTCAAGACAATTTTCTAGGTTTGCTGGGCCCCATGCTTGGTTTAATGCTCTTCGTCATCTTGAAATTATTAATAATTTTTGAGCAAAGGGGCCTGCACTTTGATCTTGCACCTGGCCCCACATATTATGCAGCTGGTCCTCTCAATATTCATCATTAACTACATCTAAAATATGTAAAATTAAATGTGACTGGATTCTGCATTTCAGACGTAATAAATTATGTTCTTTAAAAGCCACTTAATAGACAACTTCATACAAATCATTTTCATGTTTTACATATCTTCAATTTAAGTTTATGACAATCAATTTTTTTCTTGGTGATCCTTAAAATGAAAGTATTGTATTATACAAGAAAAAAATTTTAAGTATTAGGAAGAGCTCAGAATGTCTTTGTTACACCTTAAATAGGTCTTAAGCAAAGATGACATTCATATTCACTGAGTTTTAAAATTCACTTTGAATCTGAAGACATACATTTTTCTAAGTATTTTATACTATGATTAAAGATTGGATAAATAACAAATCGTTACTTAAGAATAAAATCAAAGGACGAGACAATAATTCACTGTAAAAAAAACACACTTTTTAGCCAATTTGCAGAACAAAAATGTAATGAATGAAGAAACATCATATTTTAAACTAGTTGTTTAAGCATTCTAGCATTTCGGGGGCACCTGGTGGCTCAGTCAGGTAAGTGTCCAATTCTTGGTTTCGGCTCAGGTCATGATCTCAGGGTCCTGGGATTGAGCCCTGCATCAGGCTCCGCACTAGGCGAGGAGTCTGCTTGTCCCTTTCCCTCTGCTCGCTGGCTCTCTCTCTGTCTCCAGAATAAATAAATAAAATCTTTAAGAAAAAAAAAAGAATTCTAGCATTTCATCCATTTCCTTTCAAAAAGTTAAACCCTGCTCCTGGAAGCTGAGGTTCACTCTGCTTGTCCCCCAACCAGAGAGTCTGCACCTTATGAGCCCATTCCTCATCACAGCCAGAAATCAGAGCCTGGGGCTGGATGCAGGCTGCAAACGGTATCAGCCTTTCTTAAAGTGAGAGGTGGTAAAAACAAAACAGCTGCCGGGCTGGATGAGGCAAAGATTTGAACGACTGGTAAGCTTCAGACCTAAGGAAAGCCAACTCAAGTCTGTGTTTTTTCAGGAAAGTGTTGCTTTTTGTGCTGGCAGGTGCCCAGGCTGAATGATCAAATGTCAGGGAAGTGTGAAGAAATATCTGTTTTTACAGGGAAGGCTACTTAGGTGTAGAGGGCAGAACTTTCGACATTGGAAATGATACGGGAGGGGATGGTGGAGAAAGGGGCTGGTTGGATGAAATACCAATTTATCCCTAGAGCAGGAAAACAGCAGCAACTTAAAACCCTTGTAAGAAAACGCAGACAACCATGAAATATGTATCTGATTAGAAAAAAGCTCCCAGAGGGCACCTGGGTGGCTCAGTCATTAAGGGTCTGCCTTTGGCTCAGGTCATGATCCCAGGGTCCTGGGATTGAGCCCCGCATCAGGCTCCCTGCTCACCAGGAAGCCTGCTTCTCTCTCTCCCACTCCCCCTGCTTGTGTTCCCTCTCTCACTGTCTCTCTCTGTCAAATAAATAAATAAAATCTTAAAAAAAAAAAAAAATAGAAAAAAGCTCCCAGAAGCAATTACAGAGGTCAAGAGCAAGTGTAAGTGGTGCAGCCACTCTGGGAAATGCTTCTGCAGGTCCCCCAACATGTTAAACAGTGACCACGCGACTCAGCAATTCCACTCTTGGGTGTACACCCCAGAGAACTGAAAATATGTGTGCACACAAAGCCTGCACACAAATGGGCAGAGCAGCATTATTCACAGTAGCCACAAAGTGGAAAACCACCCAAATGTCCATCGAGTGACGAACACATCAACAAAATGTGGTCCATCCATATAAAGAAACAGCGTCTTAGTCTATTTGGGCTGCCAAAACAAAATACCATAGACTGGGTGACTTATGAACAACAGAAATTTATTTCTCACAGATCCGGAGACTGGGAAGTCCAAGATCAAGGTGCCCACATGTTTGAGTTCCGGTGAGATCCCTCTTCTGGTTTGCAGCTGGCCATGTTCTCGCTGTGTCTTCACTTGGTGGAAGGCACTAGGGAGGTCTCTGGGTTCTCTTTTATAAGGGAGCTCATGCCTCATGAGGACTCTACCCTCAGACCCTAATCCCCTCCCAAAAGCCCCATCTCCAAATACCATGATATTGGGGATTTGGTTTCAACATACGAATCTTGGAGGGACACAAACCTATGGCAAATATTATTCAGCCATAAAAAGGAATGAAGTTCTGATACACGTTACAACATAGATGAACCTTTAAAACATCAAATGAAAGAAGCCAGTCACAAACAGATCACATACAGTAGGATTCCACTGATACGAAATGCCCAAAACTGGCAAATCCATAGAGAAAGGAAGTAGATTGGTGGTTGCCAAGAGCTGAGGAAAAGGGGAAATTAGAGTGACAGTTAAGGGCTCAGGAGCTCCTCTTTGGGGTAATGAAAATGTTCTGAAATGAGGACGCCTGGCTGGCCCAGTCAGTACAGCATGTACCTCTTGATCTCAGGGTCGTGAATTCAAGCCCCACACTGGATGCAGAACTTACTTTAAAAAAAAAAAAAAAAAACTATTAGGGATGCCTGGCTGGCTCAGCCAGTAAAGCATGCGATTCTTGATCTCAGGGTTGTAAGTTCGAGCCCCACACTGGGCACCGAGCTCTGTCACCTAAGCAACCAATTCTTGATTTCGGCTCAGGTCATGATCTCAGGGTCATGAGATTGAGCCCTGCGCTGGGCATGGAGCCTGCTTAAGATTCTCTCTCTCCCTCTCCCTCTGCCCCTCCCTGCCCCCCACCCCCGGCACCCCCTGCTCACGCATGCTCTCTCTTAAAAAAAAAAAAAGTTTAAAAAAATAAAATTTGTATGGGCGCCTGGGTGGCTCAGTTGGTTAAGCAGCTGCCTTCGGCTCAGGTCATGATCTCAGGGTCCTGGGATCGAGCCCCACATCAGGCTCCTTGCTCAGTGGGGCGTCTGCTTCTCCCTCTCCCTCTGCTGCTCCCCTGCTTGTGCTCTCTTACTTGTGCACTCTCTCTCTAATAAATAAAATCTTTAAAAAAATAAAATAAAAAATAAAAACTTTAATAATAAAATCTTTAAAACCCAGAATCTTAAAAAAAAAAAAAAAACTTTTAAAAAAGGGGATGAAGAGGGGACTTGGGGGGCACAGTCAGTTGAGCGCCTGACTCTTGGTTTCAGCTCAGGCTGTGATCTTGGGGTCCTGGGACTGAGCCCTGCATCGGGATCTGCACTCAGTGGGGAATCTGCTTGAGATTCTCTCTCTCTGTCTCTCCCCTCCACTGCTCACCCACCCACACCCCCCCCCCCCCCCCCACACACACACACACACGAGCATGCACACTCTCTCTCTCTCTCTCAAATAAATCTTTAAAAAAATAAATGAAGGGATGAAGGAAAAGAGAGTCTTCTTTTGCCCTAAACAATGAGTTTAAGAAAGTACAGATCAGGGGCGCCTGGGTGGCTCAGTTGTTAAGCATCTGCCTTGGGCTCAGGTCATGATCCCAAGGTCCTGGGATCAAGCCCCACATTGGGCTCCCTGTTCAGTGGGGTGTCTGCTTCTCCCTCTCCCTCTACCCCTCCCCCTGTTCATGCTCTGTCTCTTTCTCAAAAATAAATAAGACCTTTAAAAAATAAATAAATAGGGGCGCCTGGGTGGCTCAGTCGTTAAGCATCTGCCTTTGGCTCAGGTCATGATCCCAGGGTCCTGGGATCGAGCCCCTCATCGGGCTCCCTGCTTGGCAGGAAGCCTGCTTCTCCCTCTCCCACTCCCCCTGCTTGTGTTCCCTCTCTCACTGTGTCTCCGTCAAATAAATAAATAAAAATCTAAAAAAAAAAAAAAAGTACAGATCAAGGTAGACTTGAAAAGTAGCAGATTCCAAAGTTCTTGTCACAAGAGAATCAGCCTGGTCCAAAACAGATGGCTGAAAGATAATATTCATGCCTGACCTACAGTAAAAAAGGAAAACACGATTCTTCCTTTACTATGGTACCACCTACTTCTTACTGGGGTTCTGGAATAGATGTGTTTTATAGGTTTTTAAGATGTTCTCAAGTCAGTTACTTTGAAGTAAATGAATTTTCATCTAAACCTTTAAAAATGAAAAAGCCTTGGCAACACATCTTGTGAAAAACTTTAACAATGATATCCTACAGTTAAATGAGAAAATGAACAAAAATATGCCTAAAACACAAAGAAAGGACCTATCAAATCGGGGACAAACAAATGCAGTATCCCCATTCCTAGGTGGTGGTGGCCCTGAGAAGGGATGGCCACAGCACATCATCGGCTCACAGCAGGCAAGGGAATGTCGTCAGTTTGAGGGTTCCCATCTCTGGCTTTTGCACAGTCTCTACTAATATCAAAATGTTGTTTTTATACAGTGCTAGAACACAACGCCGCGTAAATCATTTCCCCCAATCTTGAATCCCTATTTCTGAAGCTCTACCAAACTCTGCATTTTGTAACAAATCAATTATCTTAAATTCCATTTATAAAAGACACAACATATCTTCAAATACCTCTGCTCTTACCAAATCAAGACCACAGAAATAGATATATTTTTTTTAAAGCATAATGATCTTAAACCTCAATTAACCAGACTAAGTTAGAAATAGACTCTTGGTGATTTTCAGGATAATCAGACCTCCTATTTTGTTTCAACTCTTATAAATGAAAACTTTACCCTTGCCCCTGAAATTATATTTTCCTGCCTTAGGAAGCAATAATAAAAATAACTCAATCTTGGGGCACCTGGGTGCCTCAGTCTGCCTTCGGCTCAAGTCATGATCCCAGGGTCCTGGGATCCAAGCCCCGCATCGGGCTCCCTGCTGAGCAGGGAGCCTGCTTCTCCCTCTCCCTCTGCTGCTCCCCCTGCTTGTGCTCTCTCTCTCTCTGTCAAATAAATCATCTTTTAAAAAAATAAAATAAAAAATCACTCAATCCTTTTTAAAAATGTCTTAAAACTGTAACATCCTCACATTAAACATTAAGAGATGGTTTAATAAACTCAGCCAAGTCCTGAAACCAGTATCATGGAATTACAGCATTTTCTAACTTGAATGCAAAAATGTTTTATTTCATTAAAATTTCATTCATGGGCCATATTCTTCATATCTAAAACTGAAATATTAATTGCTTTTTTTCGTTTAAAAATCAAATAGTACCGACACAGATAATGTATGATATGAACTTCTAAAACTTCCTTTTGCAAAAGAATTCCTATGAAACTGCTTGGTTTTATGCTTTTCCGCCTAAAAGGGGTCTGCAGCCAGAAGATGAACTGTAGTTAACTGAAGGTTCCAGTTAACTGAGTTAGAGCTCTTAAACTGGAGTACATTCAGAATTATTAATATTTTATCATCTGGGGTGCCTGAGTGGCTCAGTCAGGTAAGCGTCTGCCTTCAGCTCAGGTCATGATCCCAGGGTCCTGGGATAGAGCTCAGCAGGGAGCCTGCTTCTCCCTCTCTCTCTCCCTCTGCCGCTTCCCCCTGCTCATACTCTCTCTCTCTCCGTCAAATAAAATAAAATCTAAAAAAAAATTAATAAAAAAATTATTTTTAAAAATCTATCTTATTTCTTTAGTAGTATAGGTCTCCTATTTGAAATAAATGACATTTAGTCCCAGCAATACAACTGTTAGATTAAGTATAATATTGAAGTCTGTATTCTAAGGACTTTTCCTCAAAGTTACTTATGAAAAACAAGGTAACAAATTAAGAAACCACTTTCCAAAAAAGCAGAGAATTACAGTATTTTTAAAAATTAGACTCAGAGGCACCTCGGTGGCTCAGATGGTTAATTAAGCATCTGCCTTCAGCTCAAGTCATGATCCCAGGGTCCTGCGATGGAGTCCCACATGGGGTTCCTTGCTCAGCAGGGAGCCTGCTTCTCCCTCTGCCTGCCGCTCCGCCTGATTGTACTCTCCCTCTCTCTCGGGCAAATAAGTAAATAAAATCTTAAAAAAAAAAAAAAATTAGACTCAGAGTGGTAGCCACAAAGCTACAGCCTTCAAAAGCTGCTACAGATTTTTATGGTCTAATATCCCCAACACTGCAATCAAAGATCCTTGAAAAATTATCTACTAATGAATTTCTATATCATAATGCAGAATTTAGGTTTGTTTTATAGTCTGTAATGCCTTTTTCAGTATATAACATTTATCTGTCAGATGAAAATTAGGACATAAAAATACTATGCTGTCGAAACTGAGATAAGAGTTGTCCAGGATTCACATGAGAACAAAACAGACCAAACACCTTTCCATCTCGGGGCCTCTGTCCTAGTGAGGGGAAACAGACAATAAAAAGAATAAGGCTGTTTGAATGGGATCAAGTGCTATGGAAAGAGGGAAAGTAAAGCAGGGAAGGGAAGATTCAGGGGATCAGAGAGAGATGAAATTTCACAGAGGATGGTGAGGGGAGGCCTCACTGAGAAGTCTGTGTGCAAACAAACAGGACAATAACAATGAAAATGATTTATTTGGCTTTGAAATGCAGTCCGTGCTCGCATTAAAAATATATATATATATATATATTCATAAGCTTTCTATATGCTCCATTTCAATTTACTATTTCCTGATCATTGACTGACTGGAGAGAAAGCAGGCAGCCTAGGGCATGCCAAGGATATGCCTAATATTTTGATTTACTCGATGTTTTTTAAGAACGACAGCTACAAATTAAAGTGAAATTCGGAGTTCTCTATTAAACAACTAATTAATAGTCAACATGCAATTTATATTACAAAACCTAACATTCTCTCCAGCAATCTATATGTGATATATATCCCATTAATAATTATTAGAAGTAGTTAGAGTACGGCCAGCAGTTCATGTCGTACTGTCTTAGAGCAACAAAAAAATCAGAATATTAGTTGAAATGATCACCTTCTAAAATGAGCCCACAGCAAGTGTCTCTACAAATTGCGTATTTACATATAAAATCCACTTGTAACCCCTCAAAAGGAAATCATTTTATTAGCATTTCTTGTAATATTCACAAGACATTTTCTACCTTGCAGGCTGGGGTAAAGAAAAAAAAAAAAAGCAACAGAATAACTGATGTTTAAACTGTGTTTTTATTTTGAAGACTAATTATTCTTAAATACTACAAATGCACCAAGAAAAGCTTAGAAAGTCAGCAAAACACATCTTTCACATAAGAGTTCTGTTAGTCCACCACAAGGAAGATATTTGATAGCTGAAATTTATATTTGTTGAATAACCCAAGTAATTCAATAATGAATAGCAAATGGAGGTGAATGGACAAACAAGAAAATACGGATTTTAACAAGAAATGTTATCACTGACTAAACTAAATATATTTGAACTATTCCCAAAATACTCAATCCAAGCACATATTTCTGTGAAATGTGTGGGTTTTCCCCAAGAGAAGCAGAACTTTGACATTTTCTCTTGGATATATTAGACTTTCAGACCTCCATTCCACATCTGGAAAGAACATTTCAAACTCAGCTTGATGTAACTTTTAAAAATCAAACTGAGAGCGATTAGATACTTAGTGACTGAGACTTGACTATGACAGTCAACAGAATGTTAGAAATGAAGTATTCAAAGTTTATCAGCCCCAATGTGAAGAAAGGAACACGGAACAAAAGCCGCATTTGCCTCTTCTGCCCTTTAATTTGTGAACACCATACTTAATTCCGTCTCTCATGCCAAGGAAGAGAAAATGAGGATTTTTTAAAAGCTTGCTAATATGAAATATGACCGTTTCATTTAGACTTCCATCAGCTCTCCCCCCGCGATTTTTTCTTAAAAATAAAAAATCAAAAGAATAGATCCAAGTCCTCTATAGACTACACCTAGATTACTTTGCTCCAAGGCCAAGGAAAATGTTTACGATTACAAGATCCATTCGGAAGCAAGTATCTGCAATGCGTAAGCTTTTCGTTGGCAAGATCAGTCAATATCAGAAAGCGCGTACTGTTTAAAAGGTTAAGTGGATGAAGGTTAAAACAACAAAACAATTCACTAAGAAATATTTTTTTTGCCAAGTAACCGTACAATAATGTCGGCCCTGAGGAATCAGAGAGGTTTCTGTTGAGGGTATGTAAGCCCCTGAACGATCTAAATCACCGTCAGAAAAACTGCACCGAGGTGTCGGGAGTGGAGGAGATGCAGATTTCTAACGCGGGGTGAGACCGCGATCGTAAACCTCATCACAATTTCACCTCTGGATGAAACGTGGGTGGGAAGTGAGAAGTTTCAGCTTCTGCTCGTTTGAAAACAGACAAGATTTAAAAGGGGCGAGGATGCGGTGTCCGCGGTGCAGCAGCAGAGAACCGGGATCCTTGGAAAGGGATGCGGAGGAGTGGGCTCTTATGTAAGCACACACCAAAAACTGTGCGTGCACCCCCAGCCTGATGCACATCTGAGCACACAACACACGTACACGGCCTCTCACCGGGGTGCACCCCCGCCTGCAGGCGCTGCGGAGGAAGGGGGACCGACCCTTGGGCCCTTCCGCACGTCCCCGCCAGACCCGCGCAGCCGCCAACCGGGGGTCCGGCGCCCCGCCTGGGGACGGAGCCCGGCTTCCCCGGCCCCCCGCGCCCGCCCCGACTCCCCCGGACCCGCCCCGGCCCGCCGCTTACCTCGCGAGGCCCAGACCCCGCCGCCGCTCAGCAGCCCGGCCAGCAGCAGCCAGGCGGCCGGGGCCAGCGCGGGTGCAGGGCGGCGCAGCATCGCTCCGGCTCCCGGCGCCGCGGCCGGCCCGAGGCGGGAGCGGCAGGCACGAGCGCGGGGCGCCGAGCAGGGCTCTCGCGGCCCGGAGCCGGCTGCTTCGCGCCGCGGCGAGTCCGGGGTACGACGAGCCGCCGCCGCGACGCTGGGCCGCGCGCTCGGGCCGCGGGCGCCCTCCCCTCCGCCGAGGTAGCGCTTGGCTGGAGGCGGTGGCAGCAACTAAGATGGCGGCGGCGCGCTCTCTCGGGTCCGGCCAGGGTACCGGCGGGGGCGGGGTGGCGGCGGGAGGGGCGCGCGCGCGCGCGCGCGCGGGAGGGGCGGGGTGGCGGCGGGAGGGGGGCGCGCGCGCGAGGGAGAGGTGGAGAGGGGGGCGCGCGCACGGGAGGGAGGGCGGGGGCGGGGCGCGCGCCTCGGATCGCCGGCAGAGTCCGGAGCGCGCGCCCGCGGGGCCGCGCCTGGGGTCCCTCCCGAGCGGCGGCGAGATGTCTGGGGGCTGCACCCCCTGTCCCCGCTGCGGCCGAGAGCATCAGCCCCTCATCCCCACGCGCGCCCCCAGGCTCCGGAGCCAAGCGCGGTACCCTGGGGCCAGCGCCGGCCTTTCAGACCTTCGCAGCCCCAGCCCCGCGGAGTGCAGACCCCGCTGGAGGGTGCAGCCGGGGCCCCTGAGGGCCAACACGTTGGGCCACTTCGGGCAAGGCACGTCGCCTCCCAGAGTCTTGGTGTCCTCTGCTGCCAAGTGGAAGTGATGACAGGGAGCCTGCGGGGTCGTGAAAGGTTTTCAAGGAGATGGAGGTCAGCGAAACGCACTTTGTAAACAGTCAGGGACCGCGCAGCACGTGCTGCCGTGGTTCCGCCCTGGGAGGGGGCATTAGCTGCCCCAGGGAGTCCGTCCGGAATTTGTAAATCCAGATCCCTTCGTCTGCTGGAGAAATCTGTGATGGCTGTTTAAAGACGGCTTGTGCGTGCCCTTTCTAGATGATCTGAGTGTGATGCCAGTGGTCCCTTAGAAATGCAGAGATCCAACTGGATAAAGAAGGGTTCCTGGGGGGGTGTTAAGTCCTCCCCTTCTGTCCTGGTTCCCCCACCTTCCCTCAGCCCCTGGGACCACCCCACGCTAGAGGAAAGGACTGGCACAGTCATGGATGGGCCCCTCTGCCAGGCACTGTGAGACATTATTGGCCCCATTTTGCAGATGAGGGAACAAAGACTGAAAGGCAAAATGACATCCCCAGTTGTGACAACTACAGTGAAAAGAACACTCAGCCGTCAAGGCCAAGGAGGTGACGTTAGGGAGACCCGAAGAGCAAAAGCTAAATAACAGTAAAATGTGAATTATTCTAGACGGTGCTAAAAGAGCTCTGGAAGGTGATTGGAACACTGTGATTGTCATAGCCGTGAAAGCTAAGAGGGTCCGGCAGGCCGGTGGGCTTTGTGGAGGCCAGCTTGGGGTGGGGTTCAGGAGGGGGGCCCCTTTGGAGGCTGGGAGAAGTAGGAGGAGAGCGGAGGATTTATTTAGGAGGGTAGTGGGTGAAGAGCCCACAAAGTAGATTCAGGCCAGAGTGTGAGGTGCCTTCCTGGCCAGATGATGCTCCGGGCCACAGGAAGACCTTGAACAGCGGTGAACAGAGGGCTGATGTGATGGGAGTGACCTGGTGGGAGTTTCAGAGCATCCTGTAATGGAATATGCTCCTCCCTGTCCTTTGTCCCTCGAAGGCATCCTCCAGCAAAGCCTGCAGATTCCATCTCTCCTTCCCCTGCCACCCGCTTCCCTGAGTCCAAGAGGACTGGACTCCCCTTGGGTGGACCCCTCCCGAGGTACCTTCCTGGCCCCTACCATCTCCAGGCCTCACAGCTCCACTCCTTTCAGCCAGCACTGCAGAGTCATCCTCTCCTCGCCCCCCCCCCCCCCCCCCCCCCCCACCGCCCCTGCTCCTGCTAGCTCCTTGTTGCCACTTTATCTGGTCCAGACAGCTCTGCCAGGCTTCCCACCCCTCAACCTCAGGCCCCACCCAGCTGACCTCAGGACCTACTCTCTCAACACAGTCTGTGCTCAAGTTCATTTCTGCCCAGGGCCAGCATTATGTAGCACATCCTCCCTCACCTTTGCTCGGAGTCAGACCTGGGCTATCTCCTGCAGGAACTCCTCCTGACCATCAGGCTGGCCCAAACCAGGCAGTCCAGGACTGATAGTCTGCTACTTTGTGCTATTGACTAACTAACCCGTGTGTGTCTTTTTCTGCTCCCCACTGTGTTCTAGTGGAAAGGACCCAGACAGTAGAGTCAGAAGCACCAGACAGGAACTCTGGCTGCTTCTACTATGAATGATCTCAACAAGTCACGGAACTTCGAGTCTCTTTCCTCACCTGTCAAATGGGATAGCAATAGCTATTTCCTGGAGTTGTCAGAATTAAATGAGATGATGCGATGAAAGTGCCTCACAGAGCCTAGTACGTAGTAGGTCTAAACACATAGGAACTTCTTTTTTTCCCTCGGGGACCTTCTGAGCTGCTTGTGTCTGCTAAACATACAGTAGGCACTCAATAAATACTCAGCGATGAACTCAATGAATTCCTGTATTCATTTTTGTATTGTGGAGATCGCACCTCAGAGGATAAAAAACATACCCTGTAGGTTTCCAGGGACCTTTGAAATTTACAAAACATAAAGTCAGAAAGGTATAAATCTCAGAACTATGTCTTGAGTCAATAGGCGGATGCCAAGAGGGAAAATGTAATGTATTCAGTTCTATTAGAAACACAAAGAAAAGCTCTTTGGTGTCTGGAATCCTGATCCCTTTATCTTCTTACCCTCACTGTCCCTTAAAGAAACAAAGAGGTAGATCAAAAAGGTTCAGCAGCAGGTGGGCAGACAGACGGCCGGTGAGCTCAGTGCAACCTGCGCACGCTGAGATTTTGCCCGCTCTAGAGTTCGTCCAGCTGCAGGGCTCAGCTTGAGTGTCTTGGAAGCCAGGGAAACCAGTGAACTCAGTTTCCGGTCTGCATGACAATAGCCTTGGCCATATTGGCACTTTTCAAAGGTCTCCACGGGATGGATTAGTTAATCCTCAAAATGGCCCTGAGATGGGGATCCATCCAGCCTTAACAGTTAGCAGAGAGGGGCCTCTCCTGAGCTGAGCCAGCCGCTGAGAGAGCAGCACCAGGGGGTCCCAGAGCAGTGGGAAATGAGGCAGCACCCCAGGTGTGTCCTAGTCAGGGTCAGACATGGGAGGAGAAGGAGGAGGCTTTGATAACCAGGCCGAGGAAGACTTGAGCTTTTGAGCATATAGTCAACCCATCTGTGCGATAGGTAGAAGAACACAGAATTTCCAGGGTGCTGCATCTTTTGTAATGATTCCTGCTAGTAACAACAGTCTCCACTAAGCTCTTTACCGGGGACATTTCATTTATGCCTCCAGCAACCTTTCCAGAAGGTACTTTTGTGCTAGATGAGGAAAATGTAACATTTGATAAAGAGCCCGTTGTTAGAAAGCAGGACACCTGGGATTCAATTTCATGTAGGTCTGAGCCCTAAACAATGCCTCAGCCCCTACGTGAAATGACACAACAAATACCAAAGGGGGAAAAAAACGCCCTGTGCAGGATCCCGCAGCGTGGAGTCATCAGCCTGGGCCACCAAAGTCAGAGGTGGGGCCCTGCCACCTGGCAGCTCTTCTGAAGCCATGGGAGGCATTTTCATCCAGCCTGGGTTTCTCACCAAGACAGTCATTCCCAGGTCCAGAGTTGCTGAGAGGAGGAAACATGGTCGCTCGCATGCAGGAAAACCCTTTGCCATGGAAGCTGAACCCCTGTTGGGTGCCGTGTTAGGACTGTTAGCAACAGTGTGCCCTAGGCCAGTGTTGGTGGGACTGAGCTAGAGGGAGTAAGCACCCCTTGTGGCCACTGTGAATGATATGCTTGGAAGTTGACCCACTTTAAGGAAGCAGCGGAATGCGGCTGTGGGAATCTTGATGAGAGCCGCCAATCAAATGCCCCCAAAATACTAAAACCACAACCCCCAGCATCACCACTAGGGTCCCCCTGGAGCCCCCGAAGTTTTAAGATCTGGCCCTGTCTCTGCCTTCTGGTGGCCTGGTCAGGTGTCTCCATGGCTGTAAGAAGGGATTGTTAATGAGGGGCAAAAGCAGCAGAGACTCCAGTTGCCCCCCACACACACACCGGGCTCAAACACATCTCTATCCATTTCCTTTCCTTTTGCAGAATTTCCATTTAATTTTGTTTTACGGCCATATTAAAGAGTTACAAGGCTCCAAAGGCAAATCCGGAAAACGAGGTGCTCAGAAAAGTCTGATTCCATTCGTGTGTGCTCCTCCCTGTCCCTTCCTGCCCTTAAAATTACCATTCTGTCTGGTTTTGGCTTATCCTTCCACTGTGGGTTTTTAAAATACAAGCAAGGATTCTAATACAGTACTCTCCCCTTTCTTAGATGAAAAGAAGCATATCACATCCACATCTTGCTTTTTTTTAATTAATAAAATATCCTGGAGATGGCTCCATCTCAGGATCCCTTTCAGAGCTGCATTGCACTCTCTTGTGCGGTGTGATACTCTGATATAATAAGAAATAGATGGTTGGTCTTCATCTCCAATTCCTAGCACGGAGCTGCTAAATCCCTTGGAATTTCCTGGGGGAGAGGAGCGTCTTTTGTTGTAATGAGGGAACTCTAGGCACGCTCCCGGATGGCTCCTGGTTGGGTGCTGGTCACCAGAATAACCAAGCCATGATTAGAAGCTTGGAACTTTCAGCCCCCTCCCCACCAAATTTGGGGAGGGGGGCGCTGGAGATCAAATTAGTGATCAATCATGCCAATGTGATGAAGCCGCTCCAAAATCCCTCAACTACAGGATGCAGAGAGCTTCTGGGTTGGTGAACACATCCACGTGCCAGGAGGGTGGTGCACCCCAACTCCACAGGGACACTCGTTCCTGTGCTCAGGACCCTTCCACACCTTGCCCAATGTACTCCTCATCTGGCTGTTCACTTGTCTCCTTTATAATAGTCTTCATAATAAACTGGTAAATGTAAGTAAAGCATCTCCCTGAGTTTTGAGAGCCCTTATGGCAAAATATTGAACCTGAGGACGGGGTCTTGGGAATCCCTGGAAAGGTAGCCAAGTTAGACAGAAGTGGAGGTCTCCTGGGGACCCGCTACTTGCAGTTGGCACCTGAAGTGGGGGCAGTGGGGGCGCCTGGGTGGCTCAGTCGGTTGGGCATCTGCCTTTGGCTCAGGTCATGATCCCAGGGTCCTGGGATTGAGTCCCACATCAGGCTCCCTGCTCAACAGGGAGCCTGCTTCTCCCTCTGCCTCCTCCCTCTGCTTGTGTTCTCTTTCTCTCAAATAAATAAATAAAATCTTTAAAAAGATAAACAGGAAATAATTTTTTTTTTTAAAACGAAGTGGGAGCAGTTGGTGTCCACAGAGAATCAGAGAATTGCCTGGTGTGGAAAACCTACACACGTCAGAAGTGTGACATACGTATCACGTTTGTACATCTGACATGCATACATATAATGTTTTCCTTCATGTGGACATACCGGAATTGACTGAATCAGTCCTCTATTGATGACTATTTCTCCCACACTGATGGGCTGTTTCCAATCTCTTGCTTTCACAAAGAGAGCTGCAGTGAGCCTTTTTGTGTTTCTTGCTAATAGTGTGGTTTCTACCTCCTGGATAAGGCACTTCATCTCTCCAATCTCAGTATCTCATCTGTAAAACAGAGATAAGTCAGTGCCTGCTTCCCTGGGTGGGGTGGAGGGGTTGGGGGTGGTGGTAGTGAGGAATAGATGAGCCAACACACAAGTCTCTATCATTATTGTTCATTAGCATCCATGGCTCAGAGCTTCGTGCCTCTCTGGCAGTGGCAGAGACCCTGACTTAGGAAGAGACATCCCCGTGGTCTCCAGGGAGTCAGGTTGAGGCCTGACGGTTTGTTTCAGACTCCCTTTAAAGCTCTCTATGGCTCTCCATTTGCAAAGGAAGCAGGCATTCCCACGCAGGCAACATCAGCCATCACTAGCTATTGAGAATTTCCAAAGAAGGAAAATCTCACTTTCCCATAGAAGCCGGGCAGCTCGCTTTTGCACCCCCAAAAGGTGGGACAAGGATTGGGGTTTCCTACTTATGCTTTCCCCCAGGTGACACACAGCATAGTCCCCTCCTCTCTTTGGGTAGACAGCTGGGAAAGGCACAGGACCTACTCACTCTTCTGTGTGGTGGAGGGGAGGGGTGGCTCTTTCATTCTGCAGCATGAATTATATACCCAACGCACGACACGAACAGACAACATATGGACAAGCATAGTCCCTCTGTGGACGCACAAGGCAAACATGATGTGCCCTGTCTACACACGACATCCCAATGGACAGGATGGGGCTAGGTGTCTGGGAAGGAGCAAGGAAGGAGGGAAAGGCAGGGGCAGAAACAGCACAGCTTCCCTGGAGCCACTGAGGGAGCACGGCCACTCCTCGGGCATAGCAGAAGCAGCACCAAACCTAGGTTCTACCCATAGTTCCATCGTATTGCCTGGAATTGGGGGTAGAGTAGGATAAAGTGGTTTAAAAAAATAGGAGAAATGTCTTACTCACATCGTTTGGATTCAGACAGACCTGGGTTCCAGTTATTAGCAGAAAAGACCGGAAAACCTAATTACTGTGAGCTTCAGTTTCCTTATCTGTAAAATGGGCATACAATAATACCCCATGTAGATTACCGGGGAGATTGAACGAGAGGATGCATATCAAGGGTTTAGCTCCGTGTGTGGCACATAGTAGGTGCTCAATTAGCAGTTACTGTTCTCACCATGATGATGATACATACGAATACGCTTTGAAAAGTCTGAGGAGATGATGATGGTTATAACTGCTTTCACAGGGGCGCCTG